>NC_043701.1:79421820-79683797 GCF_006229205.1 Suricata suricatta | reverse complement strand
AAAAAAAAAAAAAAAAGAAAGCCCAAAGCCAGGAAAAGAAGAGCTATAATAAAGACTAGAGGAGAAATAAACAATATAGAATCCAAAAACAGAAAACAGTAGAACAGATCTATGAATCCAAGAGATGGTTTTTTGAAAAAATTAACAAAACTGATAAACCCCTATCCAGATCTCTAAAAAAGAGAGAAGACCCAAATAGATGAAATCATGAATGAAAGAGGAGAGATCACAACCAACACCACAGAAATACAAACAATTATTAGAGAATACTATAAAAATTATATGCCTACAAACTGGATTTTCTTACCTTCACTCAAATTCCATTCTGAAACATATTTTCAGTTTGGGCTGAGATATGATCAAATACTAAAAGTCTAGGCCCCAAACAGTTCTCTTCCTTGCAATCTTGGATATGCAAAATAGGGCCAAAGCTACTGCTGCTAGTTTCATAAAGCACCAACATCCACAAGGAATCTGATAATTGCTAACTTTTACATCAGAAAGACTAAAGTATTTTATACCAACATTTATCTCACTTATTTCAACCAATGAGCTGCTTTCCTCAGAGAATTCAGCACTCCTTCACTGGTGGGGGTCTCAGAATGGTGGTGTGGAATAAACATTTCTTGTTTATGATAGAAAAATCTTAGTGACTTTTATAAGCAGTACATTTGTCAGAGACTGCGTTAATAAAATGTAGACAAAGGCATCGGATAGTTAAAGTTAAAAATAACAAGCACATTTATGATTCCTTTGGAAAAATCTGTTGCTTTTACTGTAATACTTAGCATTCTCAGTCTCTGTTAGGATACCCACCATTATTCAAAGTTTACTAAACATGGACAGTTTTAGAAATGTTTGAACTTTAATCAAAATTGACTGTGGTTATGAATATCTTCATTTCTGTCATTTTCTTTCTTGTAATTCAAATTCCAGCCTCTGGAGAGGCAATACTACAGCAAAAAACAGGAGGCTGGATGCTGTCCTCAGTTTACCTGATACCTTTAGGCAACTTATTCAGAACCACCACTACAAAGCATTCTTGCTTCCCCATATCAAAATGTCCAGTGAGGTTTTGTTCCTAGTACGTTTTAAATATCTGGAAGCAAAAGCCCTACCTAAACATAAACTGCCTGCATTTATATTTAGACTAAACTGTCAAATATTTTCATTTACTATTTCATCTACTTTACTTTCATATATACTTCAGTGAGAGCTCTGTATGGCACCTCATGGTATTTTAAAAATATGCAAGAAAATACTGTACGGTTTACATTGCACTTTGTATTTGACTCATCAAGTCCTCAAATGAATTAATCTGAGGCTCTACCCTTTTTTTAGGTAATCAATTTTAGATGAGAAATGACAATAAAATCACCTTGGTCTCAGATGGAAGCCACGATTACCATTTACTTCCTTATTACACTTTCATTATGGCTATCTACACTCTAAAAATCTGTCAGCATAACACCAAAATGTCATGAAACAGAATATGACATCTCTTTATTATTAGTTATTATCAGCTGAATCACCAGTCTCCCAACTCTTACAAATCTTATTAGTCGGCTGATTCATCCACCCTTAATTTCATGTTTGGGTGGAGAAAAGATTATTGTATGTATTTTTCCTTTATTATTCTTCCTACTTTCTTGGTTAGTCCTAGTTTTAACACAAATTCTATAATTGATTAGCTTACAATATTTAAACACACAACTAAGATTTCCTTCTCTTAGTTTCTTTCTTAAGCAAATATATTTACATTGTTAATATAAAAACTAATATATGCTAAGATATAAGTGTGGTGAATGTAATAATGGGGGAAAAAATGCATGACTAGAGAATAAAAGAGATAATGCAGCAAGGTCCTTACTTTCTGAGATCTGGTTTTTCAGATATAATGTGGGATTGAGATCTTCCTTGTAGAATTGCTATGAAGATGAGATAAAATGTATTTAAATACCTGATTACAGTAACTGGGTAGGATCAAGTCCTCAATAATAGTAGCTCTGATTATTACATTTAGTAGTAGCATTATCAAAATCATTATTATTTTGGAGACCTTCTTAAGTTAATGAGTGAAATGAATTCTGAGGGAGACTGAAATGTGCCACCACCTGGCAAGTCTTCAGAGCCTAATTAGGATTTGGTTACAATAAAATTCATGAAAGTCAAGAATCTTTGTAACTACATGTACCATCCTTCTTTACTCCTGAGAAATTCAGATATTTTCCCCAAGATTTTGGACGCAATGGACAGAACTTTGAATATGATGGTTTTTAAAACAGTAAAATAATAACTGAATTACTGTATCTTTTGACCTTCTATTAAGGAAACTGCGAGCAAGCATGTCACTTTGTCTTTTGAGCTTATTTTGTCTCCTTTATTTTTCATGAAGTGCCTGGAAAAGGGCACATTCAATTTCAGCCATTTATTATTCTGCAGTAATTTCTGAAACATCCATAGGAATAAGTTTAAGGAACTGAATACAAGTTTGACTGAAGAAAGCAAGTAGGGTCATATCAGGACTCTTGGCTACGAGTGACAGAAACTGGAACACGCTCTTATTTAAAAAAAAAAAGATAATTTATTGGCTCTCTTAACTGGAAAATTTAAGAGCTGAATTTTGGATTTGAGATTGTTATGGAAGAGAGAAAATTCCTATAGTGATTAAAAATGAGTATGAGAACCTGCATTAATATTGGAAAATAATTATAAGCCAGTGAAAGTTTCTACTGAAGCAAATAGGGTGGTCAAATTTTTTTCAGTAAAGAAACAATGCATTTATTCAACAAGTATAGATAATGCCCATGGTTGGACCATATCTGGTAGCCTCTCCACACAAACCTGCCTTCTCCACCTTGCTCTGTGCATCAGGACTGACTCATATGAATTGAACTTCCTTTTCCTCTACTTTCTGATTTGTTCAACCAGTGTGAGGCACTGTCTGAAAGCCTGAAAGTAGGAGGAGAGAATTCAAGGCATTTACTCCTGCAGTTCCTCCCTGCTCTGCCTTGGGTTGACTAAGGAAGGCTGTGTTCGTTGACCCAGACCTCAGCTTCCTTCAGATGGGTCTCTCCTACAGCGGGAGGTCTCCGAGGGTTCCAATAGACATGTGTTCCCTTTGTCCTCTCAAGCCTACAGGTGAGGGCAGCTTTCTGCTTTTGCTAACTTTTCAGTATTTTGTCATTCTTTACTGGTTTTCTTTAAACCTGGCCACATATTTGTTTTTAAAAAAAAAATGGTTTATTCAACTATTTCAATAACTCTTTATGACGTTGCTATATTTTCCCTGTGGATTTCCAGTCTGATAAAGTAATTTATACCAGGCCTAGGCGCCAAAAAATACCTTTTGTAAGTGGGTTGATCTCTTTGGATGGATATACTAACCTTAATATAAACATGAGAGGTTGGACCTTAATGATTCCAATTCTTCATCTCTGCAACAGAATTGGACAGCATCCTTGTCATGGACTCAAGATGAGCCCAGTAAACTTCTTCACCTCTTTATGAAAGTATATGATGCTTCAAAAGCATGGGCCAATCACCACTGAGGCCACAGTGGCTTTGTGGGTTACATGATCGAAGATACCAGTATTATAGTTCCTGTACATCCTCTCAAGGTTCAAGAAGTCTTTAATCTCTAGGAGACTATAACCAACAAAATCATTACTTTTAGATATCAATTCAATAAAGCAAGAATTTTAAAAGTTAAATGACTTTCTTTGCTCTATGTGAAAAGCACCTAAGTATTCAAAACAAGATGAAATTTTCCAGTGGTCAATTATGTAGAAAAACATGAGTCACATTTCTCTGATAATGAGAGGTGAGTGATGTAAAGTAGGGAAGGGCCAAAAATTGGGCATTATGTCAACTTTGTTACAATCCTCACATTTATATTTAGTATAAATTCAATCAGGCAAATAATATCATCTCTGTCATGTCAGTTTATTATTATTTTTTTTTAATTTTGCTACTTTTTAAAAAAATATTTATTTTGAGAGAGAGAGAGCTGGCAAGCAAACTGGAAAGGGACAGAAAGAGAAGGAGAGAGAATCCTAAGCAGGCTCTGCACTCATAGAGTAAGGGGCTCACTGTGGGACTCAAGCCCATAAACAGTGAGATCATGACCTGAGCCAAAATCAGGAGTCAGACACTCAACCCACTGAGTTTATTTTTTTTTAAACTGAGAATTTAAAGAACCTCTAAGTTTGCTTCTACCTTGTACATTTCAAATCTCTAAGACAGTTTTTAATTCTTTTTGAAATGTCTGCTCTCTCAGTAAAGAGGTCTTCCAAAGCCTCAGAAACTTGGTGAAGTCAATCAGGACCATAACAGAGTGTTCCAAGTAGGAAAGGGAATATAAATACAGGCTGAGTATCTCAGTGACCTTTGAAATAGTGGCACCATGCTGGTTGCAAAGTAATATCACATCACATCACTGTCAAGACCACGAAACAAGACATTTAAGCTAAATACTAACAAATGAAAAAAAAATAAAAAAGAGAAAAGGACTACTGAATAATCTCCTGCACTACATCCAATTCAGAATCCAAATGGAAAGTTTTGGTAGCTACAAACTTGTCACAGGCAATTTCAACCTCAAGCACAAGGGAAGTGTGAGCAGTTTATTGGCAGGATTGGAGAAAAACAAAACATTTCCTCTAGAAGGTAAGTAAGTAGCTACAAATATTGTTGGGAAACTCTCTGGGCTAACAGAGAAATGGCTACAAAAATCAGGAAAAGCTAATGGTCTTCAATTGCTAGAGAATGTGCTAATCTCCCTTATTAAAGGGAGATGGTTTGGTTAGGGCAAGTGTGCTGACCATCTGGGATCTGTTAAGGCTGATCCTAAGGTGGACGCTTTCTTGCCCAAAGTTTGATGCACGGAGTTGGGCTGCCAAAAGGGTTATACTGGGAAAGAGGGTTTGAAATGCTTATCAGGTGCCAAGATATATAAAAAACTACAAATATAGGAACGAAGAATGCTAGATCAAAATGGAGAAAATTGGAGGGAATGTGAACAAATTCTGGAGCTAGAAGGTCACTGCATGTGATAGACACTGCCGTCATATGTGTGCAGAACTCTGGGATTAGGGGAAGGGATAAAAGCAGTAAATATCACATCCTTCCACCCTCTAGATTTTGAACAAATTGAGAAATAAACTAATTCTGTAGGGCAAATTATCACTTGTGTTAACCAGTGACTAGATGGAGGACCGTTAGGAGGGATAGTAAAGTAGGATTGCTAATACTGAACCACTGAATTATCAGACAGGCACCCAGTTGCAAGCAATTCTAGACCAGTAAAGGCTTCCCTGCATTGTGGAAACTTGCCCAAGTAGTACTCACAGTGTGAAGAGTACAGAAGAACTTGTTATACGTAGGCTTGGTCCCAGAGAGAGACAAATGGAGCTGAGCCGAGCCTATCTAGTTATCCAACTCAAGCCTGCCACTCAGATAACTTATTCTGCTTCCTCAGGGTAGAGTGAATAGAGGAGAGGAGAAAGATCTAGGTTATACTGATGGAGTTCCATCTACAGGAAGGAAACATTAGGAATAGGGGGAGGTACCTTTCCCATTGATAGGAAGTGACTGAGTTTGAATGAACTGGCTGGGGCCAATGTGGAAAGAGCTCAGAAAAATAGGGAAGTATCAGCCAGGGGAAGTAGAAGTCATAGTACTGCCTTCCGACACCCGGAAGAAAATAGTACCCAACCCAATCCAACCTCCAAGTAACTGATACACTTTTAAGAGCCTTGAAAACTAAGCCCAGGATGAAAGATCTTAATCAACCCCAGCACTTTCATTCATGTATTCCCATAGCTACTGAGGCAGCAACATTTGCCTGTAGTTGCTTGGCACTTTATACTTATCAAAATAGTTCCACAAATTGTCAATTTGTTTATAACCATAATCATCCTTTTTTGAGAGGTAAGACTATTTATATTTTATAGAAAGCTACAGAGAACTACAATGTCATTTTCTTGGAAGATATTTAGAAGAACTAAAACAAGAACATAGGTCCTAAAATTCTTATAACTAGAGTATGAAACTTCTGATTGACTTGATGGTACAAGTAGCAGCTAACAAAGAAAACTAAGATGTGTTTCTTAACATGTTGGTCTTAGTATCAAGATATGAAAATTCAGATACCTAGAGCTCCAGGCAAGGTCAAAGTTAGTAATAACCATCTTACATGGAAATCTTTGGCCCATTCAATCCATGAGATAAAATTTTACACAGTAAAATTGAAAGGAAAATCAGTATTGTTTTGTTTTGTTTTTTAATCAAATCTACTAAATATAGTTTTACAGATATATTATTTCAGATTCATTTTTTGCTAAACTCATGGTAATATAGAAAAATCTATATAACCAATCTTTTTAAAGGAAAAAGGACATTTGTGTGTCAGTCACTTACTTATGCTACATGAACAGTAAGTATTAGGCTGTATGCTAATAGTGGTTGTTTATACAAAGAAAAAAAAAGGCTTTTCTTTAGTGGAGCATATTTAAGTCAGAGAAAAGGAAACATAGATCAATGTGATAAATTACTGCAGCTGAAATGATAAGGAGGTATACAGCCTGCAATGGAAGCACAAAGAATAAAATAAACACAATTTATTTTAAAGTCTAAGCTTTTAGAACTTTTCTTGGAGATTTTATATATGACATAAATTCCTTTCTACCAGAATTTTATTTTACAAATCTTACAGGAGCTGGTTTACCCTACTTAGCTTGCAAATAAAAATGATTTATCTTTACCAACCATAAATATTTTGCAAAGAAAGTATAAATGATCGATATTAATTATAATTGCATGAATGATCACTTCAGCATTTCCCTGGTTATCACAGTATCATGAAGTTGGGGATTAGGAGAGAAATACACTTGAATCCCAGAGCAGTGAGAATAATATGTTTCTGAAAGACACATGTTCCACTACCCTAGCTGAGAGTGACAAGTCCCTATAGAACATCTGCACTGACCTGGCAATAAGCTAATAATTTAATGAATCCACAGAAAGAATCTACTTTTATGATTTTCTCTGTGCCTTCTAGGGTATTTTCACTGAAATGCAAGATGTCCCTAATCACATAGGATCCTATGGAAATGACTGATACTGTGACAGGAATATTGAACCATCTTTCAAAATCAGAAAATTTTTCTGGTAGTTTCTACTCTTGCAAGGCTCTTTATTTATGAAAACTTCTTTATGAAGGGTTATTCTGGATAGGAAAATGAGTCTGTGTTAGCTTGTCTAATGAAGCATTCTAAATCTCCCCTGTCAATTGAATAATTCATTCCATTCAAGCAGAGAAGATCCCATGGGGTCTTGTTTATCTTGTGATGGGAACATAGGCCATAGCTATGACACAACTGTCCAGTTCTAAAGAACCCTGTTCTAAAAATATTCATCTCTGTCAATAGAGAACTTACCTTAGGGCACAATTATCCACAGTTTTATAAGGGCACTTTCATCATGATTCACTTTCTTTGTCCAATGGGCCTTTTTCTTTTTGAAATGAATAACCTGCCCAATTTTGTGTTTCTTAGAAACAATTGAAATATAAAAAGCAGGTAATTCATCTATCTGATGTCCTGAGTTTGGTAACATCCTTGAGACAATCACTGGTCTTAGTGCTAACAAGTATAAGGCAATATAGGGAATGATATTGAAATAAGCCCCAGTGAGGTCACAAGTGATCCCACAAATGCTGGTGGGGAAATGTATGTGGTACAAAGCATTCGTAGAAATGACAGGCCGCTTGTCATACAGTTGGGACTAAATAGCATCAGGCTATAGGTATAAAACTCCTGGTAGAAATGATTAGAAGCCTCAGAAAGGGCAGATAGAGAAGTACAAGGATTAAGTCACGGGATTTTTGGGGCATTCATGAACAGGTAGTCTGATTAGGTCAAGTTTCACAGTACCCAAATAAAGGAACTTAATAGGCAATTAATCAGTGTTGGTTGATGATGATAATATGCTTTGAGAATAGAGTAAGTGGATATAACAAGCCAACGGTAAAATTACTATAGGTAGTACTGAGTATACAGGTAGTATTGAGGTTAGCAGCGAGGGTTCCAGGAATGGAATCTCTGAGACAGGAGAGAGGAACTAGGTCAGCAAGTGGTATAGACTGGATGTATGTTTCCCCCCAAATTCATATTTTGAAGCCATAATCCCTAGTGTGGCTGAATTTGGGGGTAAGAAAGTAATTAAGATTAAATGAGGTCATAGGGTAGGATCCTGATCCAATAGGTTCAATGTTATAAGAGACACCAGAGCTCATTTATGCGTGCATGTGTTCTCACCTACTCCTTGTACACATAGAAGAAGGTGGTTGTCTCCAACTTAAGAGGAAAGCACTCACCAGGCACCACCCTTGCTGGCACACTGATCTTGGACTTCTATTCTCCAGAGCTGTGAGAAAATAAATTTCTGTTGTTTAAACTGATAAGAACAGATACTACACTTGATCTTAGCCAAAAAGCCAAGAAGCAATTAAATTTCTGTTGTTTAAAAAGCCACCCAGCCTGTGGTATTTTGTTATGGCACCCCAAGCACGCTAATGCGCAAGCATTAGCAGACCAAGAACTTTAGAAAGGGACTTACATGATTTTAGTGAAATGTGTAAGCTGAAGAATTTGATATTACTTCAGATTTTATATTTCTCAATAGGGTATAAGCTGCAGGAGAGCAGGGACTTAGTCATTCACTATAGCCTCCATTCATAGAACACAGCAGGTGCCTAATAAATATTGGTTGAATGAATTTCACCTTACCAAAATTGGCCAGACCTACAAAAAGGGCAATTGGAAACAAAAGCAGAGAATAAAATAGCTCTGAGTACAGCATTATTCACATAAAAGACACTGGACTGATGTTGTACCCCAAGTAGAGACAGTTGCACAAGCCATTACAATACTTTTTCCAAAGTTTCAGAATAAAAGTAATGCTCTAGACTACAAAACAAATCCCTCTGAGCTAATTTGGTTGTGTTTCAAAAGGCAAAAGGTAAAAAATGCTGTTGATGAACGGCAAGAAGAACAAAATGGACTTCATTTTTCCACGAAAATAGCCACTCGGTGATCATGATCTAACACTGAAAAAAAAATGTGTGTTGTACCTTGTGTATATGTGTGTTTGTGTTTACATAATGTGTGTTTACAAAATGCTTCATAATTCACAGATTGTTCACTGATAAAGCAAACTCAATCAAAATACAGATTATTAATATTGTGAATGCCATAGATGATATATACATGTGAAGAAATTTTATAAGGAACTACAAGAGTTTATGGAGCACGCTCCACAATATAAACTCAATTTAATCCACTATTTATGTCCTGTATACCTTCCATTGGACAAAGCAAATTCTAAACAAGCCCAGAGTCAAAGAGCAAGGACATTTTGCGTACCAAGGAGCAATAGGAAGAAGGCATGTGTCTAATTGTATTATGGGGCAATAAAGTGTTGGAAACAATAATTCAATGTAATACAATTGGTATTTTCTGACCAAAACTTTTTGAAAATTGCTATGATTAGTAGTTATGCTATTATAGTTTTATTTTGCTTATTCTTGATTATTAAAGAGATTAAACACATTTTAATAGTTTCTTTGGGGGGCAAGTAGATTTCATTTTTTTTAATATGTGGGAGTGTTATGTATATATTTCCAAATCAAGTCAATTGCCCATTATATACTTTGTGCATATCTTCTCTTGCATCTCCCAAAGTGGCTTTTCTTCTATAATATTTTACTTTTTACAATTTTTTTAATGTTTGTTTATTTTTGAGAGAGAGTGTGTGAACAGGGGAGGAGCAGAGAGAGAGGGAGACACAGAATCTGAAACAAGCTTCAGGCTCTGAGCTGTTAGCCCAGAGCCCGACGTAGGACTCGAACTCATAAACTGCGAGATCATGACCTGAGCCAAAGACTGAAACTTACCAACTGAGCCCCCCAGGCACCCCCCCTTCTTCTATAATATTTTAAAGACCAAAATATTTCATTTCTATGTAATTGAATTTATCACCTTTATGGTGAATACTTTCCCTATTTTCTAAAGAAGTTCTTCACTACAAAAATCACAAGAACATTCTTTTATATTAATTTCTTTAAAATCGCAAGTTTGCCTTAAACAAGTATATCTTTAAGTCATTTATCTGGGAATTTGGGGGGAACATGATATGATGCGGTGGTAGTCAAATTTTATTATATTTTCCCATATGAATTCCAATTGTAGCAGCATCTTTTGCTGAAAAACCTGCATTTCTCCATTGATTTGTTATGCCTTCTCGTCCATAGATCAAGTGCCCACTTACATGTGACTTTTTTCTGGGGTATTTGTTTTACCCATTGTTCTATTTCTTAAAAATAATAATTTTGATATCCAATACAAGAAGTTTGCCTACATTGGGGATAGGACCAGTTAAAATGTCACAAAATTCAGTTAGTGAGATTCAACTGTTTTTCTTAACTATATGTCCTCCAAATTGCTTCCCTCCAGTAAATTTCCAGAGTTCTCGTCAAGTGGATTATGAAAATTTTTGCCAGTATTCTATTGTTTCTATAGACAAGAGCATTTCTGGAGGCCCTTACTCTGCCATTTCTGCTAGCATCACTTTGATAAATAAATTTTTAAATACTGAATTTATATCCAACAATTCTGAACAACTCACCTACTAATTCTAACAATTTACCTATCTATACATTTGGAATACCTATGTGTGCAATCATATTATTGGTGAATAGTGGCAATTTTATTTCTCCTTTTGCATTCCTTATTTTTATTTGTTTCCTCTTAATAAGACCTCTAATATAATGTGTAATAGAATAAAGTAAACAATCTCTTGTCTTGTTGACAATTTCAAAGCAAAACTTTCTACATTTGTGCTATTAAGTATAATGTTATAGATATATTTATTTATATTAAAACCTCTACCAGATTAAGAAACTGCTCTTTTTCTCAGTCTTCTAAAATTTCCATGTTATATTGAGTTTATCTGCAGGTATTGAAATGAAAATGTAATTATTATTATCCTTTAAGCTTTTAATGTGGTGAATTATATTGATTTTCTAAAACAAACTTTGATTTCTTTTTTTTTAATGTTTTATTTATTTTTGATACAGAGAGAGACAGAGCATGAGAGGGGGAGGGGCAGAGAGAGAGGAAGAACAGAACCAGAAGCAGGCTCCAGACTCTGAGCTAGCTGTCAGCACAGAGCCTGACGCGGGGCTCGAACCCACAAACATGAGATCTGACCTGAGCCGAAGTCAGAGGCCCAACCGACTGAGCCACCCAGGCGCCCCCAAACTTTGATTTCTTAGATAAATTCAACATGGCTGTAATTTCTTCTTTTTTTTATGTTTCTGGAGTATTTTTGCTAATATTTTGTATAGGATTTTGCATCCCTTATTTATGATTGAAGTTGACTTGTAATTTTCCATCATCATTCTATCCTTTTCAGGTAGGGGTGGCATCAAATATTACGTAACAAATGACTTGAGTTTTTTCACATTATCTAGAAGATTCTGTGTAAACTGGAATGCTTTCTTCCCTGAGAATTTGGTAATATTCGCCTGAGAAATCCCTGAGTCTTGGATTCCCTTTTTGAAACAATTTTTGACTGCTAGTTCAATGTTTTAATTCAATTCAAGTTCTTTATTTCTTCTTTGTTGATTATGGTAGCTTATATTTCTCTAGGAACTTATCCACTCTAAAATTTCAAATTTATTAGCATAATGTTTTCCATAAAACACTGTTATAATTTTTGAAGTCTGTATCATTTATAATGATGTCACCTTTTTTATTCCTCATACTTAAGCCTCCTTTTTTATCAGTGCCACTGAAGTTTTCTCATTTAAATTGGGGTATTTTTCCCCCCAAGAATAAACTTTTGCCCTTGGTGATCTTTTCAATTGCAGTTTCATTTTTTATTTTATTAATTTGTCTTAAGTTCCTTGCTTTTACTAATTTTTAGTTATTATTCTAACATCTTAGGGAAGATTTTAATTCTTTTAATACTATATGCATTAAAGGCTATTCTTCCTTTAAATACTACTCCTCAATGCATTTGAAAATATATATTTAAATTTATATTTTATCTAATATTTTGAGTAGTTTTCAGCACAGATTTAATATGAATCATGTGGCCCACAATTTTGCCTAAAACAGAAATCAATACTCCTATTGATGAGAACACGACAGGGCTTCTGACTTGTCCCATGCTTAAAATTGTTTAAAAATGTAGCATTTTCGGGGCACCTGGGTGGCTCAGTTGGTTAAGCCTCTGACTTCGGCTCAGGTCATGATCTCACGTTCGTGGGTTCGAGCCCCGCATCAGGCTCTGTGCTGACAGCTAGCTCAGAGCCTGTACCCTATTTCAGATTCTGTGTCTCCCTCTCTCTCTGCCCCGCCCCCTCTCACACTCTGTCCCTCTCTGTATCAAAAATAAATAAAACATTAAAAAAAAAAAATATATATATATATAGCATTTTCTCTTTCTCCAACTTGTTTTCGTGTTCCCCAAAGCCTATGATTTCAATAACTTATTACATTCTATCTCTACTAAGTAAGCCCATTATACTTCTCTCATCCTATACAGTAGACTTCCTTTCTGATCAATTTTATGCAGCAGCATGATCTTTGGGATCATTGCATAAAGGTCAGGAGATAATTTCCTTGTTCATATAAATCTCTTTAATATGTACAAATATTTTTGAGTCCACACATCTTGAGTTTCACTAATTCTCATCATTGTATTGTGAGACTTGATATATTTAATTTTAAATATAGAGCTTCCTAGGTTTTCCTTCTTACTCAGATTTTTCAAATCACAAGCCATCATTCAGGCTTACCTGAAAACCCAAAACAAAGCAATCTAAACAAGTTTCAAAATCATTCTGAGCTAACGACACAATGAAATATAAATGAGTTATACTACAGAAAGCAACAGGACATTCATATTCTTTATAATTTTAGTGAGAGGAAGAAGAATATGCCATGTAAGAGGTAAAGAGAAATAGCTGAAATTTTAACAGTTGCATGTAGTCTCATGTGACATACTAACATCCTAAGGAACCTCAGCTACAGATAGAACCTGTTACCACCTGCCAGTTACTTCCCTCAGATCTTCACCAAATATTCAGTAAAACCAAATCCTGGGAATAGAAACGGGGAGCTCAGGCAAATCATCCCCAAGGTGTGAGAAGTCTCCTGAATGTTCAAGGCAGCAACCTTTACAGGTGGGAGGTCAGGAAAAGAAAGGTAAAAAAAAAAAAATATCAGTGGCACCTCATGCTTTCAAATATCAAAGACTGAGGACGCATCAGGAGAAGTGTGAGAGAAACACATCCACAGAAATCTAGGTCTTCACAGAGTTGAGAGCAGCTGCTCTCTGCATGCCATGGTGAGACCTCAGGGCTCAATAAGATCTAACAAGGCCCAGAGAGCAAATGGGGTGATACTAGAAAGCAAAACCAAAACAAAAAATTTCACAGCTGCTCTAAACCCCAGCAGCTGGGATGTAAAGCAGAAAAAGATTTCCCACATTTACAAAAACTAGTAGCTCAATTGTAAAACAGGCCGATTTCCAGAATGTCACCACTGCTCAGATCCCAGATCTCATGAAAGGAATGTCCTGATCTTAGCATCACATGTTTCAGGTCAATGGTGAAATACATGAAAGCCACAACAAAGCTCAGATCCAACTCATCTACAGATATGAATGATTAAGCCACCTCTCTAGAAGCCTGAATGAAATGATGCCCCCATTCTGGAGGTAAATATAATTACTTCTGTCTCTACTTATATTTTATACAAAGCATCAGTATGTAATAAAAAAGTATAGGGTACATGCAAAAGGAAGAAAGTGAAATCACTGTTCAAGAGAAGAAATAGTTAATAAATACAGACCCAGACTTTTCCAAGATGACGGAATTAATTGATAGGGATTTTAAAAATAATTTTTATTAAAGTGCTATGGGATCTAGTAAAAAAAAAGGTAGATAGGGTGTGCAAAAGAGGTGGATAAATTAATCAGAGAGATGAAAGCTATTTTTAAAGCTAAATGGAAATACTCATGGTGAAAATTACCATGTGTGAAATGAAACATTTATTTAATGGATTTAATAGCAGAGAAGATCAGATTATGTAAAAAGAATCCCAACTAAACTCAAAGATTTTTTTTTAAAAGGAACATAGCAAAACAATTACATGTAATTGTGATTCCAAAATAAGTGAAAGGATAGGCAGAATAAGCAGTCAAGATAATGGCTGAAAACTTTTAAAACCTGGTGACAGACATCAACCCATTGATTCAAAATTCTCAGTGCAGCAAACAGGATAAATACAAAGAAAAAGCATAATCAAATGCCTGAAAATTAAAGATAAAGAACAATTCTTAAAATTAGCCTTTAAGAAAAGTGTTATAAAACAAGAATATAAATGATGGATACCATTTTACCAGAAATGATACAGGTCAGATGACAATGGAATGATGTCTTTAAAGTGCCAAAACTAAAAAAAAATAATAATAATAATAAATTTAAAAAAAAGATTAAATTGCCAAATGTCAAATTCTATCTCCTATGAAAACATCCTTTAACTATGAAAGCAGTATAAAAATGTTATCAAGGAGTGCCTGGGTGGCTCAGTTGGTTAAGTATCAAAATCTTGATTTCAGCTCAGGTCATAATCTCATAGTTCATGAGATGAATCTCTGCATTGGGCTCTGTATGGTAGCGTGGAGTCTGCCTGGGATTTTCTCTCTCTCTGTCCCTCCCTCACTTATGCTCCCTCGCTCATGCTCCCTCCCTCTCTCTCTCCTTCTCTCTCTCAAAAATAAATAAATAAGGGCTCCTAGGTGGTTCAGTCAGTTATGTGCCCAACTTCTGCTCTTACAGTTTGTGGGTTCAAGCTCAGCATCAGTGCCCTCTGCTGACAGCTGGGAGCCTGGAGCCTCCCTCAAATTGTGTGCCTCCCTCTCTCTTCCCCTCTCCCACTCTGCTCACTCTCTCTGTCTCTCAAAAATAAACATTAAATAAATAAATAACTTAAAAAAAGATGTTATCAAGTTATCCAAGAACTAAGAATATTTGCCTCCAGCAAATCCACATTCCTAAAAAAAAAAAAAAAAAAAAAAAAAAAAAAAGAAAGAAAGAAAAAGAAAATAAATGATTTAGGTTAAAAAGATACCAGAAGAAATGCAAGATCCTCAGGAAGGAATGAAAAGTATCCAAAAGTATAGCTGAGTAAACATAAAACACTTTTAAAATGATCTTTCTTATATTTATTTTATATTATATTTATTCATTTTTGAAAGACAATACTTATTCAAAAGTAGTGACAAAGATTTTTGGAGGTTAGAGTTTACATAGAAGTAAATTACAATAATCCAAAAAAGAAAAAGTGGGGAAAATAAATGGAATCATACTATTATAATTTTATAAGGTTCTTATTTATATCCTGATGTGATATATTATTATTATTTAAAGGTAGACTGTTACACTAAATGATAGCTTTTGTAATTCCTAGAGAAGCCACTAAAGTATAAAATGCACATAATTTTAAAAGTCCATATAAGAGGTAAAAGAATAAAAATGATAATTGCCAAAAGAAGGCAAGAAAGGAGAAATAGAGAAACAAAGTACAAACGAGATAAACAGGATACTTATCCCCAGTATATGATGTTTACAAGAAATATACTCTAAATATAAGGGCACAGACTGGTTGAAAATAAAAGTATGGAAATAGTCTCAAGCAAACATTAGGCATAAGAATGCTCACATGGCTGTACCCACTTCAGACAAAGCTGACTTTAAGACAAGAAAATGACAAGAAACAAAAATGGGCATTTTATAACAAATAAATAATTTTCAAGAAAACATAAAGTTCCAAATGCCTAATTACAGCAGAGCTCTAAAATATATTAATCAAAATGACAAAACTTATAGATGAAATAGTTAAATTCATAATCAAAGTATGTAATTTTAGTAACCTCTCCTTAGTAACTGTTAGAATAAGTAGACTAGAAAAGTAAGTAAAAATATAGAAAATTTTCCAAAAAAACTGTTAAAAAATCTGACCCAGATTGACAATTACAGATTACTACTCTCCATTGCAAACTCTACATTCAAGTGTGTCTGCAACTTTTACTAAAACCATACAATGGATCTTAAACAAACTGCAGTTTGTTTAAATAATTGTAATCTCACAGGATACATTCTTAGACTACACTGACTTAATATTATAATTCAATAAATATATCTAGAAATATATTTAGAGTATATAGAAATTATATAAATTTTTATACATAAAAATATAGTAAATATGCATTTAAGTGACACATATTACTTACAGTAATACATAAGGAGTAAAGTCTAAAAGCTAATATTTCACCTGAAGAAACTAAAAAAAAAAGTAAATTATATGTGAAGTAAAAGCAAAAAGTTAAAAATGAGTAGAAACCATTTGAAATAGAAAATGAACAAGCAATAGAGAAAATCAAGAAGGGGAACTGTTGGGTTTTTTGCAAAGATTTATCTAGGTAGAATAATTAAGAAAAAGTAGAAAATATTCAAATTAATACCAGAAATAAAAACATTAAAATGATAAAGATGTATCATGGACAATAAACTAAAATGCAGATAAATATGCTACAGCATCCAGTGTGGGGAGCCGCAAAGATCTCAGCCGCTTGGCCATTTGCTAGCCGGATATGTCACTCCCTGTGGGGAGTTGCAAAATAGGCAGGGGAGCGCCACTCCCTGCCAGAGGAGAAGCCAGAAGATCAAAGATGAACCGCCTGCAGGCAGGGTAGCTTCAGCCCCTCAGGCGCTGTGCTAGAACACTTAGTCCGGTTCCTCTTTTACTCCAGTCTGAATCCCTTAACCCTGTTTCCTAGCAACCGACCTGGGTCAGCTGCCTTGTTTCCCCGCCTTGAAACCTTTATAAGAGACAGTTTTCTGAATAAAGCTCTCTCTCTCTTTCTTGCCTGATCGAAACCGTGAGTTGTGTCTTTACTCTCTGTGCCTCCCTTTTCCTGCCCTTTTTCTCCCTCCCTCAGGAAAAGAACCTGCGACGATTCTCCACCCTGCCTTTGGGGGGGGGAGGGGGGGACAAAACAGGTACCACCGAAAGCCGAAAGCCGGGGACGAGTGCCGGACCGACCTCCGGGTTAAGACAATTGGCGCGTCAACGCAGGGCTCAGTGAAGGAACGCGACCCTGAGCCCCGATTAGGACAATCCAGCAAATGGATAATTTCAAAAACATCATGTTAAATTAAAAAGCCAGGTATGGAAGAATACTTTCCAATAATTCCATTTAAATGAATTATTTGGGTGCCTGGGTGGCTTAGTCAGATAAGCAGCCTACTTTGACTCAGGTCATGATCTCCAGGTTCCCGAGTTCGAATGGGGGATGGGAGGGGTGGAGAGAACTGATTGAAAAGTTGCCTAAGAGAAATTTCTGGTGTGCTGGAAATGACCTATATCTTATTTTCTTTGGTGTTTACACAGCAGTATAAATTATTAAGCAATTAAGACATGTATAATTTATCCTTGTTAACTATACCTCAATCTGAATTTTAAAAAACTTAAAAAGTAGACCTTATTTACTTGCATCCCGGCTTAGAAGAGAGATTGAACCCTGCCAATGCCTTACTTTTGAGGTCTTTATAATCCACTATTTATCCTTTGCTTAGCTTTCTCTCAAGCCACTAGCCATATATATCCTCCCAAAATATGATTCCCTCTATAGAAGTTTTCCCCAAAGTTATTTGTACATTCTGGAATACTGTCCTCCTTGACCTATCTAAATTTTTCTGATTCCTCAAAGTTCAATTCTAACCCTCCTTGAGTCATGTTCATTTGTTCTTGCTGTTATTATTATTATGACTGCTACTATTACCACTTATTAGCATTTTACATGCTGTAACATGTACTGTTTCACATGTTTGGTCACTTGTAGCAACCATGAGAGATGTAATATTATCCCCATCCCTATACAGTAAACTAATGGTCAAAACCAATTGGCAAAACATTGCACAACAAGAAAGAAGCAGAGCCAAGAATGTCCAACTATGAAGACTGAACTCTTAAGCCCACTGAACTACCTTTACTCATGTGCTTTCTTTTGGTCAGTACAAGCAAACACTTGAATGTAGTGTTTTTTTTGTTGTTTGTTCTTAAGAATAGAAACCAGGGTTATTGTTTCTCTGATGTCTCCTAAAATACTTAACATATTTGTGGTGATACAAACAACTAAGGAAAAAGTTGCTGACTGACTGAAAATGAAGTTATTCTCTCCAAGGCTATGGGACTAGATCTTTGACTAAGTAAGTGAAGGAAACAGTCAAAATAATTATGGCTAAAATAATGGGAGTTTTGTTGACTTATGACTAAGTCGCTGCCAATAACTACCACGTGACTGGCATATTCTCCATAGGTTATACCACGATAGTGATTAAAGTCAATCTCTTAAATATTAACATGAATACAGGATCATAGTTATTATCTGTACAAATATATATAGGATCATAGTTATTATCTGTACAAATATTTGGTATTCATTAGAGGTATAATGAAAACATAGCTAAATCATTCGGGTAGAAAACCTTTTAACACAAAATTAAAGCTGGGGTATTTTATCATACTTCTTTGTACTTAAAAGTAACAAATGTTTCTTCTTGTAATTAGAGTTGGTTCTTGCCAAATTGGTTGAGTGGAAATCCCAGTCATCCTGTGTTTCTTTGCTTAAAAGATAAATATTGGCTTTATGAATATCTCAAACTCTTATTTTATATATCAGTGAATACTCATTGTGTACAAGTTTCCTCCACCCACCACTTCTCCTGAAATTCTCAATATCAAGTAATACATTTATTTGTCTTTCCCTTGCACTCTGACTTCCACATAGGCAAGGCCACTGAGAGGCATACCAAAAGACTTGAAGGTCAGGATTAAATCCAGAGTATTCCTATTCTTTTTTTATTTCTGGTGATATCTCCAGTAGGGGTCACATATTTCTATAATGCAGACTTCTACCTGCCCCATAATTTTAATCACCAGAGAAAGATCTAGCTTCTAGTCTCTGGTGATACCGTCTCTTCATCTTATGTCTCCAGCTCTGGGCTGGTGGCACTATCCTCCTGTTGTTAACCTTTACATTGCTTCACCTTCTGCTCTTCTGGTGTCTCGGTTTATCTCTCAATTAAAAAGAAGTAGATAACCAGGTTCTATTAATTGTTCCCTGCATTAAATCTCCCCTTTTGAAAGACCAGAGAGGTGTCTATTTCTTTATTTGAATCTTGACTGACTGATACACACATTAACCATTCTCTTTAAAATTTGTATGTTATATGGTATAGTAATAAAAAAAAATTCAAATCCAATAGCAAAAAATTCTAAGAAAACAAGTAAACAGTTTATGAAAATCTTTTATTTCCTGTCTTGCTCATTCAAAATGTGATGACAGAAATTAGTAGCAATATGGAGGTCTCACCGTCCCTATTTTTTTTGAGAATACAAAACTAAAAATCATACTCATGAACATGATAACACTAATTTCTTTGTTTTGGTGTTTCCTCCTTATATAAATTTCTTGGGTCTACTTTAATTTCTGATTGGACTTCTCAGGAACTTCAATTGGTATATTTAACATAATAAATTACCTATTGATTATTAGCCAGAAGTCTTTACTTAAATAAATGAAATAGACATATGATCTATGATGTAGAGACAACCAAAATAGTGCTTCAAAAGAGAAGTAGCCATACTTAGATGAGTCAAGCTAAAGATGAGTCAGGCATGAATATATATTATTAAAATTTGTGTTTTTTCTAAAATAATATGGGGTGCCTGGGTGGCTCAATTGGTTGATTGTCCGACTTCAGCTCAGGTCATGATCTCATGGTTTGTGGGTTCGAGCCCCGCATCAGGCTCTGTGCTGACAGCTCGTTCAGAGCCTGGAGCCTGCTTTGGATTCTGTATCTCCCTCTCTCTCTGACCCTCCCCTGCTCATGCTGTCTCTCTCTGTTTCTCAAATATAAGTAAAAAACATTAAAAAAATAAAATAAAGTAAATAAAATAATGTGTCATTGCTCTGTCTTGAGATAAGACAGAATATATTTTGTTAAACCAACTGAAATTCAAGACTCAGTAGATCTACTGTAGAACCATACCAAGAGGCGCCTTGACACAGATATCTGGAGCTACATTGAGTGATGTCACTGTGTGATAGATGTGTGACAAATCTTGGAAACCCCCAAATTGAAGCTCCCTATATCAGCAATAGCAAATAAAAGCATTTTTTGTTTCTACTATTCTGGTATGAAGAGATGAGGGTAGCCACCTTTCCCACCAAGGCTACCACATTCTCTGATAATCTGCCTGATGCACAGCAACCCTGCCAACCCAATAGCAAGTTAAATGTCCACAAAGTGGGTCAATGAAAAAAAGACCTGAACCCACTGCTGCTATCCTTACTTGAACAACTCCATCAGTGTCTTCAACTAACAACCAAAAACAGGAAAGACAGCCTAACATGGACATAAGTGATGACTTGGAAAGAAGATTTAATGTGTGACACTGGAAACAACTTATCCTTTGGACCTGCGTTTATTCAACTATAAGGAAAAAAGCCTGTAGCAGCTGAATTCCAAATTGCTTTTACCTCTAATATCCTTTGTTCTAGAATCTCCCATCTCCCTTTGTTAATATTTTTCCTTATTAACTGGCTAGATATGTGCAAAGGAAAATAAAAATGAGACTCTCAAAAGAGTTGTGATATGGAAAAAAATAAAATTATGGGTATTTTAAGGAAGCAGAACTAGTATTAGTGGAAATACTAAACAGATGAAAAGTGCTAAACCATGAAAGGCAGGGGAGCAAGGAAAAGGGAGAGAAAATACTATCAGAAAGTAAGGCTGAGTGGGGCTAGACTCAAGGTTGGTACTCAGTAAGGGCACAAGGAAAAGCAAAAGCACCAAACAACCCAGCAAAAACAAAGTAATTTTCTTATGTTCTTAAGTAAAGCTACCCACTTCATGTCAGTCTTCTGAGATAATGACAAATAAATGAACAGAAGACAAGGACCTTTTATTTTTCTTTTATGTTTTCTTTATATTTTTAAGCTTTTATTTAAATTCCAATTAACATACACTGTAGTATTAGTTTCAGGTGTACAATACAGTGATTCAATACTTCCATACAACACCCAGGGCTCATATACAAGTGCACTCCTAATCCCTATTTATCATGTTGACTAACTGGAATTTAAATAGAAATTTAAAAGAATTTTTTTTAAAGACAATGGACCTTTTAAACCAGAATCTACAGTGGCACAAACAATGTGGAATAACTCCTTTCCCTATTTAATAAGTAGATACTCTCAGCCAGGGAGCATTTTCTTCTCTTGCCAGTAGAGTAGAAAAAAATTGCTTGAGCATCTCACAGTCAATCTCTAAAATATTTTCAGACTCTTTTTCCCTCATTTTTCATTTTATCTCATTCCCAGGTAACTGGAAGTTAACCAGGAGGAAAATCCAATCTCTTATGTAGTTTCATTTAAAACCAGAAAACAGTTTATCAAGTTGAGTAGGTTCCTTTGTACATTTTTACTCTATGAACAATTTATTCCTGAAGAGTAATTGAGAAGTAACTTGTGGGAAAGGATGTCACACAATAAAGAAATCTATATTTGGAGAGAAATTCACTTTGCAGTAGTGAGAGAAAATTGAGTTGCTCAGTATTTTGGTCAATGCACACAATTATAAAGTGTTATGGAAAAAACAAATAGCTTCCAACATATTCCCATACCAGTTCACTGTTCAATCTATAGAGTGTAACCTTAGAACTTTGGAGTCTTATCTTCTTATCAGAGGATGGGGCAAGATACCCAGTTATTTTGTATTTAAGTGGAGGACTTAGGAAAGAAAATAAAGGAGCTCCAAAATTCCAGTGGCAAAATGTGACTCTCACAGCATGCAACCACAAAGACCATAGGACAATTACATAGAATACTTTGTTATTTCCTCCCAAACTTCCCCCATCTCTTGACCGGTCTACCAACCATGAATAATGAAGAGAAAGTATCTGATCATTTAGAATCTGTCCCAGATAATCTGGAGCACCAACTAGTCCTGTAGAATCAGGGATTGTCAATGTTAGATGTGATCATCAAAATAACAAATATTTACCTATTAAATATATTAAAAATATAAAAATTTTTAAAGGCCACAATAATAGTGGTTGTCAAAATATCTAATACTTACTTTAGGACTTACATGCATTATCTAATTTCATTTTCACAATTTTCTTAAGGATGTATTGTTATGGTACACATTTTATAAAAGAGGAAGGCAAGACTTGGAGAGATATAGCACCTATGGGCATGGTTTACTCCTTTGCTCCATCTTGTATTGCTAGATATTTTATCAATTATATTATACTGAAAATTATTTCCTATGTTTAATGTTGTTCTACAAGAAGAGTTTCTGATACTGTGGAAGCAAGTGCCTCACTATTTCATTATTCATTATTTTCAGTGTAGTTCATAAAAATTTCTATAGGTGTTTATAGTGTTCAAATAAAGCAGTATTTCCATTTTTATTTTTTCAGTATATGTAATAAGTATTTAGATACTATTTGAAAAGAGTTTGTGAGTTGTGCTGATAGTATATGAATAGAGATAAGCTGAATATATTCATAACTTAGTCACCAATTAGTTTATAACTCAACTGAAAGATACCAGCCATCAGAGATTGATTTTTAAACAGTTTTGAGATATAACTCACATACCATACAACATGGTATGTTGTACTATTTAAAGTGTACAACTCAACATTTTTAGTATGTCCACAGAGTTATGCAATGATTATCTCAATCTATTTTAAATATTTTGTCTACTCCAGAAGAAATCCCAGACCCATGAACAGTAAATAGCTGTTCCTATCCAACCTCCCTCCTCTACCTCCATCAGCCTTGAGCAACCCTGACATATTATTTCACTTTATGTCTCTATAAATTTCCTATCCTGTACATTTCATATAAATGTAAATACTTAATCCATGACCTTTTATGACTGGCTTTTCCTAGTAAGAATATTATAAAATTTCATCTATGTTGAATTGTTGATTCACTATACTCTATACCTGAAACTAATATGACACCATTAATTTACTGGAGCCTTAAAAATAAATAAATAAATAAGTAAATATTTATCTATGTTGTAACATGTATCAACACTTTCTTTTTATTGTAGAATAATATTCCATTGAATGGATATACATTATATTTACCCATTCATTAACTAATGGATATTTCAGTTTATACTTTTGGCTATTATGAATTATGCTATTATAAACATAGTGTACAAAGTGACGCAGGTTTTCATTTCTCTTGGATATATATCCAGGAGCAAAATTGCTAGGCTATATGGTAACTCTGGTTTTTAACTTTTTGAAGGACTGCCAAACTGATTTTCACAGCGACTGCCATTTTACATTCCCATCAGCAATGTATGGGAATTTCAAATTCTTTATACCCTTGCCAAGAGTTATCATTATCTGTCTTTTTAATATAGCTAGTGAGAATTTTTTTATATGCTTAATAGTCACATATGTGTTTTCTTTGGAGAAATGTCTATTTAAATTTTTTGCCCATTTCAACAACTGCTATTTATTTTTTATTGAAGTAAAACTCACAATATAAAATTAACCATTTTAAAGTGTATAGTTCAGTGTCATTTAGCACATTCATAATATCGTACAAGAATTATGTCTAATTCTCTCCCAAAAAGCAAATGTACAACATAAATCATATTATTTGTATGAACTATGTAGACAAATTGGTACAGTATGGCTCAAGACCCTAAGTGTGCAAAATATTCTTACCAGTCAGAGAATTTAATGAACTCGAGGGTTGGCCAAAGGTCAATAATGAAAATAGGCCCTTCCTGGAAACATGCAAGATTTGGAAAACTAGCCCTGCTGGGCTGATTCTTTCTCACACAACTGTATACAAAATATATAAATAACTCTTAAAATCCAATGATAAGGCACTCAAAAAAAAGTAATAGAAAGGGTAACAAGCATTCAGTAAAGAAGTATGTAAATGGCCAATAAGCACTGGAAAAGATGCTCAGTATTTTTACTCATCATAGTCATGCAAACTAAACCACAATGAGATACCTCTAGATATAGAGAAAATAAAATAAAATTGAAGAGATTGACAATACCAAGTGTCAATTTGAATAAAGAACACTCTGAAGTCTGATATACTGCTGTAATATTAACATTACACTTAACATAAAATTCAGCAATTCCTCTTTTAGTATTTACCCAAGCAAACTGAAATATATGCTAACCCAAAGATTCAATTGTTCATAACAAGCTGTTTATAATAGCCCCAAACTGTCAACAATCCAAATATCCATCAACAGGTGAAAAGGGTTTATAAATTGTGATATATTCTCACAAGGAAATCCTAGTCAGAAATGAAAAAACCTGAACTTCAGATACACACAATACTGATCATAAACGAGTATTAAAAACGCTCTGCTGAGCAAAAGAATCCAGCCAGGACTGATAGTTTGTGAAATTCCACAATAGGCAACCAGTTTGTGATGTCAGAGATAAGATCAGTCAGTGGCAGCCTAAGGCTAAAGATGGGAGAGAAAGGTTGACTGAAAATACCAAAGAATATTGAGGAGTAAAGAAAATGTTCTACCTTGATTAGAGTTGTGGTTGTACATATTTGTCAAAACGTATCAAACAGAACTTTTAAAACGATTGTATTTCATGGCATGCAAATACATATACAAATACCTCACAAAAGCAGATTTGTAAAAAATAAGCTGGACCACTCGATTAATGCGTAATTGCATTTTACCACTTGTCTTCCAATTATGTGAGTAAACGACTCTCCTTACACTACCAAAAGAGCTGGTCTTCTGTTACTTGTTTCTTATAGCATCCTTACCAATACTTCTCATCAATCATTTAAGTAATATATAGGCATATGCATATAATCCCATTGATTATTTTATGTACAAAATTCACGTATATCAAACAATTAGATTTTAAAAATAGTTTTCATATACTTTTACAGTTTCAACTACATTTTTCTTTAATGTACATTTTAACACATATTCAGTTTCTAACCAAAAGTGAGATCTCCTTTTAAAATTTAAAATTATGCACTTTCTCTAAAAAATGGAATGTAAACTAAATTAAAATCTTTGTTAAATGGTATATATGTAAATATTTCCCCTAAATTAATACTAGATGCTTAACTAAAAACCACATACACATATATTAAGAATTTCATGACATTCTGATCTGAAATTCTATAATATTTTCACTTAAAAATAAATATCCAAAAATATTAATTAAAATAAATTCCAAAATGTCAAAAAAAGATTTTACATAGATAATGATGGATAGATGGATAAACAGAATTTGGAATAAACTTTTTTCTAAATTTGAGAAATGCTGATTGGTAATATAGAAAATGTATTATGGAAAGCATTACATCCACAGGTTACTAAACATCACAGGTTACTACATTTATTTGTTGCTGTTGTTTTCCCCTTCCTTGACAGTGACAAAATGAAATGACGGGAGCTCTCTCTTTTCACTCTTCCATCTAGTGCTTTTGGCTATCAATGACTAGTTTCAAGAAAGCAGTAAAATGACACAGAAAATATAGACTGCATAACCAATCAACCCAAGAATAATTCACATATAAGGAATTTCCATTTATTCCTAAATTGTATTCTTTAACTTTGTATCTTTCTTCCTCTGTACTTTTTCTCTAAAAACCTACACTGAAGAGTAGCAACAAAACAAAACAAAAACTTCATTTGGATTGGGTACCTACTTACATTTCAACAATGTGTTAAACCACTTTGCAAATGTATCTTAGAAACTGCTTCTCCCAACCCGCCCCCCCTTAGAAACTGCTTCTAAAGTGGTTCAACTTTAGGGGTGCCTGGGTGGCTCAGTTAGGCATCCAACTTCAGGTGAGGTCATGATCTTACAATTTGTGGGTTTAAGCTCCGCATCCGGCTCTGTGCTGACAGCTTAGAGCTTGAATCCTGATTCAGATTCTGTGTCTCCCTCTCTCTCTGCCTCTCTTTCTCTCTCTCTCTCTCCCTCTCTCTCAAAAATAAATAAACATTTAAAAAGAATTTAAAGTGATCCAATTTTTATCTGAATAACCATGGGATTATTTTATGATCTGGAATAAAAGTTGATTTTTTTTCATTTTTCATTAATTAATAGACTAAGCAGATACTCATGCCTGGCCAAACTACGTTGCTTTATATTCTTCTTGTGTGATGCAGTAGTGGCAATACTGAGTTCTCATTCAGTTGATTGGTGCTATGAATTAAATTGTATCTTCTCAAAATTCATATGTTGAAAGCATAATGCCCAAAGTGACAGTATTGCAGTATTAGGAACTGGGGCCTGTGGGAGAAAATTAAATATCCTCTAAGAACGGAATAAAAGAGGCCTGACAGAGTTCCCTAGCGCTTCCACCAGGTGAGAACGCAGTTAGAAGTCAGCGGTATGCAATCCAGAAGAGGGCCTTCACCTGACCATCCCAGCACTTTGATCTCAAATTGCCAAACTCCAGAATGGTGAGAAAAAAATTTCTGTGTTTTATAATAAGCCACTCGGCCTGTGGTATTTTGTTACAGTGGCCAAGCAAACTAAGACAGTTGGCATAGTCCCACATCAGTCCTCTCTTGCAGTGCTTTTGCAATACAGCTCTCTACAAAAAGTCCATCTACACGAAATAAATAAATGGATTTGCTCTTGTCCTATAATGTCTTTTTTCCCTTCAACAGGTTAAGGAAGAAAATTTTCTATATTTAGTAAAAACATGTCCTGAAATTTAAGAATGTTACTAAATAAATATCTAATAAGCACTACAGAAAAATAAGAGAAAATAGTGGTGAAAGCATGGGATTCCACACCAGGCAGACTTGAGCGCACTTAAGTCACAAAGTTCCCATAAAGACACTTAACCTTTCTAAGCTTTATTTTCCTAATCTATTAAATAGATAAATTAGAGCAACTACAAGAACAAAATTAAGTTACAAATAAGAAAATGAATATCTACTTAGGCAAAACAAATGAAGTGACACGTGTTAGCGTTCAAAAAAAGATAACCTTTATTCTTAAAATTTTTATTCTTAAAAGTTACTATTATTACTTGTATTATTTTTTCCAGGCCTTAATAATAATATTTTATTTTATTATTTGCTAAACTATTGGAGTGCAAAGATAAGGCATCAGAAATGGTCTTGTGTGGTTCATAGCCCTCTGCAGAAACAAGACGCGCTATGGTATGGTGAGAACACAGTGAGATTATCTCTGTCATGGTATGAAAAATCTGCCATGGTATTTCAGGAGGGAAAAAGACATTATAGAGTAGTTCTACCTCAGAGTAGGGGAAAGCAAAAGGTGATAGCTATTGCAAGATGACAGAGAAATCCTTGTTACTGTTAGGACATTCAATTTTCTTCATAAACTACCTGTATTGCATGGGTCTGTTCATTTGAGTCTCCCATTTTCCACAATGACTACTTTAAACTTTATCCACACCTCCCCACATTTATATGGTTTCCTCTCCACCCTCACGTCCTCAATAGATAACAGTGCTTCATGGTTGGCTTTTAAATGTTAAATGTCTCCCATTAAATGAATGAGTGAATGAATGAATGAATGAATGAATGAATAAAGCAAAATAAAACACACCTCTCCAGCCTGATTCTCTCCCCCTTACAAACTTTACTTTAGAGTTTTCTATGCTTAGTGTTGCCTTTTCCTCACTCTCACTCTGTCCCCATCACTTCACAGAAATAGCTCTTCTAAAGGTAACTAATAAATGTCATTTAACTAATCCCAAGAGAAATATTTCTTAATTGACATCTGGGGAAGCATGTGTAACATCCATAATGTTCTTTTCCTTGACACACTTGTTTTCTTGGCTTCCAGGTCACAACACGGTTTTGTGTTTCCACAACTGATTACCTCCCTGTCTCCTTTGTGGGCTTACTGCCCTCCACTTGGCCATTAAATATTAAAATCCTTTAAGTTCCATCCTCTTCTCATGCCATAGTCACCATAAGGGATGTCATCCATGCCCATGACTTTATCACCAATATACCAATGAGTCCTATCCAACTGCATATTTGGCATCTCCCATTACTTGTCTCAAAGGCACATCAAATTCTACACATCTAAAACCCAATTCATGTTCTCCACCTCCCACAACCACTTTATAATCTACTTAGAATAGTGGGGTTCCAATGTGTGACAAAGCATCAATAGCGATAAACCAAACACCTGCTTTAACTAACCCATCGTCCTTACCTCCCAATCTGTTATAAAATTGTATCAATTTTAGCTCCTGGGTACCTCTTACTTCTGTTTTTCTCTATTTCCACTTCCATCCCCATAGTCCAAGCTACACTTTCTTCTCATTCCAATAACTATAATATCTTATGTAGTCATTTGCTACTACCAAGTAACAAGTTATCATTGATTTAATGTCTTAAAACACCACCAATCTATTAGTTCACAATTTTGTACATCAAAAGTCAAGGATGGGGCAAGAATAGATAGGTTCTTGGCTCATAGCATCAAAAACTGAAATCAAGGTATCAGATAGGTTGAGTTTCTTATCTGTGGGCTCTGGAAGGAAACTCTACTTTGAACTTCATTCTTGTTATTGGCAGAATTAAGTTCCTTGCAGTAATAGGACTGAGGTTCCTATCTCCTTGCTGCGTATCAGTTAGGGATTGCTCTCGGCATCTCCATTTCTTTCCTTTCCATCTTTAAGCCATCAATGGCACATAAAGTCCTTCCTGTGCTGTGAATCTCTGACTCTTCTTCTGCAATCTGCTAAAGAAAATTTCTGACTTTTAAGTGATTTTAAGTTCAGGACAGATCCATGCAGATAATCTACCTATTTAAGGTTAACAGATTTGGGAACTTAATTCATCTATAAAATATCTTCATAGGGAATATCAAGATTAGTATTTGACTGAACAACTAGGAGAAGGTATATGGACATCAGAGAACAAGCATCTTAAAGGCCATCTAAAGTCCTGCCTACCATAGTCTCTATACTTTCTTCTCTTATAGTTTATTCATACTTCAGCCAAAGTCATCACTCTACACCCCATCCTTCCCACTGAATATGCTTCACGGTTTGTTTGTTTGTTTTCTTGGTTGGTTGGTTGGTTGGTTGCATGGGGTCATCTATGTAAGATAAAATGGAAAGTAAATATCGGAGTCTTTGTATTATTTTGATTAAAAAAGCATAATATAATTTACACACACATGGATGATAATCATCTAACATAAAAGTCACCAGCAAGGAAGAAATGCATCAGGCCCAAACAATATAGCCTCAAATATTAGACTACTCATTTTAGAACAACATGATAGTTCAGCCACTTGGGTGACTCTGTTGTTTAAGCGCCTGACTCTTGATTTTGTCTCAGGTCATGATCTCATGGTTCATCAATTTGAGCCTCATGTCAGCCTCTGTGCTGACAGTGTGGAACCTACTTTGGATTCTCTCTTTCTCTCTCTCTCTCAAAAAAATAAATAAATAAAACACTTAAAAAAAGAATGACTTGATAGTTCAATGATCTGAATTATAAATCTAATTTGAGTATGTAAGTAGACACTCCTGGGAACCTACCTTGGGAAACAGTGTGCACAGACAACTCAGTGAAAGCTGAGTGGAAACCTGGTAGGATTAAAAAAAAATATATATATATATATATATATATATAACAAAAATAGGGCTGGAGTTTTGCAAAAATAAAAATTTAAACATGTATACTTACAACTCTGTGAAATTACAGACCTGTTTCTTCTCCCACTGACACAATTGCTTATGTCAGTGTAAGTAAATAATATATTCATTAGTTAAGCCATCAACCAATTGGTATGCTTACAAAGACAGTTCTTAAAATGAGAAACAAATGATTTGCTTTCTTGGAAGAACAATTAACTGAAATGCAATCTTTGTGTTGTAGACAGCCCGTAGCTATATGGATCAGTTTTGCTTAATTGTTATGATGACCAAGGACAAGAGGGCTGCCTGGCAAATGAGCTAGAAAATTTACTGTCAACAGAAGTAATGAAGTATGTATGTGGGGAATACGGGAGGAACAACAATCAGCTTGGGATAAAATAGAAAAACATGAAACTTGGGAGGCTCAAAAGGCATACTTGAAGTATATGGTGAAGAATCTCATTTTCATTGACTACGGCATATGCTTTGGTATAGGCTGAAACTTGGACAGAAGTACAATGGTTTCAAAGAGTTTCCATCTCTTAGCATGCTATGACATCCTTTGCAGAGGCTTTCTGGGTGCAGAAGGACATGCCATATGGCCATGCTTTAGCAGAGAAACCACACCACTCTTTCTCTGCCCCACTCTCACATTGCTTTTCTTTTTTTCACGGGGGCAAGCTGAACTAGTCTTTGTAAAATTTGGGTCAAAACAAACTGTTTTGGCATCAAAAAGTCTGATTTTAAGTGCTAGTTGCTCAGAAGAGTAGCGTAAAAGCCAGGTGCCTAGCACCTGGAGGTATTGGTACTCTCTCCCACTGGGAACAGGAGACCTTAGTTCGTTAGTTGAGCAAGCCAAAAAGGTCATCTAAGATGTTATCAGAGAAATTCTGACTACATCTCCTCATACCACGCTAAAAGAAGTACTTTATTCTACTTGGGAGAACCATTGGAGGTTTCCAAACAGGTGACAGACATAATCAAGTCTGTGTTTAAAAGAATTATCAGCAACAACATGAGAGATGAATTTGGTAAAAGAACATATGCAAGAAGCAGAGACACTACAAAATAAACCAGACAATGAAATGGGCAAATATTCTGGGGGAAAAAAGGCTGTATTCCAAAGACATTCTGGGTATCTTTATCTCAGTCGTCCTGATTTTCATTAAACCACTACTCAATCATCCAATCAGTATTCCCACATAACACTCTTTGGATCTACATTAGCCTTGTTGCTAGGACATTAATATCACCAATGACCTAAAGAATCTTTTGGAATTCTTCCATGCTTAATTCCTTAGATATCAACCTGCCATGAAATATGTAAACAGAATACAGGTATTATATAAAATCAACACTCAAACAAAATATATATTAGTTAAAGCACTTTGAAAGCTGTAAAGTATTAAACAAATGTAACAAATTACTGATGCCTTATCTTCCCTAGGCAGATTCAACCCCACTTCCATCTGATCACCTAACCATGCAAATCTCAAGACAATAAGATTAATCTACCCAGGGTCCTTTGACTTCCCTTAGTATCAGGATGGCCCTCTGGGTAGCCCAGAATATTGATCTTCACTGAACGATATTCCATTCTGGAATCTTGTCCTTTGGTCATTTCCACTTTCTCAGTAACAAGGGACTACTTACTCTTTCTGATCTATCAGCAGCCTCCTAATCTGCTGATAGAATCACAGATCATTCAATTCAATCCAAAGAATTTTTATTAAGCATTTACTATCTTTTATTAAGCAGCATGACGTAGTAGACACAGTAGAGGAAGTCATGGTAAGTGAGCGACTCTTACTATCCTCAAGTAATCTCTAATCCAGTAAGGAAGATAGACATAATCAACTTAATGTATTGTCGAAAGTGCTATGGGGTATAAAGTAGATATCAAATTGTTAGCCTTTCTTTTCCCTATACTAATTTTCCAGAAAGCCTTATCAAAAACTGACATCTGAATTTATTTCAGAGGCAATTCATACTGAAATAAAATAAATTGAAGGAAACAACGTAACATCAACTATTCCTAACATTATCAAAACCAAAATTTCCAAATATCTCCATATGAGAGTTGTTTTACTTTAATTTTACATTGTTTGGAAAAAAAGAGTGACAAAATAATTTTGCCTTCAGCTTGATCAATAACCTACAAATTAAATTTTATATGTATTTACTAGGAAAAATGTACTGTAAAAAATCTTTTTAATGATTAAGGTATTTTCCTTTAGTTTAATGGGCATTTAAAATTAATTACTTTGATTTTACTAATCACAGGAGCATCTATTTATATTTGAAAAATCAAAGTACATGTGTATGAACCACTTTCAGTCTATAGAAAACATTTGATGCATTTAAGGATTTATATTTTCTTTATAATTCCAATGACTTTATAGGCGCCAGGAGATTTGAAGTATATAACTTGAGAGTCATTGATCTAGGTGGCCTATAGTTCAGAAAAGGATTCAGAACCCTTTGAATCTCTGGAGCATGGAGAAAGAATTACAAAGTATATGGGAAGCTAGAATTGAATTAAGAACAATCATAGGTGTTTTATACTCAGGAAGTCTGTGTGACTTACTGAGGTGTATTTTTTCCTCATCTAAAGTAAATAAGTCCCTAATATAAAATGTTAAAATGAGTGAGGACATTAACAATTTTCTTTCTTGGTCCTTCTTATTTTACAATGAGGAAACTGGAACTCAGAAATACTGCTAAGAGTTATCAGCAATATAATCGAAAGTATGACCTAGGTTGTTTTTTTTTAATCTAAATATATTATCTTATCCAATCCATTAAATTAAAGGAAAATACTTGAATGATTAAAAAGATTGCAGTGCATTTTTCCAGTAAATAAATGTAAAGCTTAATTTGTGATTTATTGGCCAAGGTAAAGGTAAATTTAAATGTTAGTTGTGTAGAAAAAAAAGTTATAAAGAATATAAAATCTATATTGATAGTACTTTGCGGGGTGCCTGGGTGGCACAGTCAGTTAAGCATCCGGCTTCGGCTCAGGTCATGATCTCACGGTTCGCGGGTTTGAGCCCCGCGTTGGGCTCTGTGCTGACAGCTAGCTCAGAACCTGGAGCCTGCTTCAGATTCTGTATCTCCCTCTGTCTCTGACCCTCCCCTATTCCCACTGTCTCTCTCTGTCTCTCAAAAATAAATAAAGAACATTAAAAAATTTTTTTAAAAAAGATAGTAATTTGCATACAGAGAAGTTGGTCTGGAAACTTGACAATACAAATTAGTACATTATCCTTTCCAAGAATGGGAGGCCCAAAATAAACTGCAAACAAATTAAAGCTTGTTTCCTCCAAGAAAGATTTGTGTCTGAAAGATTTGTGAGTTCACTGAGCATTTTAGGTCAGAATAATTATTCAGGAGAAGAAATATTGGACAGTACAGGGACTGACACTTCATCCCTATTTCTACAATAATTACTTGGCTTCATTTCCTAAAGTCTTAGTTGAGGAGCTAATTTCCTTTCTGTTGTTCTGACTGTAAATGAGATTGTCATTTGCTTCTGTTTAACTCTAATTAAAAGTAATAACCACTTAACTATGACTATTTAATCAAGTTTGGATCAAAATCACCTGTCACTGCCAATGCCAATAATAGAATTTAAAATCTATATTAGGGGCGCCTGGGTGGCTCAGTCGTTTAAGCCTCCGACTTCGGCTCAGGTCAGATCTCACGTTCGTGGGTTCGAGCCCCGTGTCAGGCTCTGTGCTGACAGCTAGCTCAGAGCCTGGAGCCTGCTTCCAGTTCTGTGTCTCCTTCTCTCTCTGCCCCTCCCCCTCTCATGCTCTGTCTCTCTCAGTATCAAAAATAAATAAAACATTTAAAAAAATTTTAAATCTATATTATATATTTGTCCAGGATTCTAAGTTGTGTTTCCAACAAGAAAACAAGTCCTACATTGTATTCTTTTACAGAACTGACCAATGCTGGGCTCTGTCACCAAGAGGCTAGTCCTTCAAAGTGTGGGAGGAACAAGACTTGTGCATCATGCAGAAAAGGCTGGAGCTGAGAACCTTGCATGAAGATACGTCACTTGTCACCACACTGGGATGAGACTCTCCCCCACAAAGCCATCAGACATTGGAACTATTGAATCAAGACTACAAAATAAATATTTATTTTTTAATGTTTATTTTTGAGAGAGAGAGAGAGCGAGCAGAGGAGGGGCAGAGAGAGAGGGGGACAGAGGATCTGAAGTGAGCTCTGTGCCCACAGCAGAGAGCCCAACGCAGGGCTCAAACTCATGGACCGTGAGATCATGACCTGAGCCCATGTTTCATGCTTAACCAACACAGACACCCAGGTGCACCTACAAAATAAATATTTAAAATAAGTTAAAGATATAATGTAACTATTTGAAATAGACAGAAAAAAATGTAACAAAATTATAAACATAATGAAAAGTTAAATCACAATCGGTATGGCCAACAAAATAGTTATTAAATTAGAAGTTAGGTATTGAATTAGGTATAGAAAATATTTTAAAAACTAGGAAATATAGAATGTATAAAGACAAAACCTATTATAGTTAGTAAGAGTCCCACAGGGACTTGGCAGTAGGAAGAAAACAGCAGTGGAAAATAAAACAAAATAAAACAAAACAAAGCATAGCTTTATCACATAAAATTTCCAGAAATCTTGAGAAAGAAGATTATATAAAGAGAAAGTCATGGCAGTGTTAAAACTGAAGGCAAGAAAAAGCCAAATTCAGAATATAAACTGCCCAAATCACTGCTAAAAATGACACTAAAAATGGGGTAGACCCCAAAGGACACAGAGGAAAACTACAAAGACCACAAAAGACATCTACTCTTGATTTAGTACTACATCCAAGAATGACAACCAACTCCAAGCAAGATTTAAAAATAAAAATAAAAGCTCTTCCAGACACATCATACTCAAACCACTGGTAGCAAAAATAAAGAGAAAATCTTAAAAGCAGGCAGAGGAAAATGGTACATTATATACAGAATACCAATGTTTACATAACATATAATTTATCAGGACCTCTCAAAGGCAAAAGACTTTGAAATGACGTACTTAAAGGCCTCAAGGAAAAGAGGTTGTCAACTAAGAATTTTATATCCAAGAAGATAAACTCTAAGGATGAAAATGAAATAAATAAATTTTCATATAAATAAAAAACAGATTTTATAGCTCACAGATCTGTACTATAAGATATACTAAAGTAAAATGGTCTAGAAAGCAACTTTTGTCTACAGAAAAAAAATTAAACCCAAATGATAAAGATGTGAATATATATAAGTAAAGACACAAATGATAAAGTGACACCAAAAATCACATTAACCTAAATAGCAGCTATGTGAGGTAATGGATGCTTTAACCTTCTTATGGTCATCATTTTGCAATATATATATCAAATTATTATGTTGTATATCTTAAACTTACACAATGTTATATGTCAATTACGTTTCAATAAAACTGGGGGAAAATAGCCACATTATTAACCTAATTGCCAATTATATAGGACTATACTCAACAACTGAAGAAGTATATTCTTTTCAAGTGCTCATAAAATGTACATGAAGACAGACCATAAATCGGACCATAAATCTTAAAAATATTTTAAAAGGTTGAAATTGTATACAATGTGTTCCCTGACCAAAATGGAATTAAATTACAAATCATGAAAATAATATATCCAGAAAATCCCCAGATATCTAGAAATTAAACAACTTACATTTAAACAACTCATGGGTCAGAAAGAAATCACAAAGAAAATTAGAAAATATTTTGAACCATTGATAACAGCACAACATATCGACATCTTTGGGATACAGGTAAAGCAGTACTTAGAAGAAAATTCTAGTCATTAAATGCTTATGGAAGAAAAGAAGATCTCAAATCAAGAATCTACTCTTCACTAGAAACTAGTAAAAACAACAGCCAATTAAACCAAAAGCAAGCAGAAGCAAACAATAATAATGAACACAAAGGTAGGAACCAGGGAAACTGGAAAGAGAAAACTCATCAATAGAATCAATGAAACCAAAGTTTGTTCTTTAAAAAGATCAGTAAGATTGAAAACCTCTATTAAAGGGGCGCCTGGGTGGCTCAGTCAGTTAAGCGTCTGACTTCGGCTCAGTTCGTGGGTATGAGCCCTACGTCGGGCTCTGTGCTGACAGCTCAGAGCCTGGAGCCTGCTTTGTATTCTGTGTCTCCCCCTCTCTCTGCCCCTCCCCTGCTCATTCTCTGTTTCTGTCTCAATAATAAACAAACATTTAAAAAGAAAAAAAAAACCTCTATTAAGGCTCATCAGGAAAAAAGAAAACACACATTATCTACCAGGCATGAAAAAAAGGAAATCACTACAGATCTTGAGACATGGTGAACAACTTTACACCAATAAATAAATAGATTAAATGAACAAATCCCTTGAAAGCATACTCAAGAAAAAAATACATAACCTTATAACCTGAATAAGTCTATACATACTAAAGAATGGAAAACATACTTGAAAACCTCACAAAGAAAATTTCAGGCCAAAATAAGTTCTCTGGTGAATTCTACAAAATATTTAAGGAAGAAATACCAACTTTCAATACCATCTTTCAGAAAACTGAAGGGGAAGAAATATATCCCAACTTCCTTTAGGAGGTGAGACTTATTGTGATATCAAAAATCAGACAACGATATCATAAGAAAAAAGAACAATAGAATAATATTCCTCAAAAAATACAAAAGTTAAGAAAATTATAAAGGAACAGAGAGAATACAAATGAAAAGCTGTTGGATTTCCAATTTCTACTGGAAGGAAGCAAGCTGATAAAATTACTCAGACACATGCATGTACTACCTTTCATCGAAAAGAAAATATCACTAAGAGGGTGAAACCAGAAATGGATTCAAAAGATCCAAGATCCTCCCGGCACAAAAGAGAACTCAGGGATCAGAGCAGAAAGCCATGACGGATTATCTGTAAATCTCAAAACCTAATCAAGGAACTCAGGCTAAAAGGTTGTCCTGTCCAAATTTCAGAACTGCATTGGACCCATGATTCTTTTTTATCTTCCATTTTTGCCCTTTCTGAATTGGAATGTCTATAACTATTAGTGATACTCATCCCACAACTGTATGTAGGGAGTGCTGGGTCATGTAAATCTTCTCTGTAGTTTCACAGGTCCACAGACAAAGATTAATTATGCCCCAGGAGTTACACTTAATGGATTATACCCAAGAGCCTCATCTGCATGTGATTTAAATGACTTAAACGTTGAGAGTTTGGCCTTTGTTGCTAATGAGATTTAGAGGAGATTCAGGATTTGAGCCAATGCTGTAACGGGGTGAGACTCTTGGAATTCTTGGGAGGCAATGAATGTATTATGCATTTGGCAGGGGCTTGAGTCTTTGGGGGCCAGATGGAAGAATTCTAGGATCTCCCGCAAGAATTTCTACCCTGGCTGGTGTACATGCTCTGCATAATACCTGGGACATTGAATATGATAGATTTTACTCCAGTGATTACATTATGTTATAGACAGAGTTGACCTTAAAATAGGAAGATTATCCAGGTGGATAATCTCACCAAATCATATAAACCATTAAAAGTGGAGTTTTTTTCACCTGGTCATAGAAGAGACAGTGAGATTGTCAAAGCATGAGAAAGATTTAATATGTCACTGCTGGCTTAGAAATCATGGTTATTAATATACCTTACCTGGAGTGACAGAATATGGAAATGGGGATGATAAGGAAGGAGGAGGAAGAAGGAAAATTATATTATCCAATTATATGTAAAAGTATGTGTCTGGGAGTATAAGTGAAAGCGCAAAAGATGCATTAAAAGATTAACTAAAATGTTAGCCGTAGTGATTTAGGGATGGTGAGATTTCAGGGGACCTTAACTTTCTTATATTTGTATATATCATTCGAATACTTCAGTGTAGAGATATATTACTTATTTAATACTAAAGAAAACAAAACTGTTTTTACAATGAAGGGAATAAAACTTAAATATAATTGTTCAAAAAATAATATACAAAATAGTGTGATACTACAAATAACAAAATAAGATTGGAAGTAGAGGGCGTTAAGATGGGAGACAGAGATTCTGTAAATCAACAAGAATAGAGTTAAACAGCCAAAGAGAAAAAAAAAATAGCAAAGGCTATGAGAAAAAAACTTCAGAAAAGCAAAGCTAGTAGCAAATAAACACAGCGCAAGATGCTGGTGTTCACATGAATGAAAAATAAAACCACCATAAGATACAATTTCATACCTCCAGACTCGCAAAACAATAAATAAAAATAAAGTCTAATAATACCACAGAGTTGATGAGATTGTAGAATAAGAAGAACTCTGTGATGCACGTCTAGAGAAAGTATAAGTTAAAGAACAATTTGGGGATATTCGATAAATTTGAAGAAGCATTTCCTAGGATCTAGCAATTCTCTGTTAGAGGCCCTCTCACACATGTCCACAAGGGGACATGTACACAAATGCGCACAGCAACACTATTTGTCACACAGGCTAACTGCAAACAACCTACATGTTCTTCAGTTGAAGCCTGGATAAATAAACTACACTCTACTCATCTATGTAAGAGCTGCATCAACATGGATGAATCTCCCAAAATTTAATTTGAATTAAAAAAAAAACTAGCTGTCAAAGGAAATACTGACTATGATATCATTTATTATAAAACAGGCAGAATAACACTATATGTAGTAAAAATTTACAGAAGAAGATAAACACTAAATTCTGGAGAATGACTGGAGAGGATAAATAGAAATGAAATCAGGATGGTGCACGTAGGGATTTCCAGCAATAGTTTCCTTAAAAATGTTTTTTTGTATTATCTATGTATATTTTATAGAGAGAAATATGACAAAGTGTTATGATTGACAAACCTGAAGGATGAATAATGATGATGATGAAGACAGAGAGCTCATTTTTTCATGATGTAGAAAATTTTGTAATACTATTAAAATGTATTTTCCAAACTTCTAATAATTTTTAAAATGGAAATACGTTTAAAGTTATATAATGGCATATATTACTTGATAAAGCTTCACTTTATTTTACTAACTGAGGATAATCTATTATTATGAAACTGTCAAAGTTCTATTGGGGTCATTTGTTTGATCATACTTTTCCAAGGTATACTCTTAACAGTGGATCTATACTTAACGATTGATCAAACCAAGGCAGAGTTGAGCCAGTCATTTCAATTCTTCTCAAGATCAACACCAATCACTACAATATTGATTGGAATACAAGGCTTGATATAGACTGTGAAACTGGACGAAATGATTGACTCAATCTGATTCCATAGCAAGTATAGGAGTTGCCCAAGGGAAGTGAAACAGCAAAATCCTTCTAATGTGTCAGATGAATTAAATTAATTTAGATTCCCACTCTTCAACTTCTTTTTTAATCCTCTACTTTACTTCTAGGAAAAAGTTTTGCTCCTAATTCTGCCTTTTCGGGGCCAAAAATGACTACATTATTTCTGAAGGTTTCCTGTACCCATTTTCCAAAGAGCAGGTCCAATCTATTTAGACAATACAATAGCAGGGATGTAGGTTCCCCTATGCTGAATTAAGAATCAGAATGGAAACTCCAGAGAAGGAAATTTGGTAGACTCAGATAGTTACATGCAAAGGTAGAAGACTGTAATATACCGAAATTTTATGATATAAACCATAATATAATACCCTAATATATATCTTCTTGAAATCTAAAAGCTTTTTATAATGAATAGACACCTTTAAATACTCCATGACATACGAAAATGTTTACTTATTTCCATATGATTATTATTCATTACTAGAATTGGAATGCATCAACATTATAACTGTAATATACAAAGGGGAAGACAGTATGCTTTAATGGGCATTTTAAGTCCAATAAAGATATTATTATTTGGGCTTACTTTAATTATCTTCTTAAGCCAATCCCCATATTGCCACATATAATTGTGGAATGCAGTATACTGGTAGTCAGCTAAGAAGAGCAAAATAACATAATCTGGGTATTCAAAGTAGCAGAATTCTGACTATCCAGCAAAGCAAATGCCTCTATTATTCTGCTTACAAGTAATGCCATACGACTCAAATAATAGAGTGATACATAATATCTGCTATTCCATAAAGTGTTGCAAGCAGCTTTCAGAATAAAGAAGGGCAAACGTTTTTTTGAAAACATCTTCTCACCCCCTAAGGTAGGAGAAAGAGATGCACTATCCCTTCAGAGCTCTCACCCTCCAAGCCTCCGCACAGCAGTGTGGGAGAGGTAATCTGGTCACGCCTGCGAAGGGAAAGATGGAGATCACATTACTCATGGACACCACCTGCTGGTAGACATGTGGTGTTGCTACACAGAGAAGGGCACAGAGGGGAAATACACAGAGATGGAAAGACTAGATTATACTGAATAGAGAAATAATCTTTAGGAAAAAAAGTGATGAAACTGAGTAGGCTTTATAGAAAGCTGGTGACAACATCTCATTCCTTCAAGGACTTCTCTAACAGATTTTTGAGTTTTAACTTTGAAACACCTGTGACGTATAGCAATTGGCTCTACTTTATAACTTTGTAACTGCTAATAATTACACATAATTCCAAGATTTATAGGCTATTAATTCTTACATCAAGAGAAATGCTTCTCAAAGGGGACTATTTTGCTCCCTTTGCTCCCACTCGGAAACTTGTCACTGTCTGAAGAAAATTGTTGTTGTCACAATGGGGGTGGGAGGAGTGGGGAGGGGATGCTGTGTTAATGACATCTAGTGAGTGGAGGCCCAGGGATGCTGCTAAATGGGACAGCCCCCACTACAGCAAAGTATAATCCAGCCCAAAACAAAAACAGTGTCAAACTTGAGAAATCCTGACCTAAAGGAACCAATTCAAAAACTAAAATACAGAAAAAAGACCTTAGGACTTTTATTTTATTTAATAAACATTTACACAGTGCTTACTATGAATCCAGTGCTCCTCTAAAAGCTTTACAAACATTAACGTATTTTATTATCATAACAATTCTACAAGCTAACGATTAAAAGCCCCGTTTCTAAAATGGGGAAACTGAAACACAAAGAGGTTAAATAGCTTATGCAAGATGTCATGACTAGCAAATGCTTTCGTCATAATTTGAATCCAGGGACCCTGGTTCCCCAGTCCATTTCCTAAACCATGAAACTATACTGATCACATTTCAGTGGACATATTCTTTCAATACAAAGAGATATCCAAAAATAGGATTGCCATTTCAATGATTTTCCTGCCCACCATCTTCTGCTATAATCTGATGATGTCAATGTATTGTCAGTCACTGCGCTCTTTGGTGTCCCTCTTTCAAGGGAGTAGGGTAGTATGGTGGGGCAGGGGAGGGAAGTCCTCTAGGTTTTAAAATTTTAAAGATCTAAGTTCAAACTCTACCCCATCCCTTAACTCTATACCCTTCATCAACTTTCTAAGCCTTAGTTTCCTTCCTGTGAAATAGAATGATTAATACTTGCAGATTGCTTGCAAGGAATAGAATTATGTGCTATGCATACACATAGAAGGCTTTGATAGCCATAATTGCCCAAAAATGGTTATTATCATTATTTTTTATTGAATAGACTAGAATTCCTTACTAATATCCAACTGAGTACACATTCCTTTATACTTCTCTACCTCCCTGCCCATTCAAATCTGAATATCTAATTCTAGAAAGATTTTGACTCTCCTAGTATGCCCTGCTAAATCAAGTTAATACTTGCATTTCCTTGGCTATGTAATAATTGAAGTCATTAAGAAAATGCATATAGAAGTACTGGTGTGTGGCTATAGTTCCAGTCTCTTGGATGAATATGTCTTTATTCACCTTGTTGCTATGCTGGTTTCTTCATTTTTGCCAGTTCAGAAACAAATTCATGTCTCTTACTCCTTTATCTGAAGCAAGACAACTCCCTGGTCTCAGATAGTAAATAACATTATAAATGATTCAGTTTGTGTTTTCAATGTCAAATATGACTCATTAGATTGCCACTGGTAGAAGACACACTAAGCTAGCTTGGGAAGAAAAGGACTTTAAGTATGAATTCCTACCACTGGAAAGTTCAGAAATGTAGCTAGGTCCTGAGGTTTCAACCATGATTAGAGAGAGGACACTGCGTCTTTGGCTATCTCTCAGAACCTTATGTAAAGCCAGTAGGCTTTCTCTTTGGTTTCTTCAAAAGGGACAAGACTATGTTTTTATGTTGAGAGATTGTCTCCTAATTCACCCTGGGTTACATTACAGAAGGCTCCTTCTATAATCTTCTTCTATAACCTTGCTCTCTGTACTACGGGTGTTCAATTGTTATTCTTATCAATGTTACCCACTTTCAGGTTAGTAGCTTTTGTTTTATATTGTTTTGTGAGACTTTCCTACTACCTCTGCCTAGAACTTCCCTGAGAGTTTTGGATTAGCCTGGATAGTTTATCACTGAACAATCAGTAGCCAGGGAGACAGGTTTCTTTGATTTGCCTGGCCTATGCCATGTTGCCTGTCCCTCAAAAGTCAGAAAGGGGAGAGCGTTCCTCACATAATCACACACACGCAAAAAGTTTCCAACAAAAAATAACAGTTTCATCACTGGAGGAGACTGTAGACATATGTAGTCTGCTACAGTCACCAAAGTGTTCAAGCTTGGTTTGTAAGGAAAAAAAAGTTTGGTTCTGTATTTTCGTGCACTAAATTCCTAAATCAGGGTTATTTTTTATGTTCTTCCCATTCTCTTGTCTTGAGAATTTATCTCGATCTAAAAGATTGAATGTTGTAGAAGTACTTAAAGAACATTACTGAGAAAAATATATTTAACCCCTAGGACTGGACTAACACTGATGGCAGGAATGGGAATGGATGGGAACCTTTTTGTCTAGAACAACATAGGATTTAAAAAATATGGTGACAGGTAAAAAGTTGTGTCCAGATAAGCAGTTGCCATGCGGGGAAGTTTAGTAAGAGTAGAGCAAACTGGAATGTGTGTGTTGGCAGGCATGAGTGATAAGGCTAAGTAAGTGCAAACACCCATCCCAACTCTACTTGACCCTTTTCATCATCTGGCACCCACAATGGCTACAGTAATAGAAGAACACCTGTCGTACAGAGAGCAAGGTTATAGAAGGAGATTGCAGAAGGAACCTTCTGTAATGTAACCCAGGGTGAATTAGGAGACATTCTTTCAACATAAAAATACAGAAGAGAATAGCTCCTTCAGGGAAGATATATGTGTAATGCTATATCACCAGCTTTTATTGATTAGCATAATAAAGAAATGAATGACAATCCCTATTTGCAACAGTAAAGGAAAGCTAGTCTTTCAAATTCCCCACTTTGAAAAAGTCATCGAGGTGGCTTTCTTGTGTCCCCATTCCCCTTTCAAGATCTGAAAACTCTCTCACTCCCTATCCGGTGACAGAATTAGAAGTGACTGGGATGACTAACAAGGCAGGCTCGAGGACAGACTTTTCAGGAAGAAACTGAAATGTTAAAAATCTCCGAGTGGCTCTAAGGGCTGACAGAAGGAGAAGGTGAGAGGAGATTATAAAACTAATAATGCAAGCCAGAAGACAAAAGCATGGGGAAAAGTCGAACGTGTGAGAGAAACCACTTTTAAATATCCATCATCCTGCGGATTCTGTGTATGCTGGAGTACGACATTTGAACCTGAAGTAGAAGAGTATCCTACGTAGACACTCTTCAGGATCCCCCGCATGTGTTAGCTAGGTGTAGGATGGTTTTATGACGGATTTAGCCTCTCTAGAGGAACCATAGATCTAGGGTGACACATTTACTTGAGACAAGTTTATTGAAAACCTACTATATATATGCTAAGGTCTGTGTCAGCACAAGAATATACAAATAGTACAATATATCCCTGATAGAAGATAGGGATAACTTTTGCAACAGTAGAATGGAAAAAAAGAGAGGGGATGAGATAATAGAGAGAAAGGCATTTGGAAAGTAATACATAAACTCTGTATTTTAGGAGCTGGGAAACTGGGAAGATGTTAAATAAAGGATTCAAGTAATTAGAAATAAAATAAGAACTTGATGGGGCACCTGGTGGCTCAGTCAGTTGAGCGTTTGCTTTCTGCTCAGGTCATGATCTCGTGGATCGTGGGTTCGAGCCCCACATTGATCGGGCTCTGTGCTGGCAGCTCAGAGCCTCCAGCCTGCTTCAGATTCTGTGTCTCCCTCTCTATCTGCCCCTCCCTGGCTCGTGCTCTGTCTCTCTGTCTCTCTCTCTCTCTCAAAAATAAATAAATATAAAAAAATTTTTTAAAAAAGAACTTGTTGTAAATAGGTGTTTAAAATCTAAGAATAAAGCAGAAACCCAGGTACTAGAACTAAAGAGCCAGGGCTAAATCAGGACTAACAATAAAATTTACTTGATCTTTAGTTCCCTAGGCACAAATCTATATTTCCTGAAGTCTCTTCCCTGATAATATGGGGCAGATCTCAGAACCTAAACATGGAGATGGACCCACAGGTGATGATGATTGTATACAAGAGGAATAAAGTTGTAGATACAGTTACTAAGTAGTTTCTTACATCTAGAGAATGAATAGATACCTATTCACTTGAGTTCTTCTTTGACATTTCTTATCTAGGATACTAACAATTTTGAAATATTAGCCCTGGTGATCACAGGGGTGAAACTATTGAAATTCTTCATCAAATTCCTATTTTTCATAGAGCATTATTTCTAAAGCATTTCAATGAAATTAACACAAATGGCAGAGACTCTGTGTGTGTGTGTGTGTGTGTGTGTGTGTGTGTGTTTATGTGTATACATGTCCTTTGTTGGTTCTAATAGCCCAGCTCAAAGTGACCCTCCTTAGGCATGAAAACTTTGTATTGCAGTTATTTGTCCATATTTGAATAATTTGTATTATTAGAATGTTTACCCCCACCCCCCCAAATATTTTAGTGGCAGTTATACACTATCTATCAAACAGCTTTGGGTACTACTGAAACCATGCCATATGTCACCAAGGAAACAGACTCAATTTGAAAAGCTCAGTCTTAGAGCTAAGGAAAACTATGTTTTGATCTCCAGGGGAATCCATACAATGGCTGTTTTTGGATAATGTTACTACATGATGCTCCCTGTCTCCCCTTTGCCCACCACATGATATGCCCACCATTTTGAATATTCCTCAGAAGTTCATGTTATATACGGTTGTATTGGACATTAATCTACAGGCTTAAACAAACTCCTTCCTAAGAGGCTTTTGAATCTATTTTGATATAAAGAAAACTCCTTTCTGTTAGAGTTATGCTACAAATTTACAGCATAACTTCCAGGAAAATGAACAAACAAATAAACAAAAAATATTTTGTAATCTTGAAGGACACATGGTTCTACTGAGATAAATTTTATGAGGAATGCTTTGAGGAAAAATATGTTTTTGTCAATCATTAATTTATAAGACTGACTTACATTTTATATGCCAGACTGCTGAAAAAAGACTATAACTGATACTGTGTAACTTGCCTTCAGCCTCTAAATATACCATAATGCTTGAATTTCACCGTCATATTTATAATAATGCTTCCTTAAAGCCAAGAGATGAGAAAACCATTTTGACAGATGCTGGGCTTTTTTGTAACAAATATTTAATGGAATGGTCTCTCAAGGTGGTCTTCTTGCAAAATGTGTCCCTCACTTTCTTGACTCTATAAGTTGGAGGCTAAGAGATAACAATAGATCATAAATAATTCCCACATTCAAGTTTTGAAAAATCATGAAAATACATTATGCATGGCACACAGCTTACTTATTTCACTTAGGAAACATATCACTAAGATTTTGTGGGGTCGGTGTGATAGACTTCTTTAATAATGCAATTATGAATTATGAGTCTCAGTCATGCAGAAAGTTAGGACATGATACCTATAATACAATAAACTTCTCACTGTCACAACACTTCCCTTATACTATTTGCTTCAGAAATGAAGACGACTCTGGGGCAGATTCACAAGAAGCAAACATTATAATTTTTTTCAATATCCATTCAAGTTTCATGTCGAGACTGGATTCAATGTATAGATTTAGGTGTTTCCTGTTCAAGATGGCGACGGAAGAGGGTGTAGAATTCACCTTCTCCTAGGAACACACTGAATCTGCAACTACACAAGGAACTACTTCTCTGAAAAAACTAACTGGCTGAGCAGCTCCTAGCATCAGACAGATGAGAGAAGGATCACATCGAAGCAGGTAGGATTGGCTGAGACACAATGTCGCCATAAACCCCAACATCATCCGTACCATCCCCAGCCCCCTTCCTAGCCGAGGGAACCCAGACCCAAGAACTTCTCCCTGAGGCGCAAAAGGTTTTACCTCCACACCCCGCACCCCCAACTTTTAAGACCCACACCTGAGAGAGAAGCCCCCAAATATCTAGTTTTGAAAATCATCAGAGCTCAGGGCTCGAGTCCACAAAACCCTGGGCCTGTAAGTGGCCCGGGCTTTTAAAGGGCCCGCGCTCAGACTCACCGGCTTCAGGCCCGGGTGTGGGAGCTGCCGATCCAGGAGTGTGCAGGATGTGAGTGGGAGAGATTTCATTTGCTTGTCTGGGAGGGTTGGCTTGAGGGACCGACGTCTGCTTTGACACACTTTGGGAGGAGGAGGGGGCAAGGCCTGCTGGGATGTTCTCCAGGGACACAGGCTGGCGGGCGCCATTGTCAAGCTCTCCCTCCGCCTTACGCGAGCCTCGAGCATTATTTTTTTAACTCAAGATTTTTTTTTTCTCTTTTCTCTCTGTCTCTCTCTCATTTTTTCTTTTTTCTTTCCCTTCAGTAGCCATCGTTAAGCTATCCTTCTGCCTCCTTCCAGCCGGGGGGCGCCATTTTCATGCTCACCGGCTCCCTCTCTCGGCCACGTTCCAGAATGCCACTGTCCCTGGAGGGAACTTTCACTGTGTCTCGTGTCCTGGTCTTTATGGCTGCCAGCTGCGGCCCTGGGGATCTTTGTTCTCCTGGGTCTGATGGCCAGGGGGCCTGTGTTTCTAGGTCCCGCGGGACTGAAACCGTCAGAAAGTTCCCAACAGGCCACCACCCCTACAGCACTGTGCAGACTGAAACGCATCCCGTCTTTCTATGGAAAAGGCGTTTTTTTCGTGTCCTGGAGCTTTGGCCTAAGGAAAGGCTTCTGTTCGGAAACACACACCCTGCCCTGCTTAGAGCCTATGAGCGTAAATGTGGGGTGGTGGACACTTCGTGTCCTTCTGCTCTCTCTGCCAAAGCGCTCATACACTGGCCTGGAGACCGGGTTTTTGATTTTTGCAAACTACCGCCCAGTCCCTCACATCTGCCTGTAGCCCAACGGACTGTATACGCTTGCATAATTTAAAGTTGCTGCCTGAGTTTCTGGCTTTCAACCACATACCACAATATAGCATAGTAAAAACACTGTAAGAAAAATAAGCTTGCCCACTTTCATTAGCAATCCTTGACTTTTTCGTTTATGCACCCTCCAGTCCTTGTCCATATTCACTTTCAGAATTGTATTGACGTTAATCTTTTAATATTATAATTTTAAAATACAATATTTGTCTTAGAAAAGATCTCTCAAAGAGCTATGCATAAGCTTTACCAAACATGGCATTACTTTCTAATATATATGTCACAAATAGCTATAAATATCATAGGTTACCCTCTTTATGTGTCTCCTGCTCTCCAGCAATATTAAATGGACTGACTCTGCTAATCAGTGCCCATCAAAATAAATATCTATATTTATTTCTTGAATTCCAGCTTATCAAACTTCACAGATATAGTCAGTGGTTCCCTGTGATATATTAAGAGCAAACAACTGTCATTTTATGTAAAAAGAGACAAATTTCTAACTTCAGAACCTGTCCCCATAATCATTTGAGGATCTTTTAAAATCTCCTTTTTAGGGGTGCCTGAGTGGCTGAGTCGGTTAAATGCTGGACTTCGGACTCCAGTTAAGCATTGGACTTTGCCTCACGTCATGATCTTGAGGTGTGTGGATTCCAGCGATGCATGGGGCTCTGTGCTGACAGCTCAGAGCCTGGGGCCTGCTTAGGAATCTGTGTCTCCCTCTCTCTGCCCCTCCCCTGCTCATACTCTGTCTGTCTGTCTGTCTCTCTCTCTAAAATAAACATTAAAAAATAAATAAAATCTTCTTTTTAATCTTATGGTTAAAACTTTGCCAAGTATAGTGTTAATACATCTATACAATAATTAAATTTAAAGCAACTTTGCTTTTTAAAACATGCCACTAGCTCTTCCATTACTGTAAGGCTTAATGATTATAGTCTTAAGATAACATTAAAGATTTCTTTTCGTAAGCCAGACCTGATATCTATGTGAACACTTATTTATTTTTATTTTTTAACCTGGAGACAGGGTAAGGGATTGGCGACTTCTGTGATCATTTGCATCAGATTAATCCTCAGAGTGCATCTTTCCTTCAAGTAAACGAATTAACCTTATCACTTAATCTTTTTTTTAATGCACTTTGTGGTCTTGATTGTGTGAATTACACATACCACATTATAGCATCTTAGAAAACTCTAAATAAGAAAAATAGTCTTCCACACTCGCATCGGAAATCCTTGACTTTTTCATTTGCACCATTCTCCAGGCCTTGTCCACATTCATTTTAGGAAGTCGCAGAATGGTGAACCGTCCAGGCTCCATGGCATTTTTCTGCCCAAGTTTATGAATACATCTTTTTTTCTGATATTATTTTTATTTATTCATTTGCTTGCTTATTTATTTAGTTTTATTCTCAAGTTAGTTAACATACAGTGAAGTTTTGGCTTCAGAAGTAAAACCCAGTGATTGATCTCTTACATATGACACCCCTTGTTTTTCCTGAAAAGTGCCCTCCTAATGCCTGTCACCTATTTAACCATGCCCCCCTCATCAACTCTCAGCTTGTTCTCTGCATTTAAGTGTCTCTTATGATTTGCCTCCTCTTTGTTTTATCTATTGTTTTTATTTAAAGAAATCTATTACTATTAGTGAAGCTTACTTAGGACAGGCCCCCCCCCCCATTGTTAATAACCATCCCCCCATCCAGTGGCATCTCATTTTTCCTGATCCTGCGTTTAACATCCTATTTAGATTTTTTTTTAATAAGATAGTTTGGGGACAGAGTACAAGGACAAGCAAGCCCAATGTCTTTTCGGTGATTGTCATTTTTCTCCCTATAACGTGAAGAAAAGTTTTATGTTTAAAGGAAGTTAATTTTAATCTCTCCTGCTCTAGACTATATTGGAAGGGAAGGGAGAGTCATGAAAGAAAGTTATTGTTATATTTATTAGAGTAACTGTGGTATCTGCTAGTCCTTTCTAATTCTAAGTTGAAAATCTATTTAGGTTTTAAACAAGTTCAACTACAACTCTTTATGCCATCCTTAAAAAGTCATACAGAAGTAAATATTCTATTATTCACAACAATCCAATGAGGTAGATACCATTATTAATCCCATTTTTACAAATAAGGAGGCTGAGGCAGAGAAGGTTAGACAATTTTCCTAATGCAAGAAATCTGGCTCCACGGTCTATCGACTTAATCATTGCACCTATTTTCTCTTTCTGTGATTAACACTGTCCACCTCATCCGCACATCTCACACACCCACAGGACTTACTTGTATTTGAGGGTAGCTCAATATACATAAGCAATGCCACCTTAGAATTTTATAAAAATCTTGAGCTAAAAAAAAGCAAAGATAACATTTTCAGTATTCTAGACTTTAAAAAGAATTTCAGGCAATTGTGATTCAACTTCCCAAGTTTTTGAGAAAAGATCGAGGAGATTGATAATGTATAGCATAGTGTTTTTCATTTAATTATAGTCCTACAACTATTCCGGCAGACAAGGAATTAAACTAGAAGTGAGAAGACCCAGCCCTAGCTTTGGCTCTGCCCCTAGATATCTGTTAGTTTAGATAAGTCACTTTCTTTTTAAATTAGTTTTTTTATCTGATAAAAAAAAATTCTGGACAAAAACATATGTTTTGCAGCTTTAGCTGGATCCAGTTCACCACTGGATTCAAATATTTTAATGATGAGCACGGGTCTTTCCTGAGCACAGGAAGATGCTGAGCATCTCTTTATAGCCCAACTGCCAGCATTGTGTAGTACTGGAGCATTTGCTTTGCTTTCTAACTTTCTGCCTTCTTCCCTGGACCCAATTTTCCACAGTCTTATGTTTGGTGAAGGTTACATCCACCTCAGGTTCATGTCTCTGAGTTCTGCTGTGCCTCCAGCCTCCAGCAGCCTCCTTGCCTTGGTGAGGGCTCTGTGCACCTTGAGGATACATCTTTTAGCCTTCTTTCCCGATACCTAGCACTCACACACTATAGCTGTGTTTCCCTGAAGGTGCCATGGGAAAGAATTTATGGCTATGTATGGACTTGTGTTGTGACTGAGATTTTCAGAAATCTAACTGCTCGTTACCATCTACATATAGCCACTAAAGTTCACTTAAAATTTAATGTTTCTCCTTACCTTCATCTCTCTGAAGCTGCCCCCACCATGGCCCCAGGGAGAACAGCAGGCATAGATATTTTCTCTCCTAAAAAGCGATAAATTACTTTCTGGAATAGCTCATTGTGGATCTTTTTACATTTTCAGCTCTCTGTAGAGTTTCTGAAAGACTATAATTTTATAGTAGCTTACATCACATGTTTTTGTTGTTAAGGATAGTAATGATGGTCTCTATCAATGGTCTACATCAGGAACTGATTTGGTAGAGGAAAATTTTCCCTGCTATATATAGCATGACCTTATTCCACAATGCTTAGGGTCTGTGATGCAATTCTTCCTTTGAGGCCCACTGAGACTCCAGTCATTACAAATTTTGACAATATATCCCTGGTGCAAGGCTGTAAGTTCTTGTTCATCTCAAGTGAACATGAATGTTTCCAATCCTCTTTCTTGATTGTGATTGTAAGAAACACTCCTGTCAGATCAGCAGTCTCATACAGTGTACCAGAAACTGTACTGATCTAGTTAAATAAACATATCATATCTGGCAGAGCAACTGTGAACTTTAAGTTTTCAGAAGTGTACCATTCTTCACCATGGTCCATTTTGGTTTTTGCTCAGACAATATCTGCATTCTTTAGTTTTTGAAAGGAGCACCAATCTCTGCCATTCTACCTAGGATACTTCTGCTTTACTATCTTGCACGGTGGGATGAGATTTCAGGGGCTTTCACACGGCCTTTCCTACTCTAATGGATATTATTCCAAAGGTCAAGGATTCAGTAGGGAAGTTCTGTCAACTGCTAAGTATATTCATCCTTTTAAGCACATAAATATTAGATAAATAACCACAGGTAGTTCTGTGGACCCAATGAATCCAATGTCAAATAGACTTAGGCCATCTCTTTATTTTGCACATGGTCTCAGTACACTTTACTCAAATAAGAGAGTTGTCATAGCTTTGATGTGTCCCCGATACAATTTCTGAGACAAGGTGAATTAATTATATATTGCTGTGTAATAAAATATTAGCAGTTTAAAACAGGTAGGATTTGTTATCTTACATAATTTCTGCGAATCAGGAATCCTGAAGTGACTTAGCTGTGTGAGTCTGAGTTAGGACCTCTCACAAAGTTGCAGTTGATATATTGGCTGGGACTGAAGTCATCTAAAAGCATGATTGAGTGAGAAGATCTGCTTCTCTTATGACTGACTTACATGGCTCTTTGTAGGAGACCTCAGTTCCCTGTCATATGGACCTTTCTATAGAGGTATTTGAGCATTCACATAACATGGCAGCTAGCTTCCTCCAGAGCAAGTGATTAAAAGGAAACAGTAAGGAGTAATTTTACCCCTAATTCAAAACATCACTTTAACCATATCTTATTAGTTAGAAACAAGTTACTAAGTCTAGATGAATTAAGGGAGTTCTACCTCTTAGAAGGGGTGTTTAAGAGTTACAGAAATATTTTAAAACTGCTCCAAAAGGATTTTAGCACAAATAGTTTAATTAGAAGACAATCCTAGGAAATGCCAAAGGAGAGAAGAAAGTGAGACAGAAATAGAAAAGGAAAAGATCCAATAAAGGGTATATTACCAAATAAGTTACCATTGTAGGCAACTGAAGTGTAGCAGCACTGAGAAGCATATCTAAGAGTTCTCTTACCCAAGGTATGAGAGAACAGAGTATTTATACAACTCTCACCAATCGTCGGTTGACATACATCATGTATGTTGACAATTCATATCCAGAACTAGTTACTGGCCCCAACCAACCTTAAGAGAACGAGGCTGCCAAGAAATGCATTTCTGCCATCTTCCAAGAAGAGAAGCATCTGCCTGAAACAGAGGGTAACTGAATATTGGTGACCCTTACTGGTGACAACCACAGCTCTTAAAAATCAAAGCCAATCCTAAAGGAAGCAGGGCTCAGAGTTTTTGCCGCACTGAAAGACTGGAGAGATAATGGCTTTGTAGGGTTGATCTTGAGGGAAAGCAGATATGTTTAAACTTGGAGTTCACAGGACCTGAGGGAAAGATATCAGATCTGGGTGTTTCTCTATCCCTCTGTCACCAGTGACTCAGAGACGGCCTGATCTAACACCTATAGATTGAGTATTATCACCCTAGCACTCATTACATGGTCCCCATATAATTAGCCATATTATCTATTCATACCATTAAGTTGTAGGGCCCTTAACCCACAGCTGCCTACACTGCCAACAGAAGAAGCAGCCTGCAACTGTACTGAGCCTCTTCTGAGCTCCCCAGGAGCATAATACCTATCTCCTATAACCAAGTGTACATCCTCGATAATTCTAGAGACACGATATTAAGGAAGGGAAGAGTCCCCAGCCATTGCACTTGGAAAGAAGCAGCGAGTGATAAAAACCATATGCGTTTTTTTGCCACCTTTATGTTAACCAATATATCTGGTTAATGTGATTCTCCATTTCCCACACCATGCTAGATATCTAAAAATGTAGCATGTGGAGGAAGCACGTTTGTTAAGCTTCTAATAATTTCATTCATTTCCACCACGACTAGTAGAGTAGCTTTCAAATGAAATGTGAAGATCCAGACCTTCTGTGGTCATTACAGATTTCATTACACTTTCCACGAGGTTGACATTGCTAACCCCTATGCCTGGCTCAATTCAAATGAAAGTAATTATACTTTGCCTCAGTTCACTTTTTTTTTTGAATTTGTAATCTCAGAGGGAAAATGATTTCTTCTTTTCCACACATTGGGCAATGACTTTGTACATTTTTAGAGAGTTCCTATGTTTGTCAGTCACTTCAAATTTCACATGGAAGTATTGACTTGTAACTAAGAAAAAAAGAAAAGACAGAGAGCATTTCTTTAAAGAAGCCATAATTTAACAGTGTTGCCAAATTGCATCAACATATTCAGCATTGGGTTTTTGTGTGAATAGATGTATGTTACTAGCCTCCACATTACCATAGAAATGCTCATCAAAATACAGTCAAGGATAGCACGTTTCTCTAATATGGGAAACAGAGAATATTAGCCAAAGATCTAGCAGGTTCAGGGCACGTATTCTTCTAATCAAAACAGAATGAAATCTTTGAAACAAAGTAATGGGACTAGACAGAAAACAGATTACTGTTTTTTTAAGTTTATTTTGAGAGACACAGAAACAGCACAAGTGGAGGGGGGCAGGGACGAGAGAAAGGGAGAGAAAGAGAACGCCAAGCAAGCTCTGTGCTGTGAATGCAGAGCCTGATGTGGGGAAGGAGTAGTGCTCAGAGTCCGAAAACTGTGAGATCATGACCTGACCCAGAACCAAGAGTGGGATGCTTAACCAACTGAGCCACCCAGGCACCCTGAGAACAGATTATTTCTAACTGCATCATGACTTAACCTCAGAGTTTTTAGGTTTTATTCAACTAGAAGTTTCCTAGAGAAACTTCTGAGAAAACAGAATTCATATTAGCCCATACTTCCCCTCATTTATTCCTCACACCATTATTTCATTTTTAAATATCATTCATTACATTTAGGAATGATAATTCTGTGTCCTAGTTTATGACATGTTATAATGGCATAGAAAGGGGAGATAAGGGAAGTTTGAAGATTAGATTAACCAGAGAGATTTTACTTTCATATGTCATTAAATTCATCTTTTGTTTACATTATATTAATAGGTTTTTTTCTTGTCTCTTTCCTGAAAACCTTCTTGAGACCAGAACTGCTTAGAAGTATAATTTGGTGATATGATTCTATAATTGACTCTAGAGTCCCTGTTGAAAATATTATAAATATTCCTTGCATGGATCAACCTTTTTTTTTTTTAAGTTTGTAGTAAGAGTGAGAACATAGAAAGGGGAGATATCGGAAATATATGATAAGCATCACAGTTGGGCTCTGACCAATCAGAATGGTTGTTATGACCAATGTTACACTGGCCGCAATCAGTGCATATCCGTCTGTGCCATCTTCATGACCATGCAGTCTGAAGATAGGGGCCACCAGTACAAATTGTTAGGATGTAGGAATAATAAAGAAGGCATATATATAAATAGATAGAAAGATATAGATATAGATATGGATTTTAACATCTCAGCAAAGTTCACATAAATGTAGGATTAAAAAGAATAGTAACAGGCACCTGAGTGGCTCAGTCAGTTAAGCATCTGAGATCAGCTCAGGTCATGGTCTCACGGTTTGTGAGTTTGAGCCCCGCGTCAGGTTCTCTGATGTCCTGCTTCAGATCCTTTGTCTCCCTTTTTTTCTGCCCTTCCCCCATTAGCTCTCTCAAAAATAAACATTAAGAAAAAACATTTTTAAAGAAGTATAGTAACATAAAAATTCACATTCTCTTGACAAAAAAAATAGTGAAAGAAAAAAATGTTTCATAATTATCAACATGGAAATAACATGGTCATCATTTCTAGTTCTCTTGAAATTTACGTTAACAGATTTTATTTTGTATGCAATACATATACCAATGAATTCATGTCCCATATCAGTAATCATTTCTCTATCAGATAACAGTATTTACATAGAGATGAGTTTCAGGTGAAAACTGTTTTTGGTTTATTACTATTACTATCAATAGATAATTTAGTGAAGTCTCCAACCATGCAAAAGGGCCACCCATGATGAAAAGTACTCACTAATGCCTCCTGAATGGTGCATGAGGTGCTTAGTACTTCTAAAAAACTATCCAAACTTCAAAATACAAAAAATATGGTGACCCTGGAGGAATAAGATATATTTTTGAGTTGTTCCAAAAGAATAAATGCCTTAAGCTTTCTTTTGTGTACTCAAAATAAAAAGAATATATAGAATTGTTTTAAGCTTTACTTTGGATAAAAACAGGTCATAAGATTGCAAAGAAAAAATGAACAAGAAATGAAAATGGTCACTCGGTAAACTCTCGGCAGTTTAAATTCTTGTTTGAGTAAGTAGCCATGGTTTCTCACTTGACCTTCCACCTCTGCCAGTCACTCACCAGCCACGCGCAAGAAGGGGACAGGCTTCGTCTAAAAGGGAACTTCCGTTTGTAAGATCAACTTGTGCTATATTCGACAGACAGGTAGAAGACAGAATGTGTATATTCTGAGATAATGGCATATTTCATTTTCTCTCTTTCTTGGTAACTTTGATAGAACTCTGGTGTATCAAACTCTTTACAAACAGGAAACTAATATTTACAACAGTCTTGCCACTTAGGTGTGTGTCTATCTGGTTAAGTAGACAATTGTTTTGAGGTGAATCACTGAACCTTCATAAGGCATAACATTTATAGAATCATATTGCTGTAAAATGCTGTATTTCAAGATGTTTTTTTACCCTAACTCAGTAAAAAAGTACATTTTTCTCCATGGCCCAGTAAACATATACAGTGAAAGCTAATATTGTCTATTCTGTAGTAGTTGGGTCACTCTTAAGCTGCTATATTTTATATTTTAATTTTAATTGCTTGTTTTCAGTTAAGCATCTGACTCTTGATTTCAGCTCAGGTGGTGATCCCAGGGTGATTGGGCCCCCGCATCAGGTTCCGTGCTGAGCTTGGACCCTGCTCGTGATTCATTCTCTCTCTCTCTCTCTCTCTCTCTCTCCCCATCCCATCCCTCTCCCCAGCTATCTCTCTCTCTCTCTCACTCTAAAATTTAAAAAAATTAATTGCTTTTCTAGACCTCACTGAATTGATATTGCAACCCATCTATGGCTTGTGTTCTTTAGTTTGGGAAACACCACTCTGAAGATCTCAAAATATTAGCTAGAAATATTTTTCTGAATGGGAAGAAATTCAGCAAAGGACCTCTCTCATAGAGATGATGAATTCTGTTTAAACAGAAACAAAAACAAAACATTCTTTCCTCTAAGATAACATACAAGGCCAAGTGAGTAGGTATGTTTCAGGCACAAGGACATGTCTAACTCTATACCATTTGACAATCTCCAAAGCTGGATGGCAAAAGTCCAGAACACCACAATGTTGTGAGAACTCTACAATACTACACTTGCATTTGCCATGCAGTTCCTCTTTATTGCTTCCAGAAATGAATTAAATGCATTAAATATAAAAGGACCAAAGAAAGTAATTGCCTCTTTGCCTGGAATAAGGCCATGAGGAAGAACAAGGGGAATCTTAAGGCCTATTAAATGCCACTATTAACCTGATATTGTGATGTTATTATCAACATTGTGATATTAATGTCAATGTCAAATAGGATGAATATTATTACAGATGATTGATGAAGGCAAGGTGAATCTCATAGTTCTAAAAGCCTAGCAGGACATACTTCGTACTATTTTTATGACAAAAAAAGTATTTGGAGCATCATTATAGTGCCTAAAATTGGTTAGTGTTTATTTCATTTGAATTTGCCTTTGCTTTTTTCTAATGTCCCACTCGATTTTTATATCACAAGTTCCCAGGCATGCTGCCTCTGGTGTGTGTATGTGTGTGTGTGTGTGTGTGTGTGTGTGTGTGTGTCTATACACACATACACATATGTTGAATATATGCACATACACACACACACACACAAACACATATATATTCTTTTTAATTACAAACTAAAGTTTTATGGCCCCTGATGCCCTTCAAACATGAACAGAAAACAATGTTTTTCTTCTCTTCCTAAATAAAAGGCAACAAAATGGCATGACTAGAAGATTTTCCCCTCGTTTGAATTTTTTTCTGGGAAAAAATAAGATTTGTAGGGTCAGTGTAAGGATTTGGTGGCATTGTTTATTTGATATTGTCCACTGTCTGGCATTATGCATTATCTGACTCTGGATTACATTCTAGTAAAAAGGGAATAGAGGGATCAACTTTTTAGAACTACACTATCTTATTCAAGCATTTGAAGTTTTCATGCATATTGAAGAGAGAGCTTTAGATCCCCAAAGGTTTAATGCACCCATATTAAAGAGAGTCTCTTCTTCCTGGTAGGCTTAATGTGGAGAGAGGAAAGACAAAGAGACAAGAAAATTCAGTGACATAAGCCATTCTGGATACAAATGTGTCCAGTCATTCCAAACAAATACATTTGATACACATTCAAATTCTAATCAACTGAATACAGTTATGCGAATACCAGGATCATCTTGTTGCACAAAGTCAGATGCTCTCTTTGGCATAAACTATGTATAAGTATAAAGGTATAAAATATAAAATGGAAGGCACATATACATAGATGAATCAGATATGAATGTACCCTCAACTCTCAGTAAGATACAGAAATCAGATCATTTTGCTGTTTTTTTTAAGTCCTTTAGTAGACTGTCTCTGTTAGAAATATGATTTATTTGCAATTAAAATTTTTATATCTAATAGGGTATAATTTGGTCATAACAACCCAAAGCACATTTTAAATAATTAGTTACTCAACATGTAGCTCGATATTTATCTTATGCCCTCTCTTATTTAAATTTGTATTATACATTTAAATGAAAACTTATTTATTGTAATAATATTGGAATTAATCTGGATAAGAAAAACATGTATTTGATGTGAACTTATGCCTTAAATATATATATATGTATATATTCTATGGTGTGTGTGTGTGTGTGTGTGTGTGTGTGACTTTTACTTTTCTTTTTAGTGTAAAATGAGCCATCTTTAAAGATATCATTAGCAATTCTAATATTGCTGAAGTTAAATCTTCTCAGTAGTAATATTGAGAGTCTTAGAGTTAACTGGATATTGAAAACAAACTTAATTACTTTAGTCTTAAAAGAGTCCCTACATCATTTCTCACAAAGACATTGCAAGTCATGTGTGACTTGGTTCCAAATACTATAGGTCTATATTATTAATCTTTGAATGCCAGACCAAAAATTAGAATTAAAAATCTCCCAACAGCAAACCTTTATCTTTAATCATTAGCAAATATTTATGATATAAGCTTGGTAGGATATCTAACTTTGCTACATGTTAAAATAATTTGCTTAAATTATAGAAGTTTTGCTCATTTTCTTAGTCTACATAAAGTATGCTGTTTATCAGTATCATAAGGCATCCACTGTATAAGAAACATTAATATACATGTGCCATTTGCTATAAATGATCCATCATCAAGGAGCTCTGTTCAGACATTTCCATGTGGTCTCTAAGAAGATCTGTTTTCTAAAATTCTGTCTTTCCTGACTTGTCTTTCTTTGGGACAAAGAATAGAATTTCAGTGCATTGGAGTGGCAGATTCTGGGAAGATGGAGGCATTGACCAAATCAGGACTCATAGTCTACTTTGGCTTGAAGCTATTTGGGTCTATGGGGTTATGAAAAAGGACTCCTTCACACAGCCCAGCCCAGAATTCTTAGATTTTGAGAAAAAAAAACTATAATTAATATAAAATATCACGTTGCCTACTTTCTCTCCTTTGTGTTTGGATTCCTTTTGGGAGCTGAATGGAGACTAGTGGTGTTCGGACTAAATACTGTGTTTAGCATTGAGCTCAAACATTATACATCTCATATTGATGCAGTAAGCCAGCAAGAACATGCTTAGGAAGAGACATTGGAGAACAAGTTACAATGTAGGCAGATTCCTGTACCAGAAGTGGCTATTTTTTAAACTTCAAAATGAAAGTATACTTTTCTAATATTAATAGCTTTAGGAATCCAGATAATTCTGAGACTTTAAGGTTAGACCATTTAAACACTTTCTGTTTGAAAGTCACTTGGAGGAACAGGCATCTGGCCATGGCTGGAACTAAGATTTTCTTAAGGGGCATACAGGGGACTTATCTTAAGCCTTAGACCAGAAGGGAAGCTGTTGTTCTTGTGGCCCAAATCCCACAAAGAGTCAGCCAAACTCTTGCTAAATCTTCAGTGGGTATTGAAGGCTGGAATTTGGTCTAAGGTCAAGGCAGCTTCAGTCCAAACGAGGGATGTAGGCATTGGCTAATGTTGAGAATTTTGCTAACCTGACTTAATTTTGTTTTGGTTTTCCCTATTTGTTGATTAAAAAAAATAGTACTGTGAACTTTCACATTTCCATATAAGAAGTCAGGTTGTGTTCCAATTAGAAAAGAAGGGATAGTAGGAAAAACTATTGTGGTAAAATAAAAAAAATTTTTTTTCATTCATCCAACAAATATTAATTGAGCACCTAGGATGTGTTAAAGTAGGAAATTCAGTCACAGTTCAAGAGAGTTGAGAGGAGTTCAGGAAATGAGAAGACAGGAGTTCAGCAGGTGTGAAGGAGTGCAGGGAGCCATTTCTGAAGTAAGGCAGGTTTGCAAGGCCCCCCACCACCCACTCAACCCCCACTCAATTTCTACTTGAGCACTGACCCCCAAGGCTCGTGGCTGACTGATATCAGGAATTACTTGCCTTCTTATGCTAAAAATATGTGAATTGTACCTTGTGAAAAAACTTGTTATAGGAGTTTCTTCTTTTATGATTATAGGAGCAAATGTTATATTTCCTGAGAAAACCTGTTTTTCTTCCCCTCGAAAATAGGCCATGTACCCCTGCTCACAAAAGACCTAACTCTTGCCTTTGCTATGCTAAAAAAAAACTTTGCCTTGTATTTGAATGCTAAAGATCCCTTCCTTCCCCATATGATAAACATCTAGTCACTTACTTCAATCTCTATTGGTAAAGATTATGCATGAGTCTTCTACCAATCTATGTTCTGGGAAATTTTTACCTACCAAAGAATTTGTTATCAGAAATTATTGTCTAAGGCAATTGCCACTTTTGTTTAGTACCCCATACATGTTTTCAGTATATAAAGCTGACTCTCGGGTCAGTGCAGAGATGCCTGCCTGGTGAGTAGAAAGAAGCTGAGGCTCTCTCGCTCCCTTTCGCCAACACTGTCCATCCTTCAGGGAGCCCTGGACCTGCTGGAGCTGGACTCCGGCAAAGGAGGAGTGTTACAGCATGAGGCAGAAGATATAGCACTTCTGGTTTGGCCCTGAGGAACCAGTTCACTGAGGGAAGTCTCTAGGAGCACCAAATTTGGCAGCAGAGACTTGAAAAGCTTCTTCAGGCTTCCAAAAGATTGTAGGAAATGCCAGACAATAGTACACTTAACCTCTTACTGTGAAATTTCTCACAAATATCTCTTACCATCTGGAAGATTGCCAGCCTGGAAAAGCTGTAACTAAGGGACTATCTATATATGTCCTATATTTCTGCTATGTACTTTATTTCTTAAAATAATGCTAATGATCTTTGAGCTATCAACTTCAGTCTGGACCTGGATTTTAATATGCAGCGATGTGGGGAGATTCCTTTGCTTGGGGATCATTATTGTATAAGAGAATCAGCATTTAAAGTATAAATTGCTACTTTAGATTTGGGGGTCTCATTAGCTTCTGGGGATATTTGTAGTTAAATCAATGCTATAGTCTAGTGCTGTGTTGACATTCTAGAACCTAAAAAAGTTAGACTGTATGAGAAACTGTTAACATGTTAGTTAACTATTGCTAGACAACAAACAACCCCCAAACAACTTTTCTTTGCTCATGACTCTGGTTTGGGAACTTAGGCAGAACACTCTGGGATAGCTTGTTTCTATTCCATGTGGTAGCAGCTGGGCTCACTCATGTGTCTGCGGTCAGTTGGCAGCTGGGCCAGACTCCAGCAGGTCCTGGACAGCCTCGCTCACATGTATAGCACTTGGCTTGGACTCTTCAGCAGAGGCGCTTCAGTTCTTTCCCTCATGGCCTCTTCCTATGGCGAACTCAGACTTCCTCACTCCATGGCTGGATTTCAAGGTGTGACGGCCCCGTGCACAAATGCTCATCAAGCCTCTGCTTGCAACACATATGCTGATGTTTAAGGGAACAAAGTGAGTCATGAGGACAACTCCAGAATCAATATGGAAAGGAATACACAAGAGCATGAGTGGTTAGAGGCATGACTCATTGGGAGCCATTGAAATAACAATATAGTTATCACAGTTGTGGTGCAAATAATCCCTCTTAGGTGATGGCAAAGAACCCTACTAGTTCTGTGCAAAATGACATGGGCTAAACACACACACACACACACACACACACACACACACACACTCACGTAAATGAGATTCTTCTAGGTAGGGCTGAATGGAATAAGAAGAAATTTTAAAGAATAAAACTTTCAATTATCATTTCATTGTGAGAAAAAGAGTGATCCATTTGTGAGCAAATTTCTGCTTAGCAGAAAAATGTAAGAAAGTTAATTTGTCCTTACCTGTGGAAGTGGGAATTTTCTTAATAACTAAAGGAGTTTGATTGCATTATTTGGCCTCTAGTATCTGTATCACAATATATACCACTGTCTGGTGAGTATGACTGGACAGCAAGAAGAATTATTCGAGATAGGAAAGAGATGGCAAATTCTTGATTTGATGTCACCTTAGAGTTAATCTAATGTTTTATCTTGACTGACTGAAGAAACTTCTTGAAGAATTATAAAAGATTTGAGGGTGTGGTGGTTTAAAATATGTCCACATATCCTTTAATAGCCTTTCCCTCAAGTGACAGAATTTTATTTCCCTCCTCTTTAGTCTGGGCTGGATTTAGTGACTCACTACAGATGAATGGCAGAAGTGATGTTTTGTAATGTTCAAGATTAGGACATTAAAGACATTTTGGCTCTCTCCTCATGGATCACACACTCTGAAGGAAGGAGCTGCCATGTCATAAGAACTCTCAAGAAAGGTCCACGTGGTGAGAGACTGGGCCTCTAGCCAACAGTACGTGAGGAAGCCATCATGAAAATGAATGTCCTGACTCCAGCCAAAGCCTTCAATGACTGTTACGCTGCCTGATAAGGTTGAGTGCAACCTTCTAAGAAACTCTGAACCAGAATTGCCCAGCTTAGACATTCCCAGATTCCTATCTCCCAGAAACGGTGGGAGATCATAAATATTTGTTGTTTTAAAGCTGGTAAACTTGAGGGTACTTTTTTATACAACAATAGAGTACAGAGGAGCTAAACTAATCCCAGATGCACAAAAATTACTGAAAGTGCTCAAGAAAAGAACCCCATGATGTAGGTAGGACTCACTGATGTTTGTTGACATCTTCCCCTAGGAGAGACCTTAGCTAATTATAGACTTGATCTTTAACCCCAGAAATGAGCAGAAGAATGAATACACTGGCAGCATTTTTTGCTTATAGAGAAATTCCTCCTCAACCCCTCTCCTCCTTACTGTGCCTCAATTATGAATCAAACTTTGGTGAAAAGTACTCTTCCACCAAAAAGGTTCATGCACTACACTGAATTTCTGGGGGAGAGAACACTGGTTACCAAGTCTGGCACAGAGTGGGTTGCCATGTAGATAATTCCCATGAAGCCTAGAAGGTGACCAGCCTGGGGCCACTGCCACAGAACAGGACCACACTTGTTTTCTTTCAACTGTTTTTCTCCCTTATCCATAAGTCTGAGAGAAGTTCAGAACTTGTTTTCCTTCAAAACACAAATTCCAGCTCTCTCGCTCGCTCACTCTCCTCCCTTTATTCTTATTCCTGCAAACTAGACTCAGGTTCTTATTCCACCAGGAGAACACCTAGAATGGACTCCTTGGCACAGCTCCATTTTAGGCAACAGAAACAAATACCAATCTCTAATCTTTCATTCTCTTGCTCTCTTTCTCACTCTCTTTAACCGCTTTTTATCGAACACAAGCACAGGTGTTGCTATCAGTGGGAAGATCCTAGATTCTAACAGGGATCTTAAGGAGAAGTAGCATCCCATGTATAAGGAAAAAGAGCTTTTCTGTGAAGCCCAAGCTACCTATTAATAGCTTTACATTGGGTTCCAAAGCAAAAACTGCAACCAAGAATGATGTATCACTTGCCTTCTTTCTGTGTGTGTGTATATGTATATGCACCTGTATGTGTATGTGTGTGTGTATATACATACATACATTTGAGGCTCTCAAAGAAAGAGGCAGAAGCAGGGTTTAGATGTTCATTGCTTCTAGGTGACCAGGTTTTTTACATTCATATATAACTAAGTGAAGTGTGGGAATTGTTTGCTTGCATTAATTGAGAGATCAAGCTAAGAAACAGAAATAGTGTTATCAGCCTAGGCAATGTGGTTGTCAAATAGTCAGGCTAATGCTCTGTAAAATGTGAGGAAATAGAGAATTATTCAAGCAGGAATTGGGCAATACAAAAGCAGGCAGTGTCAAGTTCAAAGTAAGGCACACTGGAAATAGAAATATAACATCCTTTGTCCTGATTTTGTATTTTCCATACCCAACTCCCATTATTTGAGGAGGCAGTTTTGCCTGAGTATGAACTGTGGAATTGGATCACAGCTGATATGCTATGATATACTTTAACCACTTGCAGAAAGAATTAAAAAAAAAAAAGACCCAAGAGTTATCACTGTCATGACAGCTTAATAAAATCTTTTGTTTGTTGTGAAAAGAATTTTAAAAAAGCAAAACTCTAGTCAATCTTAAGTGAATATTATGTATTAAAAGTATTCTTTGATGGAAACCAATTTGACAATAAACTATTTAAAAAAGTATTCTTTGCATGTCTGGCATATGCTAAATTCATTATTATATGATTATCTCATTTAATGTCCATTAAAAATGATTGTGAGGGTAGTGCTCTTATTTCTATTTTACAGATAAGGAAACCAAGGCTTAAAGACTTGATATGTGTTGGTGATGATCACATGAAGACTCAGGAGGCCTATCTAGGTATGGTGACCCCAGAATGTCCATTCCTAACCACCTCGCTATAGTATCTCAAATAGGAAATAACCCTGAAGATACTGAAGTATTGTTAAATACTGCCAGACTTCATTCATGGGAATACTTAAGACCTAATGATTCAAAGGAGAAAAATGAAGAATACTTATTTACTAAGTCTTTTCCTGGCTACTAGCCTGGTAATATTAAGAGAGTCTGTCTGTCTCTCCATGATTACAGGAATTTCTACCCTTTCTCTCTGACTCAAAGCTGGGTATCCAGGAGATATTCTTTGTGTAGCTCAAAATTGCTACCTTCGTCCACATTCAAAAAGGTCTCAGGTCACTGTGGTCATTGTCCTGACTTAACATTTCCCAGAATCCAAGAAAATCTATATGCTGCACCCATCATTATGGTCCAGTGAAGTCGTAAAATGCTCTTCTTTTACCTGCATCACTGAACAAATGGTTTTCCTATCCACGTCAACTGTTCTGGTATTGAATCCACATGATAACATTGCTCTGAGCCCTCAGCTTTGAGCAAGAATCTTAGCGACATCTGCTGTTTGACTCAGTATTATTTCCTCCTTACTTTAGAACCTGGCATTGAGCCTGAGGGAGCCTACTAGACAATCTTGAGTATCACCTCACCCCGACAAAGTGAAAGTGTGCTTTCTTCATGTCATGAAGATATTTCTTCCTTAGGTCTTATGATAACCAGGGAAAGTTGAGCAGGGCTGACTGTCAGCCTCCAGAATTGGTACTGGTTTTCTCAGGAATCAGGCTCCTTGGTACCTCATGAAAATGGTCCCTGGAAGGTACACTAACCAACCCTCAGAACATGCCCAGATAAAACTGAATCTGTAAGAAACAGAGTTAGGGTATTATTGTAGCATTCTGGATATGCCGTCAGAGACCCCTCATATTCAGTCATAGGATAGCCAGTTTATTATAACCTATCCAAGTGTCTGCTTTTAAAATGTATGCTCTACCTAGGTATTAAATAGTTTATGATAATATTGTTAAGTATTTATTATGGTTAAACCAAAAGCTCATTAATGCTATATAAATTACAATCTTTATATTTAAGAAATCTTCCAATTTCATTTCACTACAAAAATATTTTAGAAAATTATAATACTGTCAATGTGTTTGTGTATCAATTAAAGTGTAAATATCATGCCAGTAGAGGACATGTCTAATCATAGAAGCAGCCTTGATAAGATCTTGGGTGAGAAAGAAGCCACTAGAATAAGGCTTCTTCATTACACAAATAAGAGGTAATAATTAAGCATATATTTGCAAGGCAAGTTTGTGTAGGAAGGATGTAATATACCCTCTTTTGAATTAATTTGGGCTGTCTTTTCTGACATCCCCAGTATTCAGAGCTCACAAAGGAGAATGGACAAAAAGCATAAGAAATATAATATCCTTTGGGAAAGAAGAATTTGAGAACCTAATGTCTGCTCTCTAAGACTCAAATTAAGGAAAATTAGCAAAGCAGATTGAGTAGCCCTCTCTGAGGTCCACCAGCAGAAATGGATTCTAAAGGTCCTCAAAAGGTGTGAATGCAGTAGAAAAGGGCAGTTTGGACAGTTGACATGGAACCTTGGGGTTCCTAGGATATAGGCCGGGGCTGGTTATAGCACAGTGAGTCTCTGGCAGGAAGCCCTTTTGGATCCAGCTAGCTTCCTTTGGAAAAAAATGGTTGAACGTAGCAATTAGTCTAACTCAAGACCTCTTGGTACTGTGGTCACCACATGGGTGGCAAGAGCATCTCTACAGAGTGGAACTAGCGTTCTCAGTCTTGCGACCTATCATGAACAGCGTCATTAGGTGCAACAAGAAACAATAACGAGAGTAGATTCATGAACTTCCAGTCGTCTCAGTCTGGAATTTAAAGTAAGATTAAAATTTCTCTCTCTTAGAACTGAATAAATCTTAAGGCTCTTGGGCAAATCTAATGTAAAATGATGCAAAAAATGCATAGTGGTTTTCCAGCAATTAAGAACTTTGGAAGCATTAGCTATTAATTCAGTTTATAATAGAATCATTGATACATATATCCGTCAGTTGATGAAGAATACTTACATTGACTTTTCTGCTTACATGTCTTCTTGTCCCAGCTGCCTTACTCTTGTTCCTCCGAATCGTCTCCCAAATGAACCACTCATACCAAGTGTTTGCCTCATGTTCTGCTTTGGAGAGAATATAAACTAAGACAAGAACTTTGAGAAGCATCAGGGAAACAAATTCCAAAGAGGGACAAAAGCTTGAGCAGGAGCAAAAAGTGGAGTAGAGGGTGCTATTAAAAGCACCTCTGTAGACTGGCATGGCTCTAACACAGGCTTTGGAGTGATGCAAAGGAAAAGAGTCCACTAGATAGAAACATTCTGTGAGAATTCAGGCTAGAAAATCCCACACTGTAGAGTGATTTCCATGTTAAGCTGAAGAGTTTAGATACGATTTTTTAAACCTAATGATTCATAGCAGTTTTTTAAATAGTGAAATGGCATGTTCAGATAATCTATTTCAGGAAGCCAGCTACAATGGAAGTATGGAGGACAGAGAAAACTGGAGAAATAGAAAGACAAGCTAAGAAACTACCGCGGTGTCCCAGGTGAGAAAAAATGAGGCATTGAACTAAGGTAGAGGCAGTAGAAGGGGAAAAGAGGGTAAATAGTTGAGAGATATTTAAGAGATAGAATCAAATGGAAGGCAGTATAATGTGATGGCTAATGGTAAAATTTTAATACAGTATTGAGTATTAATTGAAATAATGTTGAGTTCTGGGCACAGTGTCTGCAGACCATCATCATCAACCTCAACACCATCATCATTATCATCATCATTGACTGAGTATAGAAAATTTAAAAAATATTCAAAAGTTAATATTTCTGTTTGGTCAAAAGGACTTTTTTCAGAATGCTTTTTTAGAGCACTATATCACCATAGTATAATATAAAATGATTTCTGTCTGTATATTCTCCCAGTAAAACTTGAAGTCAAGTGTTATTATTCCAATTGAGATGCATGTAAAAGTATGCCCAAGGTTACACAGGCTACTAGTTGTAGGACCAAGATTTGAACCATCATCATCTCTTAATGTCTGTGTTATGTCTTTTTTTTTTATTTTTTTTTTGTAGAGAGAGAACACATGTGTGTGAGCAGAGAGGGATATAGGGGGAGGGATAGAGAGTTTAAGAGAGGATCCCAAGCAGGCTCCACACAGCAAGAGCCCAATGCAGGACTCAATCCCACAACCCTAGGATCATGACCTGAGCTGAAATCAAGAGTCACAAGCTCAACCAACTGACGCCCCTATTGTCATGTCTTGACTGGCTAACCCAGATATGCTTCTGGGTACTAGCATATACATGCTCTATAGGGTATGTGGAGATAGGAATTTCCCTTTCTACAGCAGTCATTTATGAAGAACCTATTCTGTTACCAGAAAGCCTCCTAGAGGATCATTGTATAAGACACTGTACTCGTTCTGAAGACCACGACAGAGATCATTTGGATGGGAAAGACATTGAACAGCTACAGTTTCTTGTGGCTTTTTGGTTAATTTTCTCAGTAATTCAATGAGGTAAAGATGTTCCTCGTTATTTTCCAGATGAGAAAATCTAGTTTGAGAGAAATTGATCTACTTACCTATAATCACAAGAGCAAATGATACAGTTGAGATGTGGACCTTGAGTTGCATGATTCTAAACCTCATACTTTCTCAGAGTTTGAGATCTTAGAGATGTGGAGTTTCCAGGAAATGCAAATTCTAAAGATGTATTTAGATGAATACAGACCAAAGTAGAGTGGAGACTGAGGACCTTGGAACTGAAGATTCCAAAAATTGATGAAAGTAGGTCAGAAAGTAGATGATGAAAAGCCAGAGGATAAAGGCAGAAGTTGTCATGGAAGTCAACTGACCTGGGTCAAGTACTGGTTATTGAAAACATAGGGGCAGGGTCTGTGTGACCTAGGGTAGGTATTCAATTAGAAGGTAGACAGGCTTGGCAGAGGGTTTTATAAGTGGATAGTGTGATTTGAAAGAGAAATTATTTCTTTTTGTGGTAGGGTTATAACTTCCTAAATAGGGATTTCTTGCCATATTACTTTTAATCAATGCCTTTTTTCTTAAGTAAGTAATCTTATAGACTATACTGTACTGAGTTTCTGTCATTGGGAAACAAGAACCGATATTATTTTGTAAATTGAATTATTTTCTGAAAGCATGAATTTGAGGAACTATATATTATAAATTCCCATCATTGGCTGGAAACTATAATTTTCTTATATTTTATATTAAAATAACAGTGTGCTGGTACACTGACTGACAGTATTGCTAATTGTCTTTCCATTCACCCTTAATAACAGAACCCAGTTTTACTTGGGTTACAACATTACTCGTTAAAAGATAACATATTGCACATTTTCTTGTGAAAAATATCACTCAAGTCAATGAGGTGTGAGCAGAAGACTTGTGTGAGACTTCTGAGAACTATAGGTTGCCTCTGAAGACTCTAAGGATGGTAGGGTGGTAAGACAAAGGGAGAAGAGGTCACTGATAATACTAGAGTCATCACGTGCCAGGGGCTTCTATCTCTAGGCACCACTAGAAGTGAGTTAGGACTTTCCTTGTGTATTAAGCTCCTATTGCTTTGGGTTTTCCCATTTTATATGACCAAATCTGATTCTAATCAATATAGGACTACTTAAATTGAACCATCATCGACTTGTCATTAAACATTAGATAAACGTTAAGTTAAAACTAAGGTAAATAATGAAAAATAGATGATTCAAGCAATTAAAATTTATAAATGGAGTTTGTAGCTGAGTTTGGTCCATGAGTATCAATATAATAATTATTTGAAAGCTGATCTAAGAGGAATGAGTCAAAGTTAGGTGATAATAGATAAAAATTGTCTTGAATTTCTTCCACATTTCCAGTATTACACACACAGAGCACAAGGAACAAAGACAACAAAGGGTTTGGACTATTTCCATACATAATAACTGTTCTTATGATGAAAGGAGAATATTCATATGCAATATGTGCATTTGAATGCAAGGGTTCATGTTCATCTCCAATATGCACTGAAGTATCTATACTTTTATATTAAATTATTTTGTTGAAGAAAATGTGCCATTTCTAAAGGTAATATGATTCTTAAAAATCTTATGATAATCCACTATACATGTGATTAATAAAAAAGGAAGTTGTCTGTGGAAAAGTTATGAATATGCTCACTAAAATCTCTTCTCAAAATTTTGCTATAATTTGGCTATAAGTTTTCTGTTTTATCATCTATATGGGGTTACTCACCTGACTGCATAATTCCAGACTGAAACAATATATCAAAAGGTATTGATCACAGGATAGGGTACTTCCAGGAAAAAGGAGAGAAGGAAAGAGAGGGCCATGCAACAATACCAATGGGACAGCAGGCATATTTTTAAAACCTTCTTGTTAATTGAGAGAATGAAAAAATAATAATGAGAATAGAAAGTAGATAATCAGGCCCCATTTTGGTCAGGGAATGGGAAAGGGAACTCCAAATGGCAAGTTTCTTGGCAAAAAAAGGAACAGATCCATTTAAAGTGTCACACTAATCTGAAAGTGTCACTTGTATCCTCATTTTATCTTGTTTTATGCTTTCTTGCAGAGTAATTTATTTAACCCCACAGCCTCAATTATCACTTGCTTACACATGAGTCTCAAATGTCCATCTCCAGGCATCATTTCTGCTCTAAATTCTAGACCTGAATACTGTTTTTCTCAAATGAATGTCAGATAGGCATCAATCACCCAAAGACATTAAAAATGGAAAGTAACTATTTCCCCTGCTCTACTCCCAACTACATGCTCTTTATCTTCGTTAATATCATCACCTTTACTACCCGTGTTTACCTACTATCTCTCTCATCCCCAAATGGACTTATCCTAGCAAGTTTTTTATTTATTTATTTATTTATTTATTTATTTCCTCCTCTTCATTGTCATTGCTAATGATTTAAATTAGCACCATCAACCCCAATCTCTCAGACCAGTGAACATTCTTATAACTGGTCTCCATCCTCCCTTGCCCTTTCTTTTCAAGTAAAAACAATTTATTTTCTAAAACCCAGATCTGATCATACATAACATCTTTAAAAGCCTTCCATGACAATCCAGGGGCGCCTGGGTGGCTCAGTCGGCTGAGCGTCCCGCTTCGGCTCAGGTCATGATCTCGCAGTTCGTGGGTTCGAGCCCCACATCAGGCTCTGCGCTGACAACTCAGAGCCTGGAGCCTGCTTCAGATTCTGTGTGTCCCTCTCTCTCTGACACTCCCTTGCTCGCGCTATCTCTCTCTGTCTCTGAAAAATAAATTTTAAAAAACCATAAAAACTACAAAAGAACTTTAAAAAAAATGACAATCCATCCCTTACCACCTTTACATTTTTACCTTCTGTCATTTATTTCTCATGACCTTATGATCCAATGACATGGAGCAATTCACATTTCCTCAAATAAGATACGCACTTGGGGCCTTTATGACTTGCCTAGTGCTCTTTCCACTGTGTGATATGCCTTTACTTCTGTAATGTTCATATTACATTTGCGGCACCTTCTTTGTGCTTCCTTGTCAGAATTGTTTTCTCCTTTGTGCTCTTAAGGCATTTCATACACACCTCTGTTAACACACTTATAGTTTGTATGGTACTTAATTTTTTACTTCCCTTTCCATCACTAGGCTGTGAGTTTTTTGAGAGCAGAGATCTTATTTTATCCATTTTTATATTCTTAATATATAGCACCTTATCTTGTACATAGTAGGTGTTTGATTTTTCCAAGTTGATGTAAAATACACTGTCATGTTACCCAAATAAAAGTTGTTTTTTGTTTTATACATTTTCCTCTCTCCCTGAAAAAATAATTATCCATTACTTTAGTTTTATTCTCAAAAGGTAATGACTCAAAATGAGCAGGGAATCAAACCTGGGAGATACTCATACTTCTATTGCATTTACACAGCACATTTTAAGTTCTCCATAGTGCTTAATAATCACCCTAATTATTTATTAAAATTTAACTCTCTTTTCCAGTTAATTAAACTTGCATTTGGTAAAGCTGTCCAATTTTGGCAGATAAGCAGCTTTTCTGTGCGTATGTATATGTGTTAAAGGCTGACTGGATACAATTTTTACAGCAGTAGAAGTCTTCAAATTTCTCCTCCTACTTAAATACATGGCAACATCACTTCTTTAATATAGGAAGGCTCTCCCAAGGAAACAATGAGATCTATTACCTCTAAAGGGGTAAATCTTAAATAATTTAGAGAGTTGTTATTTTTTTCCATTATATGTCCCATGCTTATAGATTAAGATACCCTTAAAAAAACCAAACATATAAATATTAAAAGTCTATAGCATGAGTTTTGGTCCTCCTAAATAATTTATCCCACTATGAGTAAATGATCTGGATTTTATCCTAACAAGAACACCAACAAAACGCAGAGCCCTTATTACTTCAGACATTCCCATCTCAGAAATATACTAATTCCAACACAGTGTGTTCCTTTTCTAGGAGAAATCTGCCTTCCTCTCTGTTTTGGGGTGCAGGTGCTGTTTTTGGAGTCTACAAGCAGAGGCAGACACATCTTACAGATGTGCAGAGGCTCTGGAGCTGCTGCTATGATTCTGGAGCTTCAATCACAAAAATATCACACTCCAGTAGGAGTCAATCTCCTCGTGCACCATTCTGTAAGTGGCTTCCTCTGGACATCCAAATTGGAATGGCACTGAAAGTCGATTATAGGTTCTGTTGTTTTTTTTTTAAGAGGGCTATATTTTATTTCTTTTTTAAGTATTTTTTATTATATAATTATAGACTATTTTAAACATACCAAAGAAATACAGAAAATAACTTGGCCTTTCTGGTAACCATCATCTACATTTGACAGATGTTAATATTTTGTCACAATTTACTTCAGATTTTTTTAGGGAAATCAAACTGTTCGATATCCGAACTCCCACTCCCCATCCTTTCTCCCTCTCTCTCATCTAAGTGATAATCCACAAAATAGTAATATATCTAATTTATGGATGTACCTTAATGTAATAAAAATATAAAGGGCTTCTTTCAACTAGAGACTTGACAATACAAAAAAGAATGGATTCATTTACATTTGTGAAATCATATTGTAGGGTCTAGAGCAGGAGTTGGCAAACTTTTTAGGTAAACAGGCAATATAGTAAATATTTCAGGTCTCTGTTGCAACTGCTCAACTCTGCTTTTGTAGCACAAAAGCAGCCATGGACAACATATAAATGAATGAGCATGGCTGCATTCCCATATAAATTTATTTATAAAAATAAGTGGCAGGCCAGATTTGACCCACAGGCTGTTGTTTGCTGACCCTTGCATTAGACAGTCTAGATTGAACTATTCAATTTTATTAGAGTTACCTAAAACACAACTATATTTAGAATAAGCTGTAAATAATATTCACTGTGGTTCTTATAATAACTACTCCAGAAGAGATGAAAATTATTTCCAATACCCAGTCTCTCCCTCTTTTATGGTGATATAATTTTTAGTACATGGTGGTCTGGAATAAAGATTGATTTCCCCCTAAGATTTTCCCATGCTTCTTTGTCGTTTGTGGCCATATGACCCAATGAACTGTAAGTACAGGAATCACATGGTGGCATCTGTGAACTTTCCTTAAAAGAGAGCTGGCACATACCCTCTGATAGGTTTTCCTATGCTGCATCCTGCTATTTGAAATGTGGCTGCAACCATTGGAACTCTGTCTTAGCTCATGAGGACGTGAGCCTCACCGTAGAAATGAGAGAGCAACAAACTGGAAGGAACCCAGGTCTTTGGAAACTTGATAAGAACAGGTCCTTTTGCCATATTATCCCTCAAATGCTCATTTCAATATACATTTTGATGAAAAAAATAAATTTTAATACATTTAATCATAGTTATTTGAGGTTCATGCAGCCATACGTAATTCCTACTGATCTAACTTTCAGGGCTACTCCGTAGGCATTAGGCATCCTCAGGTCTACCCAACATCAAAATTCTTGTCTAAAAGAGTCTCCTCCTTACATATCTAGATTCTGCATTGCTCACTTCTCTTCACCCGGGAACCAGCCTAGAGATTGATCATATTTACCTACGTTAGAATGTTATACAAAATGTAAAAAGAAGTATTAATCTCCTCTGAATAGCTGTTCAAAACATAGACCTAAAATACTATACAGAGACTTTAGCTCTTTTATTTCCCTAGTTCTGATTGATAACAATATCTATAGCAGACTCAAATGGTAAAAATTTCAGTGTGCTTTGTTCTAAATGCTTGAGCCTATGACTCTGAGTAACAAACTTCCTTTAGGTATAATGTCAAGTGTTGTTCCGACACATACCCGGCCATAATGGCAGTTGATATTGTTATTTAGGCTGTCATGGTTGTGACTGGAAACAAAATAGGATTCCAGACTGGGAAAAACCTGAAAGGTACCCCAATGTACAAAAACCATGCCATGTATACTTTGAACTTCCTATCTTATGCCACCCTAGATATAACACCTGGGTTTGGAATAATTCATTTCATATCTGTTTTTATGTAAAATACTTTTACTCATCAGATCCTAGATGATGACTGGAGGAGGCAAGTTGCAAAGAGAATTACAATCCCAATTTAAATGTAATTTAAAATAAGAGAAAGATAAGCAGATACAATTAATATTTCTAACATGGAAAAACTACTAGGGAGAAAAGAACCAGAATGTTAATGTTGCTTATCTCTGACTGGTGAAGTTATAGGTGATTTATTTCTTCCTTCTTATTTTCTAAATATTCTACAACAAACATTTACTACTTTTGAAAACGGAAAAAAAATGTATAATTCAAGTTCCTGAAAAACTCGATTAAGTGAAGAAAACACGTAGGATGAAATATTTGAGGAAGATCAACACAGCACAGCAATTAAGAGCAAATAATAGATCAACAGTTCTCATTTATCCGCATTAAAAGAAGACAACAAAATTATAGCTCCCCTAAAGAGCAAATGACCCAATGTTCAATTTCCCTTTGGTTGGTTTTGGAACACCTGTGCGATTAGTCTTTTAGTCTCTTCTCTCAGCCTTTGAACCTCAGTTTCCTCCTCTGTAAAACTGTACATATCCCTCAGAGCTGCAGAGAAAACTGAGAATTGTGAAAGCACCTGGGTTTCAATTTCTAGCAGATGAATAATCAATTCCTATCATTGTAATAGCAGATGTTCAATCAAGTCATGAAATGTTGTGTGAGTGCACACTGAGCATCAGTGCTGCATGGGAAAGAAAGATAAATGGGAAAGTCTCCCTGTACCCAAGAACGTCACAACTGAGTGAGAGGGATAAGACATATACACAAATGGTTGCAATGCAGTGTTCCCCATCAGAAACAAAGCACAATGAAGCTGTGGGGGGGGGGGCAAATTAACAGTTTTACAGGGTAAGTAAGAATATTTGAGTGTAAAGATACAAAGAAACATTCTGATAATGGAAATGAAAATTACGAATTATAGAGTTGGCTATACCAGCAACTATGTGACCCAGGACAGGGTTACAAGCCCTTTCTTAGTTTCAGATTCATTGTTTTTCCTATTAGGAGGATTTTCCCAGAAGATCTTGAAGGTAACTTCTGCTTTTATAACAAACACTGATATAGTATTTCATGCAAGAACTGATCTAATTTTTTCATACCTACAGTGTGTGTGTGTGACATATAGTGTAAGGGTGCATATATATACATATAGTCTTCATATAAACCTTAAAATATAAATCCAACTATTATCAGTCTCTTTTTTCTGCTGAGGAACTGAACCACAGAAAGATAAACTGCCTAAAGTCACATGACTAAGATTCAAGCCAGGCACTCCCCAGTCAGTACTATCTGAGTGAAACCTTGAGAGATTTCTAGGATTCTATAAGAAGTAATGAAAAAAGGAGTACTTTTCTGAATGGGAACTCACCATGTTGCAAAGGCAGAGAAGTAGGTGAGCAAGAGAGATGTAGGGAGGTAGCATGTGATCCCAGGAAGACTACTGTCTTGGATCTAAATGCAAAAGTTGGAATATTTATTCATTTTGTGACAGTAATACCTTTACTTCAGTACTTTAAGCTTTAAAGGTTTAAAAGGTTTAAGCTTTGCAGGGTTAAAATGAAGATCAAATAAGATAATGCATATAAAATGCTAAACACAGTACCTGGCTCATAGTGGGTACCTAATAAACTGAAGCTATTACTACTAATGGGTGAATAGTCTAGTTTGGCCAAACATATCGGGATCAAGTGATAACGGGATAATGACTGGCAACAAAGGTAGTTAAGATGCAACTTGGGAAGATCTTAAATATCTGACCAGGAGGTTTGGATTTTTTATGGAGTCATTTCAAGTTTTCAAGGAGGGAATTTTGTATGTCACCAGTCAATAGTAAACTTGTTTGAGTTTCATGAGCACTCACTTGGTGGGCAGGGAGGAGATGTTACTGAGAGAGGATCCCAGGCTAAATAATAACAATGTATGGAAAATAATCCAATCCGTTTACAAGGACACTGGCTCTGACCTCCCTGTTTACAGGATTGTTGAATTTTCTGGATAGAGAGATACATTATTGTATTCTGAAAGTGTCAATTTCTAAAAGGCTGAAATTATAGAAAGGAATGTTTAAATACGAAATGATTGAACTGCCTTTATTCATTTATCATCTAAAGGTCAATGTCAAATCTATAACTTCTCATTTTGAGCAAATAAAGATGTGTCCAGGGGAAAAAAAAACATGGACTAAATAAAAATTAAAAAGTCGGATTTCAACCTGGTTGGACAATCAGAAGCTGAGAATCAATGTGGAGTCAGGCAATTCCACCAATAAATAATCAACATGTTTACTGAATAGGGGCTATCTATATGCCTTACATTTTGCTAAAGGCTTCACATGCTTTGTTTTGATTAATCCCCACAGTATACTCATAGTTAAGTATTTTGTTTATCACCATTTTTTCAAATGGCAAAACTGAGGCTCAGAAACAGTAATTTGTCAAGTATATAGAGATGTTAAATAGTTTGAGCCAGAATTGAAAACCAATCTTTGCTCTTCTATTATTTAGTGCAAACTGATAACACCACTATCAGTACCGCTTCTAAAAAAATTTTTTTCTGTTTTTTATTTATTTTTGAGAGACAGAGACAGCGAGAGCAGGGGAGGGTCAGAGAGGGAGACACAGAATCCGAAGCAGGTTCCAGGCTCTGAGCTAGCTGTCAGCACAGACCCCTATGCGGGGCTCAAACCCACAAACCACGAGATCATGAACTGAGCTGTATCAGGACGCTTAACTGACTGAGCCACCCAGGCGCCCCAAACTGATAACACCATTATCAGTACCACTTCTACACACATCTTCACCCCCACCACCACTGTCATAACCGCTAGCAATACTGCCATCACCATTATGACTACCACAACCACCTCCTTCAACATTACTACTACTCTAATGACTATAAACAATATGCCCACAACCACCATCACTACCAATACCACCACTCATACTAAGCACCTTCACCACTAATAATCTTTTCTTCTCTAAGGAAGGCTAGTTTCTTTAGACCATGTATCCTGGCAGAAGAAATTATTGATTTCATAAAATCTTCCAAGAATAAATTTATTTCCCAAATTTCTACATGAGGAGGATGTCCTCATCAACAACACTCCTTTCCCAGGACAACTGTCCTGAGTATTTATACTATAAATAGTTGCTAACATATTTTGAGATCAAGAAGACACAATCCTATTTCCAAAGCCATACACTAATGCATTTTATAGGTAAAGAATATTTCAGGGCACCTGGGTGGCTCAGTTGGTGAAGCGCCCGGCTTCAGCTCAAGTCATGATCTTGGTTTGTGGGTTTGAGCTCCACGTCGGGGTCTGTGCTGACTGCTAGCTCAGAGCCTGGAGCCTGCTTCAGATTCTGTATCTCCGTCTCTCTCTGACCGTCCCCTGCTCACGCTGTCTCTCTCTCTCTCTTTCTCTCTCTCTCTCAAAAACAAATGACATTAAAAAAATTTTAAAGAGTATTTCTAAATCCTAAAAGAATAAAGTTTGCAAGATGAAGGGCATATTTAAGGGAAATGACTCTAAAGCGATACTACTTAAGGAACAATCCATAAAACAGCATCATGGGCATGAGAGTCTGTTACAAATGCAGAGTCTCGGGTCCTTGATCTGATAAACCAAAATCTGCATTTTAACAAGAGCGCCAGGTGAACTATAACACATTAAAATTTGAGAAGCCCTGCCTTAAATCCCTTAATCAAATCTATCATTCTCCGTATATGAGTGGGTGATTTTTGTTTGTCCATTTTTTGAAGAGCTCACTGGGATTCTAAGACACATAAAAACATTTACTTTTAAATAATAGTATACAGCTTTTTTAAAAAGCTAAGCCTCCAGCTGGCTGATCACTGAGTGATGGAAGTGAAAACAAGTATTCTTCTTAGAAAGGGGAGGGCAAGCTGCAATAAATACGGAGAAATTTTGAGTATATGGGAAAGCAGTATCAGAAAAGGGTTTTAAAAAGGAAAATATGAACAGTTATTTAAAAGAAACAATAACATAGAGAAAACATTCTTTAAATACAACAGAAATAAAGAGGACATGGGCAAATGCTGCCCCCCTCTGAAGTAGAGAAAGGAGAGCTGGTAAACGCTGACGTTAAAGTGGCAGAGGCTGTTAATTAGGTTCTAAAGACAGGTTTTTCTCTCCCTCCCCACGGTATATATATAATCTGTAAGCACATTAGTACTCTGTAGTCCGTTTTTAACAACAACAACCTCAGTGGCTAGGGTGGTTTAAGAATCACCCCAGGGATGGACCACCCTGATCTCCTTGCCCCTTCCTCTCTGTTATCCTTTGCTCCCAGTCATGCTCTTTCTCTTTATTCTGAAACACTCCTTTAACTTCTTAGTTTCCACCTTTGAAACTTGTGTGCACCCTCGTTATCATCTTCCTCTCTGAATGACATAGCAATTAAAATCAGTTTTTGAAGTATGTATAGATTCCTACCACAGGCCTTCTGTCATTTAGAATCAGGATTTTAGGACAGTAGAGAGATCTACCTAGTGTAAAGTGGTCCACCGAATTTTTCATCCCTTAGAAACCGGTGTCTCTGTTGTCTACCTCTGTCTTTTCCCACTACCCGGTATTGGTGCTGGTCCGGCAGCAGATTACAAACTTTATAAAAAATGTTGTCATATGTTTAAGGCTTCAACTTTAGCAAGTGGGTCCACTGTTTCTCTCCCTTTCAAGTATCTTTTCTCAATGTTTTATACTGATTCCATTTTATTTTCTACCCTTCAAATGCCCTGGCCAAGCAAATTATCATCAAAATAACATTTTTGCTTAAACTATGAACTAGAAAGAATTTGTTATAAGTGGTTAAACACAATATCCAAAGAAAAGTTGTGTGGACAATATATTCTACCATTATGTGATTCCATTTATGTATATTTACCATGTAATTTAAAATATTACCTCTTGTTTTATACTAAAAAAGGAAAATTCTATTTCTGGGGCATGTAAAGCTCTGTGTGCCTAACAGTCTGTTAGTGCCAGAGTATTAGATTTCACAGAGACGATAACTAGTAAAAACAAATCTCTTCCCAGGCAGAATTAATCCCCTCTCTTCTGAGCTCCCAGGGCACTGGAACATACTTCTGCTGTAGATGTTTGAATTATTATTAATTGTTTAAATGGTTTGACTCCTCTACTAGACTATACTGTGCCTGGAAGGCAAAAATCCACTGCAATTCAGATGCCTAAGTGTTCAGTTTGTGGTTGGCTGAAACCGAAATTATTTGTTGAAAGATTTTTTTTGGCTGTCATTTAAAAATATGTGAATCTGTATAGAATTGCCTATTAAAATAATCTTATGCCTCACTATTTTTAACATATATATACATATATATGTGTACATATATATGTATATATATGTGTATATATGTATATATATATATGTGTGTATATATATATACACACCTGTGCTGAGTAATTACAGATTCAAGGCCAGTCAAATATATTAGTATTTATATAATTAGTATATATGCTGCCTATGTTAGAATCATTTCAAGTAATCAAATCACTTAACCCATTAAGTGCATCAGTCTCTGCATCTGTACAATAGGGATCATAACTGTATCTACTTCACAGAATTACAATGACATAATGCATTAAAATGCTTAATACAATGCATAGCATATAATAGGTGGTAGGTGTTCAATAAAGGAAAATCAATAAAGCTATTGATTTTTAATCATAAAATGGAAATCTAGAAATGGTAGATATTATAGACAAGTTTTGCTTTAGTTCTGAGGCAAGCTGTGTATTTTCTGGCATTTTAGGACTCTGCCAACATATCCTGAGACAATCCGAGCCAAAAGGCTCTGCCAGCTGAGGGTCCTCTCCTAATTTAACTTCATATGGACCAGCCTCAAAATACTGAAAATTACCACTACCTATTCTACTTAGAACAAGAAAAATACCTCCTATCTCCCAGATTCCTGATCATAGGCTAAATATGACTAAATTACAGAGCATGCTTGACATAGACATACACACACACACACACACACACACACACACACACATACACATAATCACCAAATGAGTAGATTCCAGATCCCAGGGGTGTTTATTTTCATTAAAGGGGGGGGTGAGACAGCTCTGTATGAGGATTGTACAAGGGGGTTCAGAATAACTGGCCCCTTCTCATTCACCTCGCAGCTCTAGGAAGGCCTTCCCTGAACATCCTCGGGCATCACTAACCCATGCCTGTCTTTCAGTCCCCTGTTTGTGATCTTTATAGCATTGTCAGTATCTGAAATCAAAAAATAATCTCTTCTTTTGGGTATTATCTATTTCCATCCTTCCACTAGAATGTGAACTTTTAAACTTAATTATTCATTATTTTATTTTATTAAGTGATTTAATGAATGGATACATGCATTGATATGCTCCTGCAGTTTTTCTCCCGGCTCCTGAGTTTCCCTCTAGAACTCTCCTTAGAAACTAGAATATGTTTGGATATTTCCCAACTTCATCGAAGATAGAACAGTTAGTTTCCACTGCTACTACTGAATGGTTTTTTGCCCCTGCCATTCCCTCCCATCCTGAGTTATTTATTCATAAAATTAACAGTGAACCCAAGTGAAATTTATGTAAGTATACAATCTAGAAAGACATTTCCTAGTTTAAGCAGAATTTTTTTTCTTGCCAGGAGACATATCCTATAGAGAAACAAAACTGTGTGTTACACCCTTTGAAAGATGAAAAGGGAAGAGAGATGTGCAAGTGCATCAGCTCCTCTTTCTGGAAAATAGGTAGAAATCAAAGCAGGAGACTACCCTCAAGAGAGCTTGATCTATCCGGCAGAAGTTCAAATGGTTTCAAAAGGAAAGTATTTATTTTTTCACCAAGGTAAATTATTATTCTCTCTGTCAGGATGAAGTCTGTAAATCTGCACAGGATAATATATAAAAGATAATCACCAGTTGTCTATTTGGACAGAGGCTACAAGAGGAAAAGACAAATGTCCTCAAATAGACTGTGGGCTCCTTAAGAAGAGGGGTTGCACTTTATATTTTGGGGCTGCCATGACTGACTACCCCAAGTGTTGTGACATCCAATAATACTAAACATGCATTAAATTCCCTCCACATACGTTTGAGAGATTGGGCTGTATTTCAATACAAGGAAAAATTTCTGATTAGGGAGTTACCTAAATCTAGAAATTGGGTTCCTGAGAGAGGCCAGAAATTTTTTCTCTAAATTTCTTTCAAAAGAGGAGGAAGCCTAATTCAGTTAACCTAATAAATGATTTTTCCCCAAATATAACAAATCACATGCATTTTTCTATGCATGACTTTTCTCAGTCCCTCCAAAATGTGACCTTCCCATATAGTACCATATTTAACAAGAACAGGTTGTAGTAGAGTTAACTCTTAATAAAAAGGGCAATCTTCCTTACTCCAATTAAAAAGTTTCATGACTTTATAGAAAAGTCACACAATTTAAGAACCATAAATGGCATGAAAGTGATATGGTCTGGACCCTGGTTTTGCAGATGAGTAAACCTTGTTTTGGAGAGTCAGAATTGAGAGGTCACACAACCTTTCTACCGGTTAGTGGAGGACTTCACTTCCTCAGCAATAAGAATGCAGGATGTGAGTATTGAAGCGGAGTTTGCATCTAAAGGCTGTTTCTTTAGTACCCAAACATGGAATACAATACCTACAACAGGATCCTCCCTAACTTAATATCTGCCGAAACAGATAGGGGGAGATTTTTTTAAAGAGGAGCAGAAGGGACAAAATCTCATTAAGACAGAGAATTTTAAAGTTGTAAGTGAAGAGTGAAAATACCTGAAGTCTGTGTTACCACATTTTAAGATGCTTATTCCCTGAATGTCCCTTTGATGAACCAATTTCATTTAAAGGCTTATTTGCAAACATAAGATATTCTATTGGAAGTGCGGCTTATTATAACCAAGTATCTGAGTCACAGAAATATACTCTATTTTGCATGTCTGTACACATATACGTATTTAGCAGAAAACTAAGTTTCAAGAAACTGTGCTCATACTTGTCACAGGAGATAAATGCTACTATTTTCTGCTCTTTTTCACTTCATTTTTAAATATAACTTGTGCCAACTATACTGATTTCAGAACCGACCAACAAGTCTCATGGCATTTCCAAAAATGCTGCCAATTACTCTTATTAGACCATCCCTGGGGTTAATACTTAACCCTCCAAGGGTTTCTACAGTGTTTCTACATAGGAAATATTTTGATAGTGTTAAGACAGCAGCACAGTTAAAGTTCTGTAAATCCCAAGTGCTTCTAACAGGTGCAAACCCCTTTGGTGTTCAATAAACGTCTGTTGCTGACAAAGTTAATTTTGTGTTCTTGGAAGACCAGAGGGTCACATCTTTTATCCTACGTCTCCCATTCACCTTCTCTGAAGTCCTCTGCCCACAGAAAACTCTCCTTTTTCTTTATCTAGTATTATATCTAATAAAATTAGCATCTTAATCATTCTAAATCTTGGATGCCTACTCAACATCCAGTTTAAGGTTTTATAACATACTTATATCATTTTTCTCACTGATTTTCAGACCTTTGTCTCTAAGTTATGGTTGAGGACTGTGTCCCACACATCTTCAGTAGCTTTACCAAACCAAGCCCATCTTATTCTTAGAATACTGGTTATCAACCAGTGATGGAGAATGCTCTAGGATTAGCCTCCAACAGAAAAGTCTCTGTGCTTGCTTTTGTCACACACTGCAGAAGACAGCAATACCCTCTGCTCCAGAAAAATCTCCCTGATTCAATGTTATTTCCATGATTTGGGTACAATGAGGAGATTCTCAATGGTTGGTCCCCAACAATTGACCATAGGAGATACACAAACAATTTTAATAATTTTCTGCTTGTTTGCACTAAAAAAAAAGGGTAATTAATGTTCTGAAAGAGAATTCTTAAGGGAGGGCATGGTCAGGTGTCGGCTGCTTAGTCGCAGCTGGGATGCAGAAATCTATTATGGAACCCAGGACAGATGTCAAAGCACAGAATGAATAATCTTTTTTTTTTTAATATTCTTACCTAAATCCTGAATTGAGAAGGTTTCTTGCATAGGTTTTATTTTGTGTCACTGTGTGTGTGTGTGTGTGTGTGTGTGTGTTCTCTGCAAGAACTTCTCCCATTGCCTGGGTTCCTTTCCTAGTCACATTTTTTACTGCTAACATCATTCCCACTTAGATAACCCGAATGAAGGGATTGTAGAATATTCCCCTCCAGTGGGGCTGTGCTGTAGGGTTTGAATACATGGTGAGTCACACAGCCCTCTGGGTCACCAGACTGGGAGGTGGCAAGGAAGAAGGGGGGTGGGGGGGTGGCTATGAAAGGAAAAGAAAGCCTGGAAAAACAAAACCCGTGGAAAGTTTAGTGGGAGAGCTGATCTACCCCGGACTCTGTCTTCTATTGGGTCCCCTGAAAGCCCCCAAACACAAGAAACAGGGGTCCCTGAAGTCCCCCTGAGATGGGGAGTGCAAGCTCAAAATAGGATAGACACACACACACCTTTGGCCTATGGTGACTAACCTCTCCAGGATCGGGACCGGAGAACAGATGGGTGTAGGTTGCAGTCCCATTCGCAGAGCACCTCTGCCTCCTGAGTGTTTAGGAGAAACTTGGACTACCCGGGAAAGTGTGCTGTATTGCCGTCTGGCTTTCTTCCCGTCCTCTTACGTTGTAACCATCATTTCTTTGCCGAGCACCTGGTAACCTGGACCGTGTACTGCCACCTTGCAGTCCTGGGACTCGCGAGATGCCGCTTCCTTAGCCCAACGCCCCTTCAACAGAGTTAGGAAAAAAGTGTCCGCTGCTGCCTTGCTCTACCCAGAGGTGGGCTAAAGGATGTTAAGAGCAGTGTGTCCTTGGAACAACTTGCCCGCCTCCCAGCGCGCACCAGCCAGCCTGGTTTGCGCCGGTGGAATCGTATTGTCCCGGGCTCCTCGCATCCAGGGCTTTAGGAGGGAAGAGAGGAGTCGCAGTCCCCAACACCAAGTGTGGCACTCCAAACCCCGTCTTCCAACGCCGTCCTCACTGCGGTCACTCACCCTAGGTTACTTGTGCCCACCATCAGTCCCCTATGTGGAGGGCGCTGTTCCCTCAGATCCACACTGCGCCCCCAGCTCCGGACAGCTACCCAACTCTGAACGCTCTCCCAGGGTTTGCCGGACCCCCGCGGCTCCTCTTTTCACGTCCCGTCTCCGGCTCCTTTTCTTGCCTCCTCTCAGCACCCCAGCTCCTCGCCAACCGTTTTCCCACCGATTCTCATCCCACTTTCACTACCTCGCCCAGTACCGACCCTCTCTCCACCGGCTTCCAGGTGGTGCTGTCCCCCGAGTAGTGGCTTAAGGAGCCTGGGCGGCATGGTCTCTAGGTGTAGGTCCTTTTAGAAACTCACCTCCCTCCGGAATTTGCATCTCCGGGGAAGGGACAGGGCTCCCAGAAAGCTGCCTCCGGGGACAAGCTACGTATCTTCCACCCAGACTGTCGCCCCCTCCCCATTCCCCCCTCCCCAGGGTCTAACTCGAGTCCCTCTCCTGCTCCCAGTGTTTACGCCGCGTTTTAGTCTCCGGGACTCGTGGGGTGAGCCCCAGCCCGGACTGGAGCAAGCCAGCTGCCGCGGGCGTAGCCCCACTTGCGGGCCGGGGCGAGAGGGGCTGGCACCGAGGCGCTCGGAGCTCTCCCGCTCGCCCCTCCCTCTCCGGGGACTGGAGGGGGCTTGCGGGGGCGGGAGGGCTCGCGGGCGGGGCGGGGTGGCGGGCTGGTGCTCATCAATTCCGCTGCCACCTCCTATGCAGCCCGGGGGGAGGAGGGCGGGGGTGGGGCGGGAGCGCGGGCGTGGAGAAGACTCTTAAGTCGGGAGAAGTTTGCGCTCAGCTCACAGCTGAGCGAGGGAAGGAAGGCGCCCGGAAGGTGAGCCTCCTGGACTTTGGGGAGATGGAAATAACGCATAGGGGGAAAGCAGTTACCTTTTAGCCTTTAATACAAGCTGGGTCTAGGTTTAAACCATCAGTTAAGGCAGAAATAAAGTGTCAGGAAATCGGGAGGGGAGCAGGAGAAGGAGGGCTGAGGACTAACGCAGTTTTGCTTCTCTCGTCCAACTAGGAAAGCCAGCCCCCCAGACCACTGGGTGGGCTGCGCTGGGGCTCGCGGACCTTCCGGGGTCGGAGAGGTGCACACCCCGTGCCCCTCACCCTGAGGCTGACATCTCCTGCTCAGTTCCTGAGTTCCTGAGTCTCTGGAGCCACCACCTGCGAATGCCCTTCGCTTCTCCGGAGCTGTGCCCAGCAGCCCTGTGAGACTATTCCAGGTAAGGAGAGTCTGGGAATGAACGGGACTTAAAGCTTTGGGATGTTCCCGGGGATGGTTAGCAGTAGAAGGGCACAAGGTACTTTGTTTTTTGACTGCAAAACTGTAGTTTGACTGTGGTGCTTGAGGTTCAAATGTAGGGTCAGCTTGGTCTCGGTCTCCTCACTTTATCCTTGATTAGAGAAAAGATAGTTGTCCTGGGAAGGTGCTACAACTTAGGATTTCATATTGAAGCCTCCTCTGAATTTTTTGTGACTTTCACTGTGTTACTAATATCAATTTTCTCTCAAAAGTTTTATTTTCCAACTTATTGAGTATGAAAATTATGGGGATGAGAGCTGTGGATTTTTTCCAAAAGGTGTTTAGTAACTAACAAACATAATATCGGCATCTATGTGATGTGCCATGGTTGTTCTGGATGTTGGAAATGAGTACAGTGGTGAATGGCGTTGCTTGTTAAGTCATGTTTTACAGAGAATTATTTTCCAACAATCATTTATGCATAGCAGCCATTCTTCACACCTATTAGGAAAAATATGTTGTGTGCGTAGTTTCCAAAAGGGTAATCTTTTTTCATGATGCTCTTTCCAAGCCTGGGTGAAAGACATCAAGAAAAGCTCTAACAGATGAATTCTTCCCCAAGTAGTCATTTTTCTTGAGGTACAAGAAAATCCAATCAAAGTAAAAAACCAACAATCCAGGTTGATTTTTAACCCATTATTCAGACTTTACTTTGCAAATCTACCTAAGGAATGTTCTACCTGAAAGCTTTACCCAACAGTGTATGGTATATGCAGGACTAGGAGGCAGGGTTCCATTTGCCGATCTTCGGGAGACCCTGACAATTTCGTGGCTCTAGTTAGCCTAAACCAAGACATCTGTTCAAAGCTATTTGTTAAAATTATTGGGTGATGGAAAGTGAAATGTTCAAAAGAAATCAAAGTGTGACCATGTAGTTACTGAAAATAATCTTTAAATTGCAGAATATCTAAGTTTGAGTGTGTTTTAAATGATAAGAGAAAGCAAATATTTTATACATTTAGGCCACTTTGGCTTACCAGTAAAGACAGAGTTGGAATGCTTTTAGTATTGTGGGATTTATACAGTATAATTTGTAATAGCATGTTGCTAGCCTACTATGTGTTCAGTTAAAGAATTCAGGTTTTAAAAGTGTAAATTGCTGGTTTTCTACACTAGAACTATGAAAGGAACTAAGGTGATTAGATTTGCAAACATCTTTACAATTTAAGTCAGTATTCTCAGTGGGTACTCATTTCTACTCAGTATTTTAACACAGCTGAAAACATCCGTCAGCCGGGATTTGTTTTGGTTCAATGCCTCTAATCTACAGGTAATTTTAGGAACTATAGCCATAAGAATAACATTCAGTCATATTGTAAAATGCTCTAAGATTATTTATTGACCCCACCAATACACTGAGTAAACATCAAATCCTTATTACAACTTATTCACAAGAACACATAAATAATCTTAGAGTTGTATTGTTTCATGATGCTTGGAGTTGAAGAAAATTACTTTATATAAATATGGCTTCGGTTTCCCATTTAGTTATGTATTTGAATTCCAGATAATGAATGATGATGGATGGATAAAGGTAGCATTTGTTTCAATCAATTAAAGAAATGGAGCTAAATCTTAGTATAGTGGTGTTGTGACTACTGTGTTCTTGGTGAACTTCTTGGACTCTTTAAATGTTGACATGAATGAAGATATTATCTACTGTTGTGTTTTACTGCAGTAAAAATGAAATGGAAATAGGAGACGTGATATTTTCAATGATAACCCAAACCAGTGTTCTAAACTCAGGCTGCAAATTAGAATCAATGGGAAAGCTTTCAAAATAAATAAATAAGGATACCTAGACCCTTCCCCAAACCAATTAAATCAGAATATCTGAGGAAGAGGGTCCACATTTTTTTTTACGTGATTTAATGTGAAGCCCCAGTTGGGAACCACTATTTGAGATGGTTCCCGTCAGATTTGGTAGAGCCGGTTAACTTCGGGGGTTCTTGGTGAAAATAAATACCATATGTTCTACTGCCAGTTGAACCTTTTTTTCTTTAAAAAACTATATCTAATTTGATTTCCCAATTAGAAGAAAAAGAGGTTGTTTTCCCTGATGGTCGATGTTTAAACCATAATAGCTTCCGGGAAAAACATGGTTTTTTTCTCCAGAAAACAAGCTATTGAGTTTGAAGCTTACCTGACCATCCAGAAAATGCTCTCGTAAATTAGCTCTAAGCTTGAGAAGATATTGGAAATACTGCTTTATGAAATATAGAATTTTTTTTCATTTTTTTTAAAGACCTGAATGATGTGTCATGTGCAAATATATACCCTTTTGAAAGGAGAGAAGGAGGAAAATAGTACCATTCTCTTTGGCACATCAACTAACATATCCCAGGTGTCAACATGTTCTAGAATTTTCACATAAATTATTTTATTTAAGGCTCACAAGAGCTCTGTGAGGTACCGGCTATTATTTGGATTTTACATATGAGGAAATTAAGGACCCATTAGGTCAATGAACTTGCTCAAAGCCACAAACCATGTAAATTTAACATGTACTTGAATCTTGGTCTTCCTATTCTCAGTTCAAACTGTAATAAAACATATACTTATATACATTTTTTTTAAAACTTAAGGCAGAAGTTTTTTTAAAAAGCAATATTGGTTAAGAGCACAGATTCTAGAATGGCTATGTTTGTGTTTTATGCCTGGCTCCATCATTTTCTAAGAAGATGTATGATTTGAGGCAAGTAATCTAACCTCCCCATGCCTTATTTTCCTTTGTAAAAGGAGATTTCTCTAATGACAATTAAACAAATTACTATTTGTAAGTCACTGTGAGTAGGTGCCTGGTGCACAATAGGTTCTTTGTAAGTGTTATATTTTTTTTAAATGTCATTCATTAAAAATATTTTTGACTGTTTGTTATATGCCAAGCATCACAGTAAGCCCGAAGATACATAAACAAATAAGTCATATCCCTATCCTCAAGGATTTTGTGTCTAATACAGAATGGCCAATACATAAGTAATCATTCCATTCTGGTATGAGACTTTCTTCCAATTTAACTATAATCAAAAACATTATTTATGTGACAACTGTGAGCCTTTCAATGTTAATATGATCTTCCAGGGCTCCATATAATGAGGATAAAACCAACTGATAATATGTTATGTCGTCACAGTTGTTTTCAATTCTATCAAAACACAGGAACCAATATTAACATATGTTTCTGGCTTTACTTTATGAGTTTAGAAAACTGGTCATATGGAAATGTTTGGGGTCTCTAAAATTTTATTTTAGACGTGAATAATTTAGAGACAAAGAATTGGTAGAAAATATCATCAGAATCTATTCCTCAGCACTTATCTAAATGCTATTTTCTTGAATTGGTATTCCAAAAACAGTGTTATCTGATTGGAAGGTAGTTTGGGTGTTTTGTTTTGTTCTAAGAATAATAATCTGAGGGGAGGAAGAGTCGATCAAGGAGGACAGTTAAAGGTCTCTAACGCCAGGCTGGCTCCGCAAGAATATAGGTCATCGGAACTGGCTATGCTGCCTCTACTGTGCCTGGGGCCCGGCGCCGCTGCCCCCGTCGCTCCGCGTGATCCCTCCAGGGTACCCGTGAACACCTCACTGGTCTAAGATTCTGTCTTCATTCAAATGAAAAGTCTCTCTTTAGGAAAAAATAGTGTATAAATTGGCATTCTTTGTAAAAGAAGAACACAGTACTCTACACCTAAGGAGATATTTCTCAAAGAAATAAAGTACCTAGCTTGGAGAAATGTTTTCTGTTTTTATAATCAATATTTAACCATTCTAACCTATTGAAATTTCTGTTTGCAAATGTATGTCTTCTCTCTTATCAAGTCTCAAAACTACCCCCGATTTTTCCTATGGACGTTGCATTTTCCTTCCTTCTACTTTCACTGCCACCCCTTTATTTTGAGCTTTTATTATTTTTAACAAAATAATTAAATATTCTCCTGATATTTGGTCAGTTCAGCCTTCCTGATGCAGTCAGTGTTACATAACATGATCAGACTTATTTTCTAAGCTCCCACTTTGTGACCTTCTGTTCAGAATTACTCAGCAATTGCTGAGGGACCATAAGACTTAGAACCCTCTCTTCGGCCAGGCATTTAAGATGTTTCATGATATAATCCCATTTCCTATCCAAGTCAAGTAGGAGACTACAATTCCCTAATTCCAGTTCTGAAGCCATAATGACGCGGCAAAAACTGACTCCAGATTTGGAGTCCATCCTTCACTTTCAACCCTTGTGCCCTTGCCTGTCAATCTCAGTTTATATTGTGTTGCCTCAAAATCGAGGTGTGTGGAGGGGGGAGCCCTTTAGATCAGTAGTTCAGTGGTGAAGCTGCATTGCTTTGCTTTTTGTTTCTTTCCACAACCCTGGTCCCCATTCCTCTTTTACTTGTCGGGTAGTTCAGTGTCAGCATTTCAAATCTTACCTTCCTCCATCCTGCAAATGTCTTAGTCATTCTCTCGAAACACTTACAACAAATTTCCATCCTTAGAGCTTTGCTCGTATTTTTAAAGTCAGTACATATTTACTAAATGCCTATTATGTCCTAGTTAGGGGATTTTGTGAAGGGTTACAGACCCTGGCTTCCTGGGGACTGCAGGACACAGACCAACAGGTAGTTATGCAACTGTGTGTAAGTACTCTAATAAAGAAATGCTATGAATGTTCTGGAAGCAGGGAGGAACACCACCAAACAGAGCACCAGGAAAGCTTTCTGAGGGAGGTGACCCTAAAAGGGACGTCATCCAGCATTGATATGACAAGACAGAATGAGCCGAATAAGGAGGGGAAGAGATGACGTGCGGGCTACAGGCAGGACACAAAACTCTTAAAACCCCTGGAGGTTTCAAACAACATGCTGATTTCGGAAAGCCGTGGGTATTTTGTTTGGCTGGTGCTGGTGAGGTCAGCAGAGCAGGGATGATCAAGAGGCTTGTGTCCCTGTCTCATTAAAGGGTTTGCATTTTGTCATGAAGACAATGGGGCTTCTTGAAGGAGTTAAAGTAGGGGGCTGAAATAATCAGATCTGTGGTTCTGGTAGATCACTGCAGCCAGAAGATAGGAGAGATATTAGATTGAAGGGGGCAATGGATGCAAATTAACTAGAACCCCGGAGCCTTATTGCAGTAAGAGGCGAGAAATAGGCTCCCCTTGTGGGAGATAGAAAAGGAAAGAAAACAGGAGATTATTGTAGGAACGAAGAGCTTTGGTGGAAATGGGCAAATGGGAGAAACTGGAAGTAGGATGAATGAGGGAAAGAGCTGATAGGATGATCGAGTCTAGGTTTCTTTCACAGATAACAGGAAAGATGGATGCCTTTCATGTGGTCTGGACAAGGAATATTTTAGGGCCAGAAGATAAAGAATTTAATTTGGAATGTGATGCATTTGACTTCCCCGTGTGATGATGTCCAGTAGAAGGATATACAGAAATTGGTGACTTGAGAAAGACTTAGAGATATGGATTAAGGAAGCATAAGTATATCCATTTCAGCTGATGGTGTAAGAAGGGAGGTTTTCCCCTTTGGAGAACGAAAAGCTGAAAAGAAAGAAAAAGGAGGAAAAAAGGCAGAAAATTTTAAATAAAAGAAAAACATCTAGGATAGAATCCTGGGGACCAGGTTTTATTGTTTTTGTTTTTGTTTTTTTAGGGGACAACAGTCTGTAAAAAAGATAAACATAAAAGGCTAGATAAAAGGAAGAAACACGAGAGAAAGTGATTTTGTGGAAGCCGGGGGGTGAGGGGGTTAGTGGGCACCACAAGTAAATCAAGCAGGATAAGAAGTGAGAGATCACAGTTGGATTTAATTAAGAGCAATTTCAGTAGTGGGTTGAGGAATAAAGAAGCGAGGAAATGGAGACACTGAGTGTCCACAATAATTTCAGTTAGTTTGACATGGACTCCTTGCTTTATTGCCCTTCTTTGAAATTTTACAGTCTACTAGAGTTTAACTTAAATACTGCTTCCCTCTTTTAGCCTTACCTCGATGGTGAAGCCCTGCCCCCCCCACCAGGCAAGATGTAAAATCACACCTTGGTATCTCTTTCCTTAGAGCTTGTAGAGGTACCATGCATGCACACCTGTGTGTGTGTGTGTAAAGTATTCTTCCCTTTAGTCTCTCATTCACTGAAATAAACTCTTTATTATAATAATGTATTGTGGGAGGGAAGACTGGTTTCATTAACCCCTACCCTCTGGGCTAGAAAACCCAGTACTTCAGCATCCAAATATTTCTCAGAGTGTAAACTCAAGTTGCATGGGTGAATTTTTCAGGGAAAAATACCATATTTGAGTCACAGATGATACCACTTTATACTTGTCTTCTGGCACTTTATTCTTCTTTTTCTGTTGTGGAGATCTGTTAATTTTTCTGTTTCCTTACTTGATCAAAAAGGGCAGAGTCATCTGTTTATCGTGTATCCCACAGCACACAGAGGAGACTTTCTCTTCTCTTAGTGAAATGTGTTAAACTTACCTAAATGTTGCTATAGATATGGTGCTCTTTTCTTCTGAAATTATTTTTTCACATTAAGCCTTAAGTTTTTCCTCTTTTAAGGTATCAACTAGCTGATTCCCTAGAGATTTCAGTCCTGTCTCTCTGGTATCCTGCACATCAGTAATCCATCCACATTTCTTACACTGGTACTCTTATTTCCAGCTTGAATTGGTGTTGACTTGAACAGCCAACTCTATTTTCTTTAGTGAGCATTTAATACATAGCTAACAAATTCAGAGGCACCTGGTGACTCAGTCCGTTAAGAGTCTGGCTCTTGGTTCTGGCTCAGGTCATGATCTCATGGTTCGTGAATTTGTGCCCCGCATCACTCTCTCTACTCTCAGTGCAGAGCCTGCTGCAGATCCTCTGTCTCCCTCTCTCTCTGCCCCTCCCCTGCTCTGTCTCTTTCTCTCTCTCAAAAATAAATAAAATAAACATTTTACAGAAACATAGCTTACATATTCCCAACACAGCATTCATTCTAAGCATGCAGAATTGTTTTCCACTGGCCCCCTTACACTTTCTTAATCACAAAGTATATACCTCTATGTCTCCTGTGCCCCTTGCCCCTGTCTAAATCTACTTAGGTAATCTTTATACTTAAGTAGGCAGGGGGAAAAATGGGACTTCTCTTCTCATATTTCCAGTGTGGACCAAAGCCCTGGAAACAATTAATCCTAAATTATTTGAATAACTGATTGTCACCAAGTTAGTATCTCTGGGAATTTAGAAATATAACTAAGTAACAACAGAAACAGCCTACAATTCATTGAACCCTGAATGTGTGCTGGATACAGCAATGCTCAGTCATTATTATGACAATCATATGGGTATTATCAAGCCCATTTCACAAAGACAGACAAGAAAGCTAATGTGACTCACCAAGTTCATGTATCTCCAAAGCATCAGGGCTAGAACTCAAACCTAAGATTACCTAATGCCAAAAGACTGTGCTGCCCTACTGCAGTCAGATGACATTTTGATGGTGATTTAGACATTTTTTTAAATTATAATTTGCCTATATTAATTGTCTTGAATGATCAGAGCCTTTATTAACAGAAGTAGGAGCCCCTCTCATTGGACGTTTAAGTCAGTATCTATGGAGGCTTTATGCTCAGCTCCCACCCGAGTGGGGCTGCCAGGGTCTGTAGCTATCATCCTGACAGCCACAGCCCAACCTTTTGGAATACCCTACAATAGTCCAGGCTCGTGCTCTATGAAAAAGGGAACATTCTAGATAGCTACACACATAAGCAGGAATCCCCTGAACTGCAATGAAAATGTGAGATGTGATATCATTCTAGAATTTAGGCTTTCTTGTCTGACCCACGCCTATTTCTATGAAGTTGCTGTTAATTTTTTACAAACAGAGATGAATTTGGTGTCAGCCAAATATGAAGGTATATTTATCCTATCCCGGGACCCAAAAGTAATGGCACTTATCCCAGGACTATACTAAGGGGGAAAAAACTCCTTGATAATAAAAATTTTAAAGGAAAGCTCTGCTATTTGAGGAAATTTCCTCTCCAGCGGGTGGTCACAGAGTAAACAGGGGCAAAAGAAAAGGCAAATGGCACCAGAACCAAATTTAAATTTCAAATGGACATGACTCATACGTTAATTAACCCAGACTTCCCCATAATTGTTTCTAACCTTAAGTTTGACAGAATTCTTGCATGCACGGAGGGTATACTGCAGAAAATGTCCATGTTACAGACTTTGAGATGGGATCTCTTTAGCCGAAGATTCAAAGAAATTCATGATACAAAGAACACAATAATGCAAATTGCTTTAGCACCTCATTCCCTGGGCCTACTACAGGGCTAAAAGGTCAGGACAATATTAGAACACTTCTTCATTCCTAACATCATATAGACTGCAAAGATGGCATTAAGGCAAAAATCCCAGCAAAGTGGTGAGCGATCATTGTTGCTAGAGGGCCAATTCAAGAAAAACAACAATTTACAGGGTTGCTTTTCTTCCCATTCAGATTGAAAACAATTTTATTGCATCCAATGAGGAAAATGTATATACTTGCAAATTAGGTATATTATTTTAGTAAATAGAAGGTAAATTAGAAAGTTGGCATTTCTTCTTAGCTACTAAAATATTAAGAATATGGGCAAATTTGAGGAGTAGCAACTTGGAGCCAGTAAATATCAAAACTGGAAGTTACAGCCTCATTGAACAGCATGTTAATTTGTTAAAGAGGCATTCCTATTAATTGAGGTAATGTCATACATTTTCTTGGTAGCTAATATTTTATCCTTATTATTAATAAGGGGTCCAGTGCTTTCATTAAAGAGGAGACTGAGGTAGCGATGACGTATTTCTCCATCAGCCCGTGAATGTGCTAACTTGAGAACTCTAGTCTTTAGACTCCAAGTCCAGTGCTCTCCTTGAAGTGTCTGCAGAATTGCAGGGAGTTGTGAACATTTGCAAAAATAAAATAAAATAAAGTAAAATAAAATAAAATAAAATAAGTAAAGTAAAATAAAAAATAAGTTCTTATATTAGATAACCACGAGGAAAGTTGAACGCATAAAGAAGAGTGGCCCTGAACTAGATTGCCTAAGACCTTGTCTCTAACGTCCCTTTTCTTCTCTTAGCTCCCCAAGCACCTCCACTCATAGTATCCCCATTTATTGTAGAAGCCCGCTTTCCTGAGGAAAAGCCCATTGCTTGAGTCTTTCCACAATCTCCCTCTCAGCTCCTTTTTGCCTGCCAAAATCAATTGCTTTTCACTTACCCTCTTCCTATAAACACTGCTCCCTGCAGGTAATATTGTAGTGGAATAAACCTTTATTCCCTCCAGGAAAAACAAACAAACAAACATATTTGCATTATCAACAATTTAGGAGCTAATTCTTAAACCTGGCATTTCAGGTTTAAGAAATCAAGACAAATCAGTTTGCATCTTTATTCCCAAACTTGAAACTTTATGCTACACCTCAGCTTATTGAAAACTGTGAGAAGTAGGCTTTGCTGTGTATCTGCCACCTGTATCCCCACGCTGTCAGCTCTTGTCGGGCAGTCCCAACAGCCTCCTGTAGGGCCTGCTCACTAGTCTGGGCCTCTTCCCGCCACATTCTCTGCTCAGCACCCAAAGTGAACTCCTCAAAGGTATCGCTGATTAGGTTTCTCCTCTGTCCACAACAGCTTCCGGGACACCTGAACTCATGCTCACACTCATCACCTTGGCCCCCAGGTCCTGTGTGACCTGGCAGCCACAGCCCATGATTGATTCCAGCCTCATCTCCTGGGACCGCTCCACCACATCGATCTTGATCCATTCGCTGGAAGGCACCACACCCTTTCCTCCACATGCCCTCGCGCGTCCCCTTCCCTCTGTCTGGGACGTTCTTTTCACCCATTTTCCACATGGATGGCTGCTTCTCTTACTTCAGGCCTCAGCTTAATGCTCAGTCCCTGAAGAGGCCTGCACAATCCCTGCACTTTCTAAAGTATGTGTTGTCCTACTAATCTCTTAGCTCTTTGCTTATTTTCTTCAAAATAGTCAATACAGTTTGTAAGCATTTTATTTTTTGTGTCTCTTTCTTTTATTTTTCTATCACCTGCATTAGACTATAAATTCCAGAAGGTCTATCTTGTTGACACTTTTAATTTCCAGCACTCTAAATAAATATCTATGTAACATGATGAAGAAATACATCCATTTAATCTTGTCCCACCAGAGCATTTTTCAATTTATGTGACTATAAGACCCTTTTATGGTATGCCAACTCTTGATATCCGGCTGAAAATCTTTGGAAAATCTGCCTTTTTGAAAGAAAGTGAAGATAATAGCAGGAATTTTAAGTACTAACACAAGTGTGACTTGGGGGCAGGTGTGCCTTATTGATAAGATTCAAATTTCCCCTGAGATGTAACTTTTCAGAGCAGGATTGACCACCTGGTGTCATATCCATGCGTTTAAAGAGGGCTAGTAACTGCTAGGGTAAAACCCCTTGGAGGATATGGGGCTTTTAAAAATCAAATCACTATTATAAGTTATCATAACTATATCTACAGTTCCTGGCCTCTTTTGAATCTGCAGTTTTTACCAACTACATTTTTACTCTGCCCACCTTAGTGGCCATATATCAAGAAAAGTGTATCTACGTAAATCTTTTCACAAATTATCTGGTTCAAATGAAGTTTTTTTAAATTTCAAGTTACAATATGCAAAACTAGTTGGAAAAAGAACACTCAATCATTATAACCAACTTGCACATGGGAAATTCTTAGAAATTAAGTTACCGTGTTGGGATTGACCAGACGATAAGCTAAACCGAGCCCAATGTGAAATTTTGATCAGTGTCAGACTCCCAGCAGTGTAATTTCCCGTTTTTAAGAAAAGTTTTAAAAACTTTCAGGGAAATTTAGTTAAAAAATAGGTTTATTGAAATATTTTAATAATGGTGATAATGGTAGTAATGATAATAGTAACACTTACATAGAACTTACTTTGAGCCACTGATTATACTAGATGTTAATATATTTAATCTTCACAGCGAGCCTCTCAGGTAGGTACTATAATTATTCTCTTTACGCAATGAAGAAACTAAAGCACCGAGAGGTAAGTAATCTAGGGAAGAACATGCAGCTTAAGCTACGGCAGATTTGGAAAGGACACCAAAGAGACCGGGCTCCTGAGAGTAAGTAGATGCTAAAGGAGAATGTGCTTGTTGTAAATTTATGTTAAAAGCTTAACAGCCAAAGTTTGTTGTTATGGCATAAAATGTCTTTCAATTTTGCATTTTTGCATGTCTTTCAGCAGGCTATCCACAGATTTCTTTTTCTTAGAAAATTAAAAGAATTAAATAGTGATTTTCCTAATTTGTTCTAAACATTAATCTCTACAGCAGTCACGAGATGCGCCCATGCTAATAGTATTCCACTCTGCCCTGTGGTTTACAAGAAGAGGAAATTGTACTTTGCTGAGCTGACACCTCATTCATGAAAAGCAGAGTCATATTCAAACACTTAATCTGTTTTTATTATGTTAAAAGTGCAATTTCTGCTGCAAAAATGCAAAACACAACTCTTAACAAAACATAATTTTAAGTAGAATTTCAACACTATATTTTGATTACTTCCATGAAAATTAGTTACAAACGCATGATATATATGGTCTTAATGATGTGGGGGGAAAAGTGGTCTAAAAATGGCAAGTACAAATACATTGAATTTTAATTAGTCTAAAAATGGTCAAGTTTCCTATTCACTCACTTGGAGATGATAAACTTTCCAAGATCTACTTTGGAGCACGCCAAGACCTTTCCATGTGTTCTGAGCAGCCTCATTTCCCTGCGCCGTGACTGTGTCAGCCCTCCGGGTGCGTGTGCAGCGGGGAGATCCGCTCAGACGCCCGAGGGAAAATCTGCACGTGCTTCTGTGTTCCGGATGCCCAGCCGCTTGCAAGGGATTTTTATTTACCATCTCTGATCCCTTTTAATTTATTTACCATAACTCGGGTTATTTTATTTTCTAATATTATAGTTCTATTTACTGCTCTGAAATTTTTCATGCAGTGTATTGTGTAATGTGTTTTACTCTAAAGCTCCCCCCCCCCACTGTTACACTGTTACATTATTCTCATTTTAAGAATAATGAAAGAAAGAATCGGAAAACATGTGTGTCAGGGATATTTCACAGAATATTGATCTAGAACCTAACTGCTTTATATTAGATTATCCAATTTCCCTGTGGATCAGGTTGTTTTTTTCCAGCAGTAACTTATCACTTCAGAGGCCAGGAAATGAATGCATCAGGAAGTGAGAAGCTTTTATCCTCCAAAGTTGTAGGAAAGTGTAATCAAATTCATGGAGAAAAAGAATAAAAGAAAAAATGTGTATACAGCACAAGGAGATACTTTTATTTGTTGTACTTCAATCTAATGGGATAAGAAAATCTACTCTTAACATTTCTTGTGTCAATTTAATGTGATGCTACATCTTTTTTTAATTTTTATTTATCTATTTGCTTTAAGGTAACCTCTACTCCTAACACGGGGCTTAAACTCATGATCCCAAGACCAAGAGCTGCCTGCTCTACCAACTGAGTCAGCCAGGAACCCCTGGGACTCTATATTCTAAGCACTCAAGAAAAAAACAAAAACAGAAAACAAAACAAACAGAGAAAACAAAACGAAACAAAAAACTTTGCCCTCTCTAAATCACAAAATATTACAGAATAATATTTATATCGTCCTCGGTAATGCAAAATATCCTCTTAGGACAGGGGGAAGAAAAAGCCCTTGAACTTTAACACAGAAACCCATCTTGAATCTTTTGAAAGTTGATTAGTGTCCCTAATAGAAAACAATAGGCCACCATTCTGTTCAGTTTAGGTAAACTTCAAACAAGTTAAATTAGTAAAGTCAATTTAGCAGAAGCCCAAAAGTTCATAAAGTTTGCATTACAGAATTCATTTAGACTCTGCCTAAATTTTTCCCTTCCAGAACGCCAAAGTTGACACACTGAGAAAGGTTATGATTCACTGCAGACTGACTGATGATAGCATGTTGAACCTCAAAAGATGAGACAGAGCCTACTTTCTTTGCTACTTCTCTCTTGATTTAAGGCATGGATTCTTTAAGCCCCTCCCCCTAACCTCCAGCCCCATGCTAATTCTTAGCATAATAAGAAGAATACACCTGACCTCTTCTTCATATTTGTTAAAAGGTCCCACCAGAAAGATTCAGGATAAACATCTAGTTTTAATACACCAGGTTTGCCAATAAAATTCTCTCTTACCATCAGCTTGACATATGCATACCCATTCCCAGCCTTCATTTGGATTTTTAAGTTCTACCCATGTTAGTTAATTTTAATCCATAATCTACTTGTGCATTTGAGGAATTTTCAAGAAATATAGCACATCCTGTCACAAACCCTCTTCTCACTCACTTGTATGTATTCTTCTAAAACAACCTTGTACCCTTCACGACTCCTTAGTACACACGTTTTTATAGATGATTAGAGCAGATCTTAGAGGTTATAATCCGATTCCTTCATCATATAAATGAAGAAATAAAAGAGACAAAACTTCTCCAGTATCACACAGGTATACCAATGGCATCCTATGTTGCATTAAATAATTCTATATGGAATATATATCTCTATTGAATAGAGAGATGTGTGTTAGAAAATAAGATACTCTTCATTGAGGAACCAAGATGGTAGCAACATAGGCTGAGTTAATTCCTCCTTTTGAATCTGTCACTGTCCAGAATCCCAGACTCTTAATACTTTAAAAAGAAGGTCAGGATCCACACATAACCACCATGGTGACTGGTGGACAATAGATATGGGAGATTCACGGCACCTTGGGTGACTCCCTGAGTTGTGCAGGTTGATGGGCACCTAAAAAATACAGACTTAGGTAAGAAAGAAAACAGGCTTATCTGGTCTTACCATTACTCATTGTATCCAAACTAGAGATTTTTTTGTTGTAAAGCTTTCATTTTGTTTTCTTTCTTCTTCATAATACTTTTTTAAAAAAATATTTTTATTTATTTTGAGAGAGAGAGAGAGAGCACGAGCAGGGGGTGGAAGGAATTGAGAGAGGGGGAATCGGAAGCAGGCTCTGTAATGACAGCAGAGAACCCAATGTGGAGCTCGAACTCACAAACCATTTAGATCATGACCTGAGCCAAAATCAACAGCTGGATGCGTAACCGACTGAGCAGGTGAGCCACCCCAGGGCCCCTCCTCTTCCTAATACTTCAAGCAGAGCTCCAAAACCGACATCACTGAATTTTTAAGTGATAATCATGCATGTGATTTGGTTTTAGGATTTCTCAGTGTATTTGTTTAAAAACTTCCCTAGGGTAATATGTTGATGAAATTACCTTCAGGCACACTCAGGACTCTGAGGGACAAATGAATGGGACAGGCAGCCTGAGAGAGGGATCCGGTGGAGCCTGGGACAGAGATCCAAGTAGGGAACCAAAGAGAGGTGGGGGAGCCAAAGGCAGTCTGTCAACTGTAAATGCACTAAGGGAGCAAAGAAGGGAAATGTCACAAGAAATAGCAGTGACTGCCACTTATTGGGCCTCTGATACATGCCAATCTATGTACAAACATGCATCGTCTCATTTAAGCTCTGCAATAAGCCTGTAAGCTAGTTATTTTTATCTCCATTTTACAGATGTGAAAACTTAAAATCAATGAAGCCAAATAAATCAATAATATGAAGAAATAATAATAAAATAATGATTATAATTGTTAATAATATGTTTACAGTAAGTTAATTTAAAAACATATTTTTGAGAGCTAATTAGGTTGGTTTATGGACAAATAATCCCGTTTATGTTTCATAATAATCAAAGGCATTATTATTATTATACCCATTTTAGCTCTAGAGAATGGTGAGGCTTAGGGACTTAAAGAAAGGTGATATATCTCAAAGCAGAGGCAGGATTTAGGCCTAACCCACCTAACTTTGGAGCACATGGTTTGGATTACTGTGCATGAATTCTCACCCAGGTCTGTTTTCAGCGTCCCACGTGCTTCTAAAATGATGGTCTTCAAATATGATCTGATGGCCCATGCTGACCCACGGTGGAGTCTCAGTGTCTGGCAGCATGATAAAAGAATCAAAGACAATGTCGAGAGTTTCTCCTGACACTACCTGTGTTTGGTTTAAAGGACCACATTTTATTCTGTGATTACGTTCTTCCTTTACTGGAGCAAAAATATCCCTTCTTTATATCTAATGTTGATGATAATTGGTGATAAATTTTTTAAAACACTCTTGGCTTTAAAATTATACATTTATCAACCTTATGCCCCCAAACTCACAGCAGGAACAATGGGCAAGAAATTGTATGTATTCATAAAATTTAAAATTTGGGGGTCTTCTAAAAAAGGAAAAGCATGCTGCTAGGGAATGGAGGATGAACCAAAGCAAATTACAAATAATCCCTTTCTTAAAGGAAGTATTTCAATCTCAAAGGACTGTGTATGGATTTTAAATAAAGTAGGAAAAGTGCCAAGCATGGTATAAAGCATATAGCAGTTAATAACTGCTATCTATTCTTATAATTGTTTTGATATTCATCTTATAGATGAGAAGAGTATAACTCAAATTAAAATGAGCCAACGTAACTCATCTAGTTAAGTAGTTAGGTGATGGAGTTGGGCTTGAACCCACTTCCATCCATACCACAAATCTTCTTTTGGTTAGTTCTCACCTACAATTCTGTGTGAATCCCAAACCTTCTACCCAATATCTCACACCACAACTCCAGTAATGGTAAAAACCTGAGAAATCCCTTTGATGTAAATCTGCCTCCATCATTCTGTAGATGATGTTGTCCATGTGGACACAGCACATAAATGTCTCAGAAGGAGAATCAGATGAAATTTAAATGATTAATTGTAGGTGTGCCTACAATTAGCTAAGTGGCTGACATCAGCTCAGGTCATGATCTCACACTCTGTGAGCTCAAGCCCAGCTTTGGGCTCTGTGCTGACAGCTCAGAGCCCGGAGCCTGCTTCAGCTTCTGTGTCTCTCTGCCCCTCCCCTGCTCATGCTGTCTCTCTCCCTCTCTCAAAAATAAAAATAAACATCATAAAGATAAAATAAAAATGATTTATTGCATGTATCAGTCCAAAAATACTAATATTAAAACAAATACAAGTCAGAATGGAAATTGTAAAGATCACCAGATGATATGAAAAGTAAGATCCTGCAGTGCATAAAGGAGGCAGTAGCTAAAGGTCATCAGTTTAATGGGAAGATAAAATTTGAAAATGGACCCATACTTTTTATATCTATAGAAAAGGGCTCATTGTGTGACTAGTGCATACCAGCAGATATATTTTCCTTAATTACAAAACACTGGTAGTCAGTGTGTTGTTTGTTTTTCATTTAAATTACCTGAAGAGTGACTTCATCTCCCTAGAATAGAGTGTGGCTTTAATTGTCACTGGAGGATTAGAAGTGGGGATCTCACTGATTCCTTATTCAAAAAAGCATTGTCTTCATTATAATCCTAAAGAATATGAAGTTTCTGTCCTTTTAAAGAGAAAGGAGAAGTATGATAGATTTCAGTACTCAGAGGCAAATGAGGAAGGAAAGCCAATTCCTTTTCTTTTCTTTCAGAGGGGTTTTCTCTTAATGTAGCACACTCTAGAGTCCCTTCTCTTGTTTCGAGTTTATCAGAAATCTGAATCTTAAATGGCTGCTTCTCATATATTCAGAGACAAGTGTAGCCTGAATATACACTGTGTTGTGAGAAGGCATACCTTGAACTTAAAGAATGTGACCGTTATTAAGTTTCATATCTTTCTGTGATTTAGGGTGCAAATTTGCAGCAGAGAGCTTGTCATGTGGTGTGTCAGCCACCAGACTGGGAGAGACAGTGACAAGGCTGAATCTCGAAAGGGGAAGTTAAGAACTAAAAAAGAGACAGGGACACCAGCAAGGGTGCATGACTGCAGGAGATAATGTTTGAGAATCTTGCTGCAGCGATTTATGAAGATGGCTTGAAAATATTATATTCAAAGCCCAACACATTTCTTTTAAAAATTAACATTGCTCCATTGAAAGGAATGAGTAGAAATATTCAAAAACCATTTTTTTAAGTGCCTGTGTATATTGCCAGCAACTCACACCACTCCCAAAATGAGTATTGGGTAATTTTCAAATTACTTGATATTGAGAACAAAGGATATCTGAATGTCTTTTCACTTAATTACTTCTTTAGGGCCATACAGGAACTAATGAAAATCCATGGACAAGATCCTGTTTCATTTCAAGATGTCAAGGATGAAATCTTTGACATCGTTAAACCAAAGGATCCTTTGAAAATCTCTCTTCAGGATTTAATCAACAGTAATCAAGGAGACACAGTCACCACCATTCTAATTGATCTGAATGGCTTCTGGACTTATGAGAACAGAGAAGCCCTGGCTGCAAATGACAGTGAAAACTCTTCAGACCTTGATGATACATGATCTTTCAAAGACTAGACTGTGTTCATTAAGATAAGCTTGAATGCTGCATGCAAAACCTTTCAAGCTGAATCCTTAGAAACAGCCTAAATAAAATACTTTATATGCCTATATAAAAAAAAAAAAACTCCCAACTCCATCACCTAACTACTTAACTAGATGAGTTACGTTGGCTCATTTTAATTTGAGTTATACTTTTCCCCTTTTTAATTGCACTGAAACAGTAGTTCTCAAACTTCAGCCAGCAACAGAATCACTTGGAGGGCTTGATAAAACACAGATTGCTGGCCCCACCCCAGAGTTTCTGATCCAGTCTAAGATGGGGCTCCCAAATTTGTGTTTCTAAAGAGTTGTCAGATGACACTGACCTGTTGGCCCAGCTATCAAACTCACAAACACCTCTCAGGTATTCCTTGCAACAGACTCTCCTCCCCATCCCTCGCACAGTTCTAGAGTTTTCAGTTTGACTACTTCATACCCATGCCTATCTGGCCTTACATCAGCTGAGCCATTTCCCTGGCCAGAGTCAGCAAAGCATCAACAACATGCACTTGTATTTTGAGTGAAGCATTTCAGATGCTTTGACTCTTGGCTGCCCATGTTTCTAATATTTTCTTTCCTTCTAATATTTCCAGCACTTTCTTTCCAGTGTTTCCAAATTCATATCAGAAAGAGCTGGGTGAATAGGAAAAATGAGTTGCTTTTTTTCCTTATTTTTCTTCATTCCAGATAAATAGTGGTTAATATAATAAAAAAGGCATCTTTACTTAAAAGATTATCAAGAACACAAAGACATGCAACCTGCCCTCCCCTCTGAACATTTCACCAGGTCTTTGGGAGATTCCAAAAGAACCTGAAGCTCTATTTATTGCAAATGCCTTTCTCCTAGCTCACTAACAGTGAAAGTTCCAGGAAGTAGGTATTTGTTCTTCCTAAAACAAATAGCAGAGTAAATCACGTCTTTTTAACTAGTACACATAAATAAACAATTGCCAAACCTTGGTATACAAAGAAATAAAGATCCTACCTATAATTGCTTTTATATAATTGCTTTTAAAACTACTATAGCTGGCATAGTAATTACATGGAAGGTAAGAACTGCTTATTTATTTCAAAAATTAGATATAGGACAGTAGTTACAAAGGTATTTATATTTTTGTTTTAAATATAAAAACAAAAATTTTTAATTTAAATATAAAAACAAAAACAAAAGTTTTAAGAAAAGGCAAAAGTATATGAATAGGTTTTTAAAAAAGACTGCTAGATTTAAATTTGCTTATTCAAATCACATATACTGAGTGCCTACCCTGGGCTAGGTGTTGTTTTAGTCAAAGAAGATACAGCCGTGAAAAACAGGGCCACGCCTCTCTGAAAGCATTTTAATGCAGAAGATAGGTGATAAATAAATATGATAAAAAGATTAAAAGGAGTTAGAGTCTTGCCTTATCAAGGGTCAAAACGCACAACGAAACAAGTAACTAAAATACGATGGTGTTGAGACAGAAAAGGACTAATAGGTAAATGGAATAGAATAAAGAGTATAGAAACACCCTGGAATTTGGCTGATGATGACACCTGGATTTCAATTCAGTGGTGCAATGACGAGAAATTCAAAATACATAACTATTTTGCACCATGCTCTGAAACAAACAGCGATGTGTTTCAGGTCCAAGTTTAAAAATTAAAACTGTAATTGTACTTAGAGGAATTAAAGTAGATATATTTATTTATAATCTAAGTATTGCTGAGCATTATACAAAACCCAAAAGCCCCCAAAAAAGGGGAGGGTGAAAGATATCACTATATCTAAACACAAAATTTCCATAAAGTGGTAATTTCTGAAAATAAAGTTATAAGTCAACTAATAACATGGAAAAAGTATTTGCAACATAGGAAACCAATAATATTTATTGTATACTTAGTGTACCAAGCACCATCTTAAAAGTTAACATTGTATCATTTTTAAGACCAAGAAAGGCTTATCATGTATGTAGTCTTATTATCCTTGTTTTACATATCAACAGACTGAGGATTGAAGACTTTAGACAAAATGGCAACATCATCTAGTAAGAAGGAAACAAAACTGAAACTTAAACTCAGATCTCCCTTACTCCAGAGTTTGTTGCTAAACATTGAGATACAACGAGCTTCTATAAACCCAAAGAAAAAAGAAAGATAACTCAATTTTTTAAAATGACAAATGATTATAAGTCCATGGAAGATGAACCAAATGGCCGAGGTCATTATAATAAGGCATTCAAGGAAAAGCAGGTGATTTAGTATTACTTGTCAAAATTACAAATGTTCATATGCCTTGGCCCAGAATTTCTATTTCTTATCTACCATAGAGAAATGAGGCTCTTTCTGAACATATCCTTCAGTACTTCTGTAATGTTCTTTGCAGTATTATTTGTAATACTTCACAAATTGGTATTCCCAAAACACCAGTCCATAGGGGATAATTAAACATATTATATCATACCTGTATTGTGCAGTGTTATATAGCCGTGAAAAAATAATGGAGTAGATCTATATGCACTGACATGCAGAAGTGTTCATCATATACTAAAAGAAAAAGAAGTTTCAGGACAATACATCTAGATAAATAGATCCTGTTTTGTAAGATTATACATTTTACTTACATCTATGTGCAGAGCAAAGAATCCAGAATGGTAAACTTCAAATTGTTAATGGTTTCTACTTCTGAGCAAGCATGTTGGAAAATTAGGTTGATTATGAGGGAGAAGTTTAACTTATATATTTTAAAAATAAATTTTAATTAAAAAGTAAAGAACAGGGTCATCTGGGTAGCCCAGTCAGCTAAGCTTCCATTTTTTGAATTTGGCTCACGTCATGATCTTGGGGTTGTGGGATCAAGCCCCATGTCGGGCTTTGTACTGGATACGGAGACTGCTTGGGATTGTCTCTCTCCCTCTGTCTCTCTCCTTCGATCATGCCCTCTCTCTAAAATAATTTTCTTTTTAAGGAACATATCAAAGACATCCCAAGCAAAATAACATAGACGATTTCTTTTTGAACAGGATGTCTGAATGCAAAGAAAGTATTTCCCATTTGTATCTGACTCAAGGATTTCAATACCCTTGAGTGCCACGCTTTGCTTTCATCCTTTTTCAAGCCATTGATAATAAAAGCCATCCAAATTCCATTTCCATGTTCATCCTCTATCCCTACTCTGCTGTTTTAAAGCAAAAACTTGTCCTGAAAAAAAAAAAAGAATTTAAGTACCTCCAAATATCATGGTGACTTAAGGATAATCTTAATGGATTCAAAAAGAATTACATGCCTATGTTCATTTTTTAAGTGTTTGCAGGATGTAGTATTTGATTAAGGTAAGCCATGTAGTATGAAATATAGGCTCCTAGTATTTGGCCACTCACTCCTGTTTTACAGATCAATGTTATTCGTCTTATGATTGGTGAAAAGGACCTCAGTGAATATGGGGTGTTTTAATTAGATTAAATTTGACAGAAATACTTGTTCATTCATAAATAAGATAAAACTCCTCTACCAGTCGACCTCTAGGTTTGTCTCTTTACTGTCTAGATCTTACTTATTAAGACCTATCTTTAAAGATAAGATTTCAGATTCAATGTTAGCTTGATATTTCTACCTATTTTAGTAAACCTATGATAAGCTCAGTGCTGTGCTTAATCTGTGCCACTTTGGTATAGTCATTGACCTGTATCAAACAATTTAACAAGTTTGGAGTACAGGATTTCCCCTTTGATAAATGTCTGTCCCTTCAAAACCCCCTGAAGGGAGACATTATTCTAAACGCTTGCGTTCAATGTGCTCCATAAGTGATTTTTACTATTTAAACCACTATCAAATTTATTTGGGGCTACCAGCCCTCGTCTCATCTTGGCTATTCCAGATGACCCCAGGAGTGTGCAGGCCTGTCATTTCTTCTTCACAGCCAGTTTGAGGATAATAAGTCGGTCTTTCTCTAGCCCACCCACAGTCCCCAAGGGCCCTGAGTTAACGATGTCTGCTTTGCTTTGGAGCACGGAGGGCATGGGGTATTGCTGGAGCCTAATCAAATCAAAATCCTCTCTGACTGTCAAGTTCCTGACCTTCTATTCATTCAGAAGTTTCTCTAGCCCCATGAAGAGTTGAAACCTGGGTAACAGTTCTGTTTGGCATTCTCAGTCATCTGGCTTGGACCTGCCTGCACAGAAGTGCCCACTAGCCATTGAGACCTAGCAAGATGGGACCTGGCAGTTATCCCATAACTGCATGGCCCCTCAGCATAGTTAAGTACAGAAGTCAAGCATTATAAGATCTGAAGTCAAGCATTATAAGATCAAGTCCTAGCCGTGCCTGTTACTGGCAACATGGCCTGAGACAAACAATTTAACCTTCCTATGCCTCAGTTTTTACACTCATTTAACAGGGATATTAATTACTACCTGTCAGCGTTATTGTGTCAATAAAGATTGAATGAGCAAGGTTCTTAGAACAGTGCTTGGTACAGAATAAGTGCTCAAATAGTAATGATATCATGTATTTTATAAGACGACATGTACCTCTAATATATTTGGCCTGGCAATTGGACTGTTCACTAGCTCTGCCTTCAGAATTCTACCACTTGTCCTGTCCCTGGAGCTGAGACTTCCCTTTGGAACAGCGTAGCTCATGTTAGAAATAGCCTGCTGCTACTTGGTCTTAAACTTTCTGCTCTTCCATAAAGTGTCTCTTAGCTGCAATCATTGGGGAGGGTGGGACCCATATGGGATTATTATTCTCAGGGCAGAGAGGACAGAATGGCTAAACTTTCTGCTCTTCCCAATGGACTATAGTTCTCTCACACCGCCCACTCCCCTAGGTTTGGCTATCTTGTTCTTAGAAAAGGTCAATGATAAAGATCAATCTACTTTTGGAAACAAATCATGACAGGGTCATCTTCAATAATTTAGATCACTCATGCCATCTAACTTTGATCTTTTTTGATCTCTTTGTATTTAGATTTTGTTTGTTTGAGGAAAGTTTGCATCTGTAAGGTGGTTTTTCATTTCTAAAGAATAAGAACAGACCTCTTCTAGCAAGTGTTGAAAACCTTTCTTTCTAATCCCTAAAAAATAGAATATCATGAGAAATAAATATACTGTCAACAGATGACTTGTAGTAGAATTGCCTCTAACAAAGCAAATAAGTACATTTTTATATACCAATATTAGTAATCGCTTATTAAAAATGCACATCTTTGCATATAAAAACCAAAATCTTGTGGCAATTTACCAAAGCCACCATGAAAACTATCACACTAAAGCAATAGAGTGGATGTGTCAAACTGAAGTTTGTCTTTGGATACAGACAAGTTTTACAGTTAAAGTTTAGATTCAAACATCATGAAAACATGAACAAGATAGGTTTCTTCTCACTTGTCTGCTCTAGAGCTTTATGCTGAGAAGGATGCTGAGGTGACATCTAGGCACAGTGGCAGTGAGTGTCATACTAGAAGGTTAACATCTGTCATGGCAGTAGGAGTGGAAAGTAATGTGATTTGTACCACATAGTTACCACATTTGTATCTCCTACTTATCTGCTTGATTTTAGATCATACATATAGTCCTTTTGTGTAGTCAAAATACAGTGTGCATTTTCTAGAAAGAGGGGCTGCACTGCCATTTGGGGGGTGAGGGCAAAGGTTATTCTGAATCAGGCAATATTCAAAACGCTTCATATTGTATTAACTCATTGACCTGCCACAATAACCCAAAAAGTACATTCTGCGATTAACTCCATTTCACAAATGGGGACACTGAAGCGCAGAAAAACATCAGTAACTTGCCCAAGGCAACGCGGCTAATAATGAGCAAAACTCATTGGCAGCCCTGTCAGGAAGTCTGCCTCCATCCTTGCTACTATATTAATATGCCTCCAAAGGTTTTTTTTGTACAAAACATAGTAAATTTTCATAAACATCTTTCCACAGCATGAATTTTGTAAACTTAGCATCATAGAATCTCAGTGTGGGAAGAGATCTTACTGGTTATCTGGACTAAACTAACAGTGTTAAAAGATCCAGTCCCTAGGATCCAGTACTGTCTTAGTATCTCCGGGTCTTCCCTTATTGAACAGCTCCCCAAACTCTTTGATATATTGAGCCAAAACCTGCTTCCACGTGAGTCACACCTTTGACCCTACTTGTGTTCTCTATGCAGCAAATAAACCAATCCACACACTCTTCCACAGAATGGCAGTCAACATCTTGTCAGTGAAGTCTCCCAGTGAAATTTGATAAGCAAAGAGGCAAACTTTAAAAACAACCCATAATTTAGTGAAAGGCCGTTTTATTTAAAAACTTTTTCCCTCTAAACCAGTACTGTACATTTCAAAACAAGAAGAAGGTGGGTAAAGTTTTTATTTCTATTCAGTAGCTAAAAATGGTGGACACTTTTTGCTATTAGCATAGAAATGGAACTTTTAAAAATTTTTCCCAGGGTTGTAATATTCCACTGAATATGATCCACCATGTCCAACTGGACAAAAGTAATCCCTTTTTTATTGAGGGTGGGGTGCTATCTAGGGAGGGGAGCTCTACTTGAGCATTTCTTCTTATAATGTCCCTCAATTGCTTCTTGTTTGAGATTCACAAATTCTTTTTGATAGAAAAATTTATTCATGTGCTTTACTACATGTATGAAGATCATAATAATTATCAAAGGATAACTTTGAAATTAATCTATTTATGTCCTCCTCAGAGGATGGAAACAGAGAGAAATAATTACAAAGATGTGGCTTATTATAAAGAATTGGATGCTCATCTGACTGAGCCATCCAGGCGCCCTGAAAATGACCTTCTAAAGATAGGACTGAATGAAATACAGCCAATCAATTGATTCACTAAGGTCAAGCCTCGACCTTGGTTTTGTGGAAGTCATACATGCCTATTCACATACATACCAATGGAGCTGAATCTTAGTTTTAAAATTAGTTAAATGTAACCCCTGAAACAGTGCAGTCTTGCACAGGGCATCAAATCAACAATCAGGACACCTGGGTTCTAGTTTGTTCTGCCAATAGGTTTTGTAACATGCTTATTGAGTACCTGTTTGGCTTTGAGAAATTGAACTGGGTATTTTATCTCATGTGATCTTCATAGCCATTTTGTAAGTTAGATAATGCATTTACCCTGTACAAAGGAGGGAGTTAAAACCCCAAGAGGCTAATTAACAATGGCCAAGATTATCCAGCTGGAAAATGACAGAGGTAGGGTGTAACACAGCCATTTTCTATATTGAACTGTTTCCATCACTTAACCTCCGGAGTCTTAGTTTACTTATTTATATAAGTGAGGTCTATGTGCTCTCTATATCCTTTATAACTTTAACACTCTTTGATTTCAGTACAAATATTTAAATATGATATCATATTCTATTATTATTATTATTATCCATTTCGCTGCTGGTTGGCCTTTCTCTTAATTTGTATTATCTGTATTAAACATTTATTTCAAGCAGACTTGCCATATTATGTAATTTTTATTTGGGTTGGCTAAATATACCATATCATCATGATTTAATTTTACCTTTGTTATATCTGTAAAATGAAGTTAAATATTATAGAATTTGACACCTGCAGCTTCAAGCTACTGGTACTCTTTGCTTAAGGCAGAGGTGCTGGCACCTTCTGTGCCCTCCATCCAGGAGATGCCATTCCCCAAAGATGGTTCATTATTTGTTTTCCCAAAGCAGGTGGGGGTGTAGATAGAAGTGCCTATAACCCATGGCCAAACTCCACATTCACTGTCACTTTTGGCTTGATGCCTAAAAATAAAGTTGTTATGTTTATGTGGGAATGGATGCTAAACTACCTGGCACCAAAAGTCACTGCAGGAAGTTATTGTTTTGTTGTTGTTGGTGGTGGTGGTGGTGGTGGTATTGTTTGAACATTAATTAAAGGGCTGATTCTGAGCTTAGGAATCACATTAGCAAAACAGCCTTCAGCAACAAATGGGAAAGTATCTAGTCAAACGAGTTGGAAAAGTTTGCCTGCATAGATCCCAGATCTTTATTCCTGCCAAAGACTTTCAGAAACCTCACTGCTGAAATACAGATTTCAAGCTCTTGAGCACGTTTCTTGGAGGTTGGCAAGTTGTCCAGTAGGTGGCAGAGTGTTAACACTCTGTTAATGGCATTTCATGTTGAACAAAATTTTCTTAAATTTGGTTGAGAAACAATCTCAGGAGGATTTGCTTTCTATTTATGATGTAAAACATATATGCACAAATATTTATTTCATTTTTGGGACACCTTTCAAGATTAAAATAATTTTTCAGCTTATATGTCATGTTGGGGATGTGTTTGTTAACTCTATACTCATTCATTATACCTTCTTCCTCCAAATATTTATAACATACACTTCTAATTATTTTTTGTTAGAAATAAGTATAATCAGATACAGATTGAAAATGGATTTTTAAAATATTTCAATTGGGCGTTTTTGCCACCTTTAATCCATCTAAATATTATTCTTACCTAAATACCCTTTCCCAATTGTCCCGGGTCCCACATCTCATTTTCTCATGTGTATTTAACCCAAATGGAAATTCTTGCTTACAATAAATATAAATCCTAAAGATACTAAAATCCACCAACCTTGATCAAATTGACAAATTTCTACACTAATTTGTCTTTAAAGAGAAAATAAAACTACACAGTATACTACTTAGGAAGCCCTGTCTAACCAAGTGATTATTTTGAGAAACAAAGCTGATTATGTTCTGTACTAGGAAAAATAAATAAGTTTTCACCTCACATTTTGACATATTGTTGTATTTAGCTAAAGTGCAACAAATGATGAACTCTATAATTGTGTTCTGAAGCAAATCATTGCATTTCATTATGTTGCCAGTCTGATCTTTCTAGAAGATAAGATTTTTAGTGATTAAAATTGAATTGCCTATTTGCCGTATTTAAAGCATTGTTTCATCAGCAGTATGTGGAAGTTTGGGACAGATTAGTTCCCAGATAGACCCTCTTGAATGTACTTCTCATTGTAATAATATTTAAACACTGCTCATGGTCTTTACATCTCAATTGAGTTACAAAGATAACCGCATTAGCTTTGCATTTCCCATTAACTTGACTTAATAAGGTCTTCAGCAAGCCTTCAATCTGCAGAGGGTTTATCTAGTCAGATGGTCTGAATGAATTCTCAGATCAACCTCTTATTTTTTTTATTTTGATCTTTTCATCTTAATACCCTAACCACAATTTTAACAAAATTATTCTCCTGGGAAACTTAATATGACAAATAGTGGGTATCTTGAGCCTCCAGAGTAATTATCTTCATATTATCTAATGTCCCTTTCCTGAGCTGGGTACTTTAAATGGTCCACAAGCTGAGAATGCTCAGGAAACAAACTGAAAAATTCAGTAGTTGAGGAGATCTCATTCTTTTCTACCAGAGTTCCCCTTTTCTCTCTCCACCTTTCCTAGTTGAAAGGGGCATAGAACTGAGAATTACGAGAATTTCCTAAAAAAATGTTATTGCCTCTAAATATAAAGAAGCAGGAGGTCTAAGAGTATTTTATCATCATTCAGTCTCTAACACTGATGTAAATCTCCAGGTGAGTCACAGCGCTCTTGTCATATTGTACACTGGAGAGGGAACAACAGGTAGTTTAATTAAAGTTAGAATATTACAAGTAACTTTTTGGGTGGATGATATTATTGTAAATGTTTTAGACATTAAATCAGTTACATCGAACTGCACATTTCTTATAACGAATTATTGGCAAATCTGGTAAAGTTTACCAAAAGCGAGCCCTGTGTTCCCTAGATATAAGTGGAAGACTCCAAAGTGGTCTAAACATTTAGAATATCTGCTATCTCCTAAAGCAAACTTCCCACTCTGGAGCCTACTGAATCCTACTTCTTGTTCTTGTGTATCAAATAAAATGGCTGATCATACCAATTAGTACACAAACAAGTTCTGAGTTAGGACTGTTTGTTAAAGGGAATTCTTCAATTCTTCAATTCCCGGGCCTTAGCCACAGTCAACCTCTACCAAAGCAACTCAGCCACATGAAATTCCATCTGAGTAAAGAGCTAAACAGCTAAAATAATAAATGAATTTCATCCCACTTCATTGTGAACCTGAAAAAATGAAGGCACAAAAAGACCAAGTGATCAGCTTGTCATCCTTCCTTGTATATAGGTAGAAATTTACCAAGTGGAACTTCTACATCATTTATGTTTGTCATATGCTTTAACTCATATTTCCATTTTCTGAAATTCTGAAATTAAGGAAATAACTCAAGCCCAAAAAAGGTAATAATTTTTTAATTGAAAATAATCTTTACTTGAGAATTTTGATAATCACATCATTATGATTCTCTAAAGAAAAAAAAAACAATCATGTACAAATTTAGATCTTAATTAGAGTCCCAGGGAATAAAAATTTAAATATACACACATGAAAATAATTTCTTCTGGATTGAATTATTATAATTATCAATTTACAGCTGTGTAAGACAACATAAATACATCATGATTTTTAATAATTACTACATATCTAAAGTAAAGCTCTAATGCAAATGTCTCTCTTTATGAGATGGATGAAGTACTCTGTGGGATTTTATTTTTTCTGTTTTTCTTTTTCTAATTATTTCATATGCCAGGGGTAAAGACTATATATTGATAGAAATATACAAATTTCAGCATCAGTTCTATTTTTGGTTTTTCTAACTAAAGTACTGAGAAAATTTATGTATATTAGAAAGCAGATGGGATAGGGGAGTTATATCACTTAGTTCTTTGAATTCTTCCCAGTTATAAGTCAAAAATCACATGACAATTGATCATTAAATTAAGTTTATCTCTAATCATTTTACAGCTTAACTTATTTAGACCCTCTTATAATTTTGTGGGAAGCAAAGGACTCCACCGGACTTGCAAAAAGATTTGTTAGTTAGTCATTATAGCCATTCACTCTACCAACACTGCACCAATACTTGGAGTCAGGAAGGTTCTTTAAAGAAAAACCATGACATACCTAAGACAAATTCAAAGGCCTATCAGTCCTATGAAACAGTTCATGTAGAGGTTGACAACGTAGAAATCTACTCTCTGTAGGCGCTCGACCTTAGGAAGTGTTCACATCACCAAGTTATGTGTATACCCATTTGAAGACCACTTAGAGAAGCCTTAGGATGAGCAATGTTCTAGAGCCAGAGGAGTATGCCTGTGAAATAGCCATTTGTTCTCATACTTCTCCATAAGGGCAATTACGCAACTCCATTTTTTAGAAGCAAATTTTCCCTCATATAGTGTTGTAAGGCCTTGATAATATGGCACCCCTGAGAACCCACAAGACAGAGGTCAAATGGATCCAGAGATGGCTGATTCCAGCACATTAAGTTACTGGGACCAGTTACTGGCTTTGAATACTCAGGTGTCACTTTTCAAATATAATGAAACATGATTTAAGGCACTGGTCACTTTAAAGGATGAAAAAAGTAAGCTAGTTAACATAGTAATAACTGACATTTTTGTTCAAGTTTATTTATTTTTGAAAGAGATAGACAAGTGGGAGAGGAGCACAGAGAGAAGGAAACACAGAATCTGAAACAGGCTCCAGACCTGGGGCTCAAACCCACAAGCCACAAGATCATGACCTGAGCCGAAGTCAGATGCTCAACCTACTGAGCCACCCAGGCACCCCATCACTGACATCTGCCTCATGGTTCTTAAAAGAGTAAAGATAATAGGTCACATAAATAATATGACTATATAAATTATAACTCAAACTGGTACACTTTTGTGAGTGAATAGGGATGTTACTGATAATTATGTCAGGACAACAGGAATAAGCCAGGACTTTCCTGGGAAATCCAGGATGTAAGGGGATGGATGCCCTATCATAAAACCCCAGCATGATGCCTGACGTCTTCTTAGGATGAGCTAATAATATGTACTACTAAATTGCCTGAGGGATTATGGTCAAAAAATATCTGAGAATATGGCATTTTCTTCCATATTAGTATTTTCAGAGTTTGTTCTTATGCAGCAGTGTTTTTTCTTTTTTAAACAAGGGGAAAGAAAGTATGCTCAAATGTATATGTTTAGGAGGGTTCTTTACCATTGTTTCACTTGCTTAGCCCCTACTCCCACTCTCCAAGAGAAATACAAGCATGGAGTGTAGCAAGGAGCCTTTTTATGTTTGTTTCAGTCCACACCCTTGTCTGATGATGACAGAGGGGTGATATGAAGTCGGTCCCACACCAGCAGCAGGACTAAGGCTTGACTTCAGGAAGTTGACAGTTATTTTTATTTAGATTTTAAAAATTAAAAACACTGTGTCAAAAATCTAACAAAAATAATTGGTAAGAGAGGCAAAAAAATTCCAGACTCAGAAGTCCCATGAAGTCATCTCTATACCTCTTGCCAGCATAGGGTCTTTAAAAAACATGTTCTCAAGGGCCTGGCCAGCCTAGCATCAGCTGCCCCAAAGATGGGGCTTCCATCATTTCTTTGGCAAAACATCATCAAAATCCAGCAGGCAAGGTCTTCAGACCTGGATTTCTCAGTTCAGTATAATCCCCATACTAGGCGATACCACATTAAGTTTCCATTAAGTGCAATTTCTTAACCAAACACTTGCTTCATTTGAGCCTGCACATCCAGAAGCAGACTTTACATTTCATAGTTCAGATTCTTTTAATACTAACCATCAAAATTACCTCACCCTTCTAAATCTAAATTTAACAGGCTGGCACTCTCCACTTGGCAAGAGGACAGGATATCTGGTTATGTGACATAAAAAGCAACAGCATACATGAAAGTCACATTTTACTGAAGGGCCTAATAGGTTCATTTTTTTTTCTTGATAATAATATCAGGACATCCCAGTTTACAAAGTAAGCCAAAATACATTATCTCATGGGCATTTTATTCTTTCAGTTCCACCAATTTAACACGCAGCAGGTCCAGCCACATGCACGGACCAGCCTAAAGAGAAAGCCCAGACAGCAGTATCACACAGCATGTTTTCAGCCCTTCTCTGGCAGGCTGGGGACAGTGTGGGACAGCTCGCGAGAAGATGAGTTCATGTTCAGCCCTGGGAAAGCTGCACAGCGGCCTTTCCTGCTGCTCTGCATGAAATGAGCCATGAGCGGCATGAAATCACTGACCACAGGTGTAGAGATTCACAGTGACATAAATATCTTTGCTGTTTCGCAGTTGGAGGAAGGCTGTGGGAAGATTTACCACAGGCTCTTCCTGGCCAAGCCTAACTTTATAAAGAAATGGTCATTCGGCCCACACTGTTACCAGGGAGCTTGATGAGGCATCCCAATTTCCAGCTAAAAGACTTGTGAAAAAGAATTAGAGAAAGGTGAACACTTATCTCAAGCTACCCTAAGGAAAAGAACAGAAGAAAAAAAATCATCACAAACTTTAAAACTGGTAAGTATGTTAGAACACAAAGTCTTGAGATCTTCTATGGTTTAAAAAAATCTCCAGAAGCAAAAATTTATATAGAAAAATAAAGACAAAATTGTAATCTGTATGACAAATTATTTAAAATTCTTCCAAAAATGAGTTAAGCTGATGAAAATATGCAAAAAAGGGAAAGCAAATCATCAAAAGGGGTAAAAATGTCTTAAAATATGTGAAATTCACTAATGAGAGACATGTAAGGTAATATAGGAAATAGATGTGCCATACTTGACCATGTTAAAAATTATAACACCCAGACTTCACTGGGATGTGGCAGGGGAGACTCTATACCATCCGATTTCAGTTTTCAACTCTTCTTCTATTTTATTTGTTATCAGACCATATTTTATTGATCTATTTTATTGTTCATTTCTGCATCATTTAATTTAATTTATTATCAGTGTAAGCAGGATATAGTTAGATTTTATAACCAACTTAAAAGTTAGTTTCTTTTATGGAGAAAGCTATTCCAACTATGTTTATTATCATAGTTGGCATGATTGATCATAAATTTTGCTATAAGTTTTCCAGTTTCTCTCTACTCTGCTGTTGTGTTGTTGTTATGCAGCCTTTGTTGTGTTTAGTTTTAATTTCTAATAAAATTTAAAATTTGGAAGTCAAATAGCAATTATTATCACAGGTAAATATTACTAATTACTAATTGTAATAATGATAGACTATTAACAGAAAAAATAATCAATAATAAAAAATACTAAATATAGTAGGCTTAACAATTTGATAGAATATTTTGTAATTATTAACATTTTTTAATTTTAACATGAATAAAATCTCACAAAATAATCAAAACTTGACAAAAAACTAATACAGTGTGATCCCAAATGTACATGTGTGTGTAGATATTATGGTATTTATATAAAAAGACTGAGAGGTAAATACATCAAAATGGCAACAATATCACTTATTTATCAGTTATGGAAATTTTTTCTCTACTGCATTTAAAAAAATTTTCCAAATATCTGTAATGAGTTCATACTATATTTATAATCCCAAAATAACCACTAAAGTGAATTTTAACACGCTTATCAATGAACTTCTTATAAAGCAAAACCAACAGAAACTCTTCTAATGCAGATTATATGGATTAACTGGAAGTCCAGAGGCCCAGTTTACAATGTATGGTCCAACCCAACCCTTTTATTTTTTTAAATTATTTTTAAACTATTTTTTTAAATAATTTTTTTATGTTTATTTGAGAGAGAGAGCGAGCACAAGCAGGGAAGGGGCAGAGAGAGAGGGAGATAGAATATGAAGCAGACTCTGGGCTCTGAACTGTTAGCACAGAGCCCAACACTGAGCTCGAACCCAGAAGCCATGAGATCATGACCTGAGCCAAAACCGGACACTTAACCTATTGAGCCACCCAGGTGCTCCTAAGCCAAGCCCTTTAAGAATGGCTAGTTCAGCCACACATTAAGCTTGATATTTGTGGATGGACACATGAAATGGAATGGAACTTGCCCTGCAATCTGCCAAACTGTTTTCATATGTTAGCATACAAATCACAACCTTGAGATGCCTTGTAGTCCGTAGAATATCTAACATATACCAAAAAAACATAAAGCAAAACACTCCAGCAGCTGATTTTTTCATTAAAAAACTATGTGATCTATTGTTCTGAAGTCAATACTTAATGCAAATGAAGCAGTGAATGTGTCTTCCCCCTGTTTCTATCACTTAATTTCAATTCTATTGCTCTTTTATCTTGAGAAGAATTCAGTGCTCAGTTTCCTGTTTCATTTACAAAGCCATAATTTGATTTTGTTACTTTGGAGTTTATAATCCAATTTGTATCTGTTGTTCAGCCCAGTGGAGTGAATATGCATGGCAATCATAGGTACAAATTATAAACTGAAAACACATCTGAAATTTTACAGTCTTTATAAAGCTACAGTGAGTTTTAATGCCAAATCACCTGTCATTTTTCTTAATGAAATAGGATAGTTTGCTACCAGTATTGAACTACTACTTTTTATTGAATCCTTCCTGATTGATTATAAATGAATAAAGAGAAGTTGAACTAAATTGATTTATAGAGAAATGCTAATATTTGTAGATTCCCATTCTATTATGCCACTTAAATATAATGAATACATACATCTTTAGAGTTGTCTTAAAGTTTGAGCATAGTTTAAAAACAGGACAGTTGGGGATGAAACAAAAATTGTTTAAAAGGAACAAGAAAAAGTAGAGTTTACTAGGCATTTAAATAAATTGATTACCATTGGGTACTAAATTTGCATCTAATTTTCCTCTCAGTAAATATAAATAAAGAAACATATTGTGTTACATAAAGACAAAAATACTTAGGAAATACACTTGCAAAGATAAACTATTTATTGGATCTCAATTCAAACAAAATTTGGTCATGTTACCCACATATGAAAAATGTTAGGCATCAGCACAAAATTCTTTCAACCAACTTTAAAGATAGAATGACTGTATTTAAGTAGAATTCTTCATACAAGAAAACCATAGCCTAACAGTTGACTCCAATCTTTCTACTTAATGTACTCATGCAGCTTTTTCACAGGTACTGAAGACTCACCAAGTCCAAAATTGAGCTACCTGCCCCTCAAATCCTGTTGAATTAGTCAGTGTTTTTTTTTTTTTTAATTTCACACAACAGAAACTCATTTGCAGTTACCCTAGCAATGAGTATTTTGTTGGAAGGATCAGAGAGCAGCTTAGAGAAACTGAAAGCAGCTACTAGAGAATAATCCTACCTTTCCCCCTCACTCTAGGGAAAAAAACAACCATTGAAAGCCTTGAAGAAGCCTGGCAGTACTTTCTATCTAGCTCTATCTAGCTTCTCTCTGCTCATCGGCTTCATTTCACTGCAAACCTGTGCTGTCCATGGCAAAAGACAATTGTCCCACAGATCCTTCTTTGACATGGATCTTCCAGTTCAGGCCACAAAAAGATATGGACTGCTTCTTTCTTCTTACTCTTTAGAATCTTGTCATTGGAAGGCATCTTTAAATTCCCAGAGCACATCATGCTCGCTCCCTATTATAGTCTTTGCCATTGAACTGCTCCCCCTTTTCCTCACTCAGCATCCCTTTGCCTTGTTAACTCTTACATATCCTTAAAAATCATTTCCTCTACCTCCTCCCTTAATTCTTAGATCATTCATTCATTCATTCAACAAATATTTACTGAGTACCTACTATGTGTCACACAGCACTGGGTACTAGATAAACCTTGGTCCTTTCCTTCATGGAGCTTATAGTCTATAAGGAATATATAAGTATGCCTTATGATAAATACAATAGAGGAAAGCAATAAGATAAAGAATAATAGGAGGAGCTGAGGTGGTCAGGAAGGTCTACCTGAGGAGGTGTTATTCCAACTGAGTTCTCAGAAGGACAAGGAGTTAGGGTTCTGATCCAAATGGCTTAGAATATATACCAGCTCCATAATACATTTAAAGAATTGAAAGCAGGCCAGTGTCCCTGAAAACACTGAGAACATGGACTAGAAGAGTGACCATGACAGAAAAAATGAAATCATCCCCCCCCCCATTAAAAAGGTGGTAGAAAAGAAAAGAAGGGAACAATTAGTAATCTACACACCAGATTTGGCTGCAGGCTCATTTTGTTTGGTAGAAGTTTTAATTATCTTTTTGTAAAAGGTAATGTATTAGCAGGGCAGCACTCCACACTTAACACTTACATCAGGCCAGATTCAGACATTCATGCTACTTTGCCAGTCCCCAGGATTCAATTTGGAAGGTGCTGGAAACAATTGAATTGGCTGTTGCACATTCTGTTTCTGTGAATATGCAGAAACACCTAACGCAATGTTTAAAAACTTTGAGGTTCTAATACAGTGGAATGAGCTGAATGGAATCCTGGAGCTACAGAGGAATTCAGCTCAAGATGATAATGAGAACTGGAAGGCCTTATTGCCGTTTTATTTCTCTGGATAATAAATGCTCCCAAATTCTTCATATAAGAAGATAACAAAGGAAATGTGCTCAAAAATTTTCTATCTTTCAGTCTCATACATGTGTTCTTGAGATTAATTACTGATTTTTTCCTTCTTTTCATACAAGGTTTCCATATCATTATGATTAGTCACATCTGCTGCCTTTACTTGTTTTAGTAAAATTCTAATTCAATATGTAGTCTCCACATCAAACCTAGACAAATAATATATTTTTAATAATACCTGAGCCAATGTGTATCGAATTTTTAAAGTTAAGTCTAACACAGCTCAGCTAAGTGATAACTCTTCCTATAAAACACTTAAATATAAATAGTAATATTACTTTCAGGATTATAGCTAATTATGCTTTTTAAAAACATGTATATTATTCATAGCTCTCTGTGTGTAAGTTGTGTAATATTTTTTTATCATTGAAATTCCTATAATTTCCCCTTGTTTGTTCTTCTATGAGATTTTAGTCACACCTGGGATTTTTTTGTGACCATTCTCTATTAATGATCAGTTGCATTTTTTTGGAAAAAATATTGCCTGATGGTAGAAAAATAAAAAAAAACAGACCGCAATGTTTTGGTATATCTAATAATTAAATTATCGAATAATTAAACCTTAGCAAAAATATTTGAGAAATGCTCTGAAATGATGGTTGTCAGTTACAAGTGAAAGCAAAGAGAATAACACCAATTCAGACACTTAAAATGGTCAGAATTAAACCTGAGCTCAATTGGAAGGTCAAATTGAGCTATACAAAACTAGTTCTAGCTTAATTATATAAAGGACATAGATACCATGTTTTTTGTTTTTCTTCATAATTAGGGTTAAAAGACACAGTGAAATTCTTAGGGGTTCTGTGATCTTTCTTTTTTCCTTCAAGATTTTATTTTTAAGTAATCTCTGTATCCAATATGGGACCTGAACTCACTACCGCAAGACCAAGAGTCACATGCTCCACTGACTGAGGCAGCTGGGTGCCCCATTCTGTGGTCTTTTACTAATGACATTCTTTACATTCTTCTGGTGAACATGCAACATCTGATAAGGTAGGAGCAAACAGAAGGAAGGTCTAGCTCTATACCTAAATTGTAGCCTAACTACACAGTAAGCCCTCTGTGGAAGTACTTGCAAGTGCACTGTGATGTTGTACTTCAGTAAAGTCAGACACAGTGAAGGGACCAGTTCCTTTAAAGGCTCTTGTGAATAACTCAGGCCCACCCAGTAAAATCTTCCATTTGATTACATCAAAGTCACCAGATTTGAAACCTTCATTATATTTGTAAAAACTCTTCACTCCTGTCATATAACACAGTCTGACTGTGGGACTAGACTAGAATATATTCACAGTCCTACTCACACTCAAAGGGCACGTATTCTAGTGGGACAGTACATCAGGGGGACAAGATTCTTGGCAGTCATCTTAGAGTTTTGCCTACCACATGCCATAAGAGGCCAACACTACCAAGAAATCAACTAACTCAGAGTACTTGCTATATTCCAGCATTATTCTGCACATTTTTTCATTAATTCATTTTGATGCAACAATTCTATGAAGGAAATTCTCTTATTATTCTTCTTTTACATATAAGAAAACTGAGCCTTTTAGAGGCATTCACTAATTTGCCGAAGAACACATTAACAAGTATCAGAGTTGAGATGTAATCCTACCTGAGATGTGCTTGATTCCAGAGACTTGTGCCATGAAGATATGACTCACTGGATGTTATTGGCGAAAGAATACATTGTCATAGACTTTTAAGGAGAATTACTGAGTTCATAGCAACATTTTTCTTTAATGATGAATTTCTCTTTTTAAAAAATATTTTTAATGTTTATTTTTGAGAGAGACAGACAGAGTGCAAGCAGAGGAGGGGCAGAAAGAGAAGGAGACACAGAATCTCAAGCAGACTCCTGGCTCTGAACTGTCAGCACAGAGCCTGATGTGGGGCTCAAACCCACGAACCACAAGATCATGACTTGAGCTGAAGTCAGACACTTAACATACCAATCTGCCCAGACACCCCTATCATGAATTGATCAACCAATAAAGATTTACTAAGTTCCTACTTCCTGGGACACCGGACTGAGCAGTCAGTAGTTATACAGATCTATACTAGATCTTGTTTTCAAAAGCTCATGATCAAAATATGAAAAATAATATACAATATGATATTAACTATATTCACCATATTGCTAGAGAACAAATCTTAAAAGTTCTCTTTATGTTCTGAACTTAGAAGTTCAGAAAAAATGGAAAAGTTTTTTCAGAAAAAAAAATGTTAACTATGAATGGCTATAGATGTTGACTAGACATTGTGGTGATTATTTCTCAATGTATACAAATATCAAATCACTATGCTGTTGAAGTTAATATAATGTTATATATCAATTATATCTCAGTTAAAAATGGAAGAAATGAGATAACCATATGCCTCCCCTAATAGCAATTAAGATCTTGAATAACTAAAACATGGTACACTTGCCAAACAAGTGGCACAATCAATAAATGTAGATCATTACGAACTGAAAATCTCACAGAACACTTCAGAAAAGCAGTGGGACTTTGATGTAGGTGATTGGGTTTTCATAAATCCTTATCCTGGGGACTTAAATGAACGTTTTATATGTAAAAAATAATTATCTAAGGAGCATTTGTAACACAACAACATGCTGTAACATGTTGTAAACAAAGTATGTAAGGTCTCTGAGTTCAAATTATTCTAGGAACTAAGAAACACAAAACCTGAAGAGGGTACAGAGTAGAGAGTCTTCATCTGAGGTGTCCAGACCCTCAAGGAGTCTTCCTCAGAGTGTAGTACACTCTTCATATATCTGTGTAACCTAGAGTTTGTTAAAACGGAGATACTAGGGGCACCTGGGTGGCTCAGTTGGTTAAGCATCTGACTTCGGCGCAGGTCATGATCTCACAGTTTGTGAGTTCTAGCTCCGCGTTGGACTCTGTGCTGACTACTCAGAGCCTGCTTCAGATTCTGTCTCCACCCCCCCAACTCATGCTCTGTCTCTGTCTCTCAAAATGAATAAACGTTAAAAAATTTTTTTAATGCATATGCTAAATCCCTCCTCAGCTGTACTCAGTTAATATCACAGAGAGTTGGGTGGCACTTGGATAGCTCAGTTGCTTAAGCATCCAACTCTTGACTGCAGCTCAGGGCTTGATCTCAGGGTTATGAGTTCAAGCTCCACATTGGAATCCACACTGAGCATGAAGCCTACTTAAAAAAAAAAAATATCTTAAAGACTTGTCTGAAGGACCCACTATTTAAAAACCACCTGAGGACATTCTTATCTCAATAACCACTCTCCTGAAGGGTGTACATACAGGCTCTGAGGTAGAGCATATCCTGAAACAGTACACAAAAGTCTGAACACGTGTGCCTATCTGCCTGGTGTGACGTTCATGGCTTCAGATTTCTCAAAAGGGTCTGTGATCCAGAAAAATGTTAAGAATCACAAGAATACAGGAAAGAAGGCTCAGTCATTTTAAAGAAAGAGAAACAGGATGTTTTCGATGTGAAGGGCATCAGAACTGTCTAGCCCAGAATGGAACACTAACCTGAGGGTGGATCTTAGCACTCAGTGATCTCAAATGGATGATAATGCTGACCACATGTCCACCACCTCATCGAAGAAGAATAAGTATCATAAAACAAGAGGAATTGAGACAGGAAATAAACACTTTTTCACACTTAAAATGCTGGTAATACCCCAGAGGGAGGGAATAAACTAGATAATCGCCCCTCTAGAAAATGAGACACACTAAAAGACTGATGATTCAGGTCTGTCTGCTTTTTCAGCAGAAAACAGAATTACACATTTTTGGCTGTTTTTGTTATGACAGTAACCACAAAGGTCCTAATAAAGGAAGAGACTTTATGACATTTAAAGTATTTTGAATGTTATGGTTTATTAAAAATTAAATTTTAAGCCAGACCCTTATTATATTTTCTGTGTCCTTCATTAATTATCCATTATCTTAGCAAAAGGATCACTGCTACAATTTAGTGGATCAGTTAGTGATATTTTAAAAGGCATGTGTTGAGCATATATTGCTTGGCTAATTTTCTGCTAGAGAAGGATGTTAAAAATTTTATATTTAATAGCACCCATCCTAAATAAAGAAAATGTACATTTATCAGTGGCCTATTATAAATTGCCTTGGGCTTTGGCTAAAACAATCCCATAATAACTAGTCAACTCCATTAACTGGGTAAGAAAAAAGAGTTTAACAAACATGTTGTTTGTCCTTATGTAAGAGAATAAAAATATTGATTTTTCATTTTGGTTGATTTAGATATATATTTTTAAGTGAGTCATAGAATTATAAAGGTTGCATGATTGATATAAGAATTATTTTTGTTAATTTTTTAAATAAAATTACCAAAACAATGATCAAATAAGAAACTAATTACCTTCTTAGTCAACTAACCTTAAGCTAGTAGTAGGGAAAAAAATGGAGAAAATATTGTCACTGTTAAATTGAAAAGCTATGGAATTCTACTTAGTTTAAGAAAAGGATAAAGGACATATAGTTATATCTGTAAGTTTTCACTTATGCTTTAGAATTTTTGAAATGTAATTCCATTGAACAATATTAGTATTGAAGAGAGAAGTTGAAAAGTGGAATGAAAAGTGGGAAATATCTGATGTAGAACCAGACTAATCAAACCTTATACTTGATAATGCACAGACACACAGGACCCTGTCCACTGGAGCATAGCAAAGGGGCAACAGTAACCCATCCTGTAACTTGGAATTCTACTCTGACTTCTACCGCCAGTAGAAGTCTTCAACCATCTTCACCTGCTCCGATATACTGTGCTTCTACGGAGCAACCCCAGGAGCACTTTCCCCTTCCAAGTGCAGAGTTACAGCACGAAAAATATTAGAAAATGCTGTCAGTGAGGGAAATTCACTTTAGTCTGAAACCTGGAACAGAACTTAAGAGAAAGATCTTTTTATTACCTTACTGAACGTTACGTTACTTACAGCTTAATAAATGTTTTATAAATGTTCATTTGAAATGAAGAAAATTGTTTCACAACTTTTTCTTAATATCAGTGTATTTCTCTCACTTATTTTCATAGACCTTCAAACTTACAAAAACGTCACAAGGATAATATAAGGAATTCCTATATACCCTTTTCCCAGATTTACCAATCCATTTTCTTTATTATTTTTTATAATTATCTTTTGGGGAATATTTAGAAGTAAATTGGAAACACTGTGCTACTTGACCCTTTAATACCTTAGTGTATTTTCTAAAAATAAATATATCCTCTCACATAACCATACATCAGTTCTCAAAATCAGTACATTTAACAATGATATTTAAGGGGCACCTGGACGGCTCAGTCGGTTAAGTGTCTAATTCTTGATTTCACTTCAGGTCATGATCTCACAGCTTCGTGGGTTTGAGCCCCACATGGGGCTCTGCGTTGGCAGTACAGAGCCTGCTTAGGAGTCTCTTTCTCTGCCATTCCTCCACTTGCACGGTCTCTGTCTCTCTCAAAATAAATAAAAACTTTTTTTAATGGTTATTTACTTAACAATACTGTTATTTAATCCACAGTCCATATTTAAATTCCATTACTAATTTTTAATATCATGAACCAAAAAAAACTTTATAAAAATATAGCAAAAAATTAAGAAGTCACTAAACAAAAATTTTTAAAGGCTTTCCTCTTAGGAAAACAAAAGGAAAGAAAAGATGATGCTCTTTACTATTCTTTAAAATTTTTAGAGATGCCATTTTTTTCCATAATGGAATAAGAGCTCAGAATTTTCTGTAAGGTCTCCGTTTTTTTTTTTTTTTTTCCAAAACCAGTTAACCAGGGAACATTAACCTTTTTAAAATAGAAATGCAGAGCACAATAAGATAGATCTCTTGAAGCTGACCAATAGAGCAGGAACAAAATTAATGCCCAGGACTGGTGACAAAGTGTGCCACTCACTTCCGTGAAATAGCATGTGTCTGTCTGGGGCCAAAAAGCATTTAGCGCAGAAAACAGCTATCAGGATTTATTTTGCACTTTAAAAATGCTCTTATACTTCTTCCATGCACTCACAGTTTAAGATCAATGACTAGAAGTGAGAAAAAACTTCTGGACAGCCTCACCAACTAACTCATTCCTTCTTCAATAAAATAGAAAACTGCTAACATGAGTGTATTTTTCTATCTTCATGCATGTACATAAACACATACGATAATAAACAAATAGGTAAAATTATTCAATTCAACAAAGGTTAAGAAGACAGATTTGAGAAGATGCAGATAACAAGTTCAAAGGTTTTAAGAGGCACAAGGGTGGCTCAGTGGGTTAAGCGTCCGACTTCAGCTCAAGTCATGATCTCACAGTTCGTGGGTTCGAGCCCCACATCGGGCTCTGTGTTGAAGCTCAGAGCCTGGAGCATGCTTCGGATTCTGTGTCTCCCTCTGGTCATGCTCTGTCTCTCTCTCTCTCACTCAAATATGAATGAATATTTAAAAATTGAAAATTCTGTTTCTAACCAGAGACTTTAAATATCATGGCATTAGCTAACAGAGTTCAGGCTGGTTTGGTAGTTCCAGAAGTCCCACACTGTGGCTCAGTCTGCATTGAACTTTATAATTAGGTCAGAGAAATGATCACATTGCCTCTCAGCCAAGAGCAAGTGCTTAAAGAGTATTTACAGCCCTGAGTAGATAAGCCAAGGTTATTTACTTCAGGTTTTCAATATGAAATTCTTTCCATTTTTTAAAATCTTTGGCAATTTTCTGTATATCTCAACTACCGAGCCAAAGAGAGATATCTTTTGGTTTTTGTGAGAACATTCATTCATTCATTCACTCATTCAAAAGCTGTAGACTTGAGCTTATTGATGGAAGCAGCAGCAAGATAATACTTATCTGTACACTAGTTTTCAGACTTTTAGCATACATACTGTCAAATGATCCTCATACTTGCTCCTTTAAGAAAGAGGTTCTCAATGTCTCCATTTTACAAGAAACTGCTTAAGTACTTACAAGAATAAAATGTTAAACAATGTAGCTCTGTACACATAAGGAATTTAAGGTTACAGGTAAAATACTCAGCTAGGTGGAGTTTTTATTAAATATGAAGAATAAAATTTACATTTCAGGTTGTTTGGTATGAATTATCTAGTAGATTTCAGTTATACAATTAATTATTACCAGGGTCTCATATAAGTCATATATTATGATTAGAAGAAATGCTGATCATGCTTAGAAAAATAGAGCTTAAGTACAGAGTTAAAAATTATGGGTAAGATTCAATGTATAGTAAGATTCAATGACAGTGAAATTTACACTCATTTTCCTGAATATTCACATGAATAATTATGGGAGATTTATTGTGAATAGCCATAAAATAAACTGTAAGTAATGTTGATGGCAATATAGTTTACTGAGCTAAGATTAGCATCAAAGCTCTGTCATTGACTGAGTCATGTTGGGCAAGTTTTTAATTCTCTGAATCTGTCTTCTCATCTCTAAGATAGGGGCAATCAGTCTCTCCCTTGGTTTTTATATAGGTTGAGACATGATGCATAAAATACCTAGTATAAGTCAGTAAATGTTATCTCTTTTGTATGAGTATACAAACAATTCTATATGGGATTGTTTATATGTTTCTAAACATTGTATGTTCTCTGGACTTGGGTAAAGGTAAATATTTTCAGTAATGTCTGTATCTCTCTTCAATAAAGCCTTCTGATATAATTTTACTGAAAAATGAGGGGGGAAGAGACGATGTAATAAAACTTGTTTCACAAAATTATTATCCTCCATTCTGCAACCATTGTTACAGGTGAGTTTAATACTCCCTCACTATCGCTTGAAAAATTCAAACTCTTCATAAGAAATGTTTTTTATACCATAATTTGTAAAGCTTTGGAATTTTGTTGGAAGGGATGCTAACATGGATAGAAACAGATATAATGTCTACTTTCATTTGCATCTTTATTCAAAAGAATGATAGTTATTTTTTAAATGTCTATTTATTTTTTAGAGAGTGAGAGCCCTGTGTTAAGGTGCAGGCACAATCAGGGCAGGGGCAGAGAGAAGGGGAGAGGAAAAATCCCAGGCAGGATCCACACAGTTAGTGCAGAGCCTGATGTGGGGCTCAACCTCACAAACCATGAGATCATGACCTGAGCCAAAACCAAGAGTCAGATGCTTAATCAACCGAGCCCCTAAAGATTGATAATTTAGGTGCCCCTAAAGATTGATAATTATTTTTTAATGAGTCAGGTTTGCAATCTCAGCAAATCTGCACTTGGGACCAAACAGATCATTTCATAAGAGACATCATAAGAGGGAAGCAAATGGGCTTTGGAGGTAGATTCCCCTAGTTTACAAATCCCAGTTCATCCATTTACTTCCTGTGCAGCTTGGAGCATGCTTTTTAACCATCCTCAGCTTTACTTTCTACTCTTTCAACAGAAACTACTAATTCATACCTTATAGGGCTGTGGAAAATATTAGAGATATTTTGCAACATCTGCCAAATATTTGATAGGTGTCTAATAAATCATGTTTCTTGGTTTTATTTTTAGCTATTTTGATACAGAATTTTGTGACCTTGACAAAATGTTCATAGATGGCTTTTTCTTTTATATCATTCTTTTACAAGTAGCATCTTCAAAATAATTCCTCTGTTGGATAAAGGGATCTTTTTTAACCCGTGGTGCTTGATTTGTTTTCCACTTTGAAAGCAGGTCTCTAGGAAGATAAGAGTATACCAGCTGCTAAATAAACATCACCACGGGGCGCCTGGGTGGCTCAGTCGATTAAGCGACTGATCTCACAGTTTGCAAATTCAAGCCCTGCATCAAGCTCTGTGCTGATAACCCAGAGCCCGGAGTCTGCTCCAGATTCTGTGTCTCCCTCTCTCTGCCCCTCCCCTGATCATTCTCTGTCTCTCTCTCTCTCTCAAAAATAAATAAAAAACATTTTTAAAAAACACCAGGAAGGTCAAAGCAGACTGCTACTGAACTTGGGAGCCATCACCCCCAGATTAATTTCTCAAAGAAACAACATAGCAAAAAAAAAAAAAAAAAAAAAAGAGGATACTCCGATTCTACTGGACAAGGAGGAAAACACGAAAATGTTAATAGCCTGTCTTTGTATACAATTTCAGATGTACTTAGCTACTAAACCTGTGAGCAAAGGACTCTATCTTTCTACTCTCTTTTAATCAAGGTGAACCCACAGTAAAATGAAATGAATAGTTCTTTATTTCAGTGTGTCTACCCACTCTCACTTCCCAATCCATGTTTAAGCATCCAACAATGCCAAGTCTTTTTGATCTTTTCTTCATTATCTTCCCCCACTGAAACTTTACCTCTGATGTTTTATTAACACAAAAAATCTAAAAACCAATAGCAGCTTAGTGCTTTATCCCTCCCATTGGTCTTTGCATTTCAACAGGGGTCAAAGGCCAATATTTCAATTGAAAACATGAAGACTAATTTGTTTAAAAAAATGTCAGCCTTTTGGAGGAAAGGGTGGCAGATTAGGAAGATGATTAGAACTTCCTGAAAAAATGAAGCCATATTGGATAATTGTGCTGAGCGATCTCTTGGGCATTTGGTTAATTCGGGAAAAATGAAAATATCTATCAGACATACTTTTGACTTATTCAAACTGAAAATCATATAATTTAGTCTGGAAAAGGAGTATTCTTCAATTTATATTACCTATTTTAATAAAAATAAAAATGAGAAAATCAGCACCACTTTTATCCTCTAAAATGTTAGTTCCTGGGCGACTTTTAGAGAAGTATCATCTTTAATACCTCAACTCCGTAAGATGTGTTCCTGTGACTTCATACTTGTCCTGGGAGGACCATTATCATCCTTGTTTTGCGAAAGCTTAGAAAAGAAAAGTAGTTAAGGTTGACTATGTAGTTATCAGCAGAACTGAGGCTAGAATTGATTTATCTAATTCAGTGGACTGTTTACTGAATGCCTATTGTGAGCCAGGTCACTTAACATCCAGGGCTGCTTACCCTCCCTCATTATTACTACAGGCTTTCCTCTCCATCTGGCCTGGGTGTGGCAGAGCAAAAGGGGTTATACATACAACCTTCATTACACTAATGCCATGAGTTGACCAAAGAGGGAATTGGCTTTAGTTCCTCCAATTTGCATTGCACACACAAATCTCAGCAGCCCTAGCCTACACTTGGTGATCCCCCTGGCTATGTTCCCTGAGTGAGATTGCCCATCCCTAAGAAATAGGAACAAAACAAAACAAAAACAAAGAAACAAACAAAAAAAACACCCAAGTTCTTGTCTATTCAGAGGCTTTTATTCTGTAATCTTTCTCTGAGCAGAAAGGTACTATTTGAAATTGGCAAAACTAACTAAAGGAGTTGATAGTTAACCAACTGGAACATATCATCATGTTCTTCCTAAATGTAAGGCTATCCCTAATTTTAAGCATTATCCAAACAAGTCTTGGTTCTCTGTGGCTCTTGTGTATACCACAGTCGTATAAAAAGCCAGAGCGCCATTGTTCCCACTGGTTTGGCAGTATGTTTATCTTTTGTAAAGCGTACCAGCCAAATAAACTGATCTCATATCTAGTTTGCCAAGTATTTCTGCATTTTACAGGAAATGGGAAATTATCTTTCACACCAATGACATTGAATACTCCTATCTTTCCTGAGGTTTTTCTGCTTTGGACATGAGCAATCAAGGCTCTGTGATGTCGATAAAATTCCTCCAAAATCCTTTGGGTCTTTTGGCAAAGGAGCACCTCTTCCATTTGTTTTTATTTGAAAGAATTGCATCCATAGGCCACAATCTGTCTACCATTCCAAAACATAGCCAGATGGACTGTTAGCAGGTCTGTTCTAATTTGGGAACCATTCCAGCCCTGAAATAAAGTGCCTTAATAATTTTGTTCCAAGTGTATCAGCCTTTGACTGAGGTTTTGGCCCACCACAAAGAGCAATTATACAGCTTTTTCATTACTATCATTATCCATCTGTAAAGTGTCCTGTCAATAAACTACATTCTCAGCTGCTTGGGGGTCTTTTTTAATCTAGCCTCCTGAATAGTATTCTGTTCTGCCTAAGGTAAAAGAGATGCAGCAAATAGCAACACATGCAACAGAAGGACTTAGGAAGATAGATTAGTGACCAGAGGATAGTGGAAGAGACTGTGAAAGACTGACAAGAATTCCCTTCCTGTCTTCAGCCACAACCCAACCTTGGAGCTAAACCCATTCAACACACACATAGTCTCTTTGGGGCTTGTGGGTAGAGCTATTTATTATAGAGCCTGCACTTGTTTTTAGATAGACTTAATCATGCGGTATCTTTCCCAAAATTGAGGAGGGAAGTTTTGAAGTAGTGAGAACATTGATTATTTTACTACTACTTTCTTTTATTCATATCACACAGTTATGGTAATTATTTCTGCATGGCTATCTATAGAGATGGTATTTGAGAATATTCAATTGTGGCCATACCAATAAAACACATTTTCTTCTTATAGTTTATACAAGTTTTTTTAAAATCTCAGAAATAATGATATTTTTAATTTGGTGTGAGTGTTAACAGCATTATGAATTTTGTTGAGTTATTTATTCAGTATATTAAATATCCTTCAGCTATAATTTAAAAACTTCTGTGGTAATTTGTTGATGATGATTTCATCAGATTAAAATTTCAGATACACATTGAATTTTGATTAACACTTTGGCCACCATATTTTGGAGTTGTTTCAATTATCCTAAAGCTAGAGGAGTCCTTTTTCTGTTTGTTTTTAAGCTTTCAATAGCAGTGGCTTTCAGAGTTGGCACTGTTGACCTGGAAACCAGTATAAAGAATGAACAGAATAAAAGAAATAAGGCTTAAAAGAATGTAAATATAATTGTATGGCCACATATATCCATACTGCCAATTCTGGAATTGCCTTGAAGAGTATATAAAAATAAACCTGAAGAAAAGAAATATTTTTCATGTTGCCTCCCTAGATCGGTAATTTGCTAATTTCTCCACCTTCCAAATTGTTTTTTTTTTTTCATTTTCACCTCTGTTTTGTGATATGTAAAGGTAATGTGTGATTGGAGGAAATGCCCTGAAGTCATGGGGCATGTGAGAGGAACACATGGACCTCAAAGGTGACAATTTAGCATCTCAGATCCCAGCCAATTTGCCAAGCATATTGCAAAAGCAACTCTCTCGAGGGTCCCACACTCACTGACTTCCATCCCACCATTGCTTACAGCAAATTCCTCACATAACAAAGTCATATTACCATCCATATAGTGCTATGCCTATGAATTATTAATTCAAATACATTAATTCTAATGAATTCAAAATAAAGAAATTGAAGATAAGATTTAAGCATTCTGTCCATGACCAAAAAATGTTTTATAATTTAAATATAATACATATTGTAATAATACTTTGATTTTTACATTTCACTGTGTTCTCTCTGGAGAGCCCTTTTTCCACACACCTCCAACTAGTTTACAGTAGGGGTTCTCAAATTTTCACTTGCATGGGAATCATCTGGAAGGTTTATAAAAGCACTAATTGCTAGGCCTCATCACCAGTTTCTGGCTCCATAGGTCTGGGGTGGGGCCAAAGAATTTGCATTTCTAACAACTCCCAAGTGATGCAGATAATGCTGGTCCAGGGACTACACTTGAAGAACCACTGGCTAAAAGAACCATCCATCCTGCCAGGTTTGGATTGTCCATCAGTCAGCCATTTTGAAAGCTCTCAAATGAATAAAGACTTTATTTTTTCCCTAGCTTTCTTGAGATATCATTGACATATAACATTGCATAAGTTTAACATGGACAACATATTAATTAACGAGTAAAGAATTTATATAAGAATCAAGTAAAGTTAGAGTACTGATAGGAGATGCTTTGAATAGCATTTATATAAGAATCAAGTAAAGTTAGAGTACTGATAGGAGATGCTTTGAATAGCATCTAATACTATGTTTCTGGAGATTCAGAGGTTCTTTTCATAGACGGTGCTGCTCTCCTCAATCAAAGAAGTTAACCACCAAACACCTGTGTGACTAATTACCATCTGTGCTCTCTGGAACCTTGCTAATAGAAGAACTTGTCAGAGATCTTTAATGAATTTCAAAATGCATCGTTTGTGGATGATCTTAAGCACTTTTTATGTAAAAAAAATTATGGACCTCATGTCTAATATATTATATGAATCCAAAGAAATGAAATTGAGCCAGCCCTTTTATGTGAGATGGAATTAAAGTTAATTAAAAGGTGGGAATAAAGTTGATAGTTACATAATCTATACAAGTTTCTAAAATGAAAAACCTTGTCCACCTGCTGAGTGCCTTATTTGGTCTAGAAGTTAGGGACTGGGGAATATTCCCTAATGGCAGGAAAACACATATCTAAAGTTTCTATGAAAATAGAATTGGTCATAGCTTAAACTAAGCAAAAATCTGAATCTTTTATATATAAATTTATAACTTCTGTCTGCCACTGACTTTCTGTGAGGATCACTTAACCTTCCAAAACACTGTTTTTCCCCAGTTACATAATGAGGGATAATTATGTTGACCTGCCCCCATGATTTTGTAAGAACACTTTTAATAGAAAAGAGTTCCTTTCTAGAACATTCTAGAATATAAATAATGGTCAAAGTACTTATTACTGTATCTTTGCTCATTTTGATTAACCAGTTTACCTGAGAGTTCATGCTGTAAAACAAGAGTACTGATAGATAGTAGTGAAATAAAATTTAGAAAAAAAAAGCTGTTTTATGTGTAGAGGCTTTTCCTATTATAAGGGGAGCATATATTGAATTGTCACTCTAAATAAACATAGAGGAAAATTTTGCCTTCATATATATTAATGTTAATTTTATTCTGTTATCTTTCTAATTACTACTCTAAGTATTTTAGTGTGGTAGTCACTGACTTTGCCCACACGTTCATCTTTTTTTCACACATTCATTCATTCATTGAACAAATACTTAGTATTCTATCTGAACTGTGGCTGGATCTGTGCCTTGACCCTATGTTTTAATCGAAGTTATATAAGTCCCACATACAAGATATTCAAACATGAAGTTAAAAGAAATTAAAGAAGACAACTGAAGATACCTAGCATTACGGGATAAGTGATTTTAAAATAAATGAAAAGTCAGATCAAATATGAAGTTTCCTTGTTTTTCAAATTGTTGCTTTACTTTGAAACTCTGTGAAATACAAACTTATATCTTTATCACATATCTTCTTGTCAAATTTCATTCACTTAATAGAGTCATCCGTGCATGCAATAGGCATTAAAATAAATTAATTTTTCTGCAGTCATATTCCAGGCTAGAGCCTACAGCTATGCAATCCAACATTACTTCAAGAGGAATTGAAGATCATGGTTTTCTACGGAAATAAAATCAAACATTCCTATTTCACAAAACCTTCAGTAAAGTTGGTTAAATACTATATATCAGTTTCAGGCTACGTTAGCAACTTAAGTGAGGGTGAATCAGAAGCCTTCTTCAGGGCAAGTATTTTAGTGTAAAATAGAATGTTAATATTATGGAACTCCGACTAGAAATTTTCAATGTAGTTTTTCTTTAGGGTTTAATTGTTAAGGGGCTAGATATACATATTTCTAATTCTTATCCCATTAGATCTTTTCAAATAAGATAATCAATTTTGATATTTTTATGTGGAGAATACTATTTTAGAATGTTATTTATATTACATCATAAAATTTAAAATTCACAAAGCCATCTATTTGACAGAATGAGGAAGATATTTGATTGTGTGAATGTGAAGTTCTGCCAGAACCTTCAGAACTACTTTTGTAAATGGCCACTTCTTATAATAAAAATATATTTTGGGGCACCTGGGTGGCTCAGTTGGTTAAGTCTCTGACTTTGGCTCAGGTCATGATCTCATGGTCTGTGAGTTTGAGACCTGCATCAGGCTCTGTGCTGACAGCTCAGACAGAGCCTGGAGCCTGCTTCGGATTCTGTGTCTCCCTTTCTCTCTGCCCCTACCCTGCTCATGCCCTGTCTCTCTCTCAGTCTCTCTCTCTCTCTCTCTCTCTCTCTCTCTCAAAAATAAATAAATATTTTTTAAAAATTTTAAATGTACATTTATATTTCATAATACAAATCCAAATCTGGGGAAACGAAAGCAGTCATGAAGAATAGATATTTTTCTCAAAACTCTTTTATTCTAATTCATAGTTTTATGATTTTGTAACAATTTAGTTCATCTTATATTAAAAGATGTCTAACAAATACAAAAGTTGTATTCTAGGAATGAATGATCCAAAGCTAAAATTTTGGCATCTTATGCTTGTTCATAAATTTATACTCTCAAACAGAGACTGTCTGCCTACTCTTTAGAAAAAAATTGTTTAAGTCATAAGGAACTATGTTGTTGAATAAACTTCTAAAACTTACATAGTTATAAGAACTAACATCTTGTATTATCTCTCTATTGACAAATACATGGAATCATTTTATTTCTTTTTGGAATAATTTGCTGTTTAAGCTGTATGATCTACCTAGTTGAAATAAATTTTAATAAGTTATCATCTTACATTATTTTATATTCTCTAGATATCCTGAAAGTCTTATTAACATTCTTTATGACCATTCTTATATAACCAATATACAAAACTAACTGATTCAAATAGTCATTATAAATCACAGCCTAATTTTTCTTTACCTTGTCTCTCAGTCAATATCAGTAATACTTTATTTTCCCCCTTCTTTGTACTGTTCTGTAGAATATTGGTCATTCATTTCTGAAAGACAATACAGTGTGATGAACTGATATAAACAAAAGAATAGATGCTATAGGAGGTGGTGTCTCTATCTTGCTCTGCTAGTGTTTGTCAGCATCATCTTGGGGAAAATTGCTTCATCACTCAGGGTCCACATTTTCTCACCTAACCAAACAAAAAACAATCCAATTCACATAGATGTATGCTAAAGTCTCTTTCCATGTATTACTGCCAATGAATCCTTTTGGAATAGTGGTTTCTAATCTTTATATTGACTCCTCATCAAAATAGTTCATTGAGAAGTGTACATTGATTCTAATCACATTTCATCGCCTTGGTTTATTTCCTATGTCTAGAAGTGACAATGAAAGCAAAAATGTGAATTCCAAGTCTGCTCATAAGTTCCACTAAGATTAAGCACTAATTTTTTTCCTATATGCAATAATTCTTTTCCAAAGAGCAGTCACTTTTATTTTAATTTTTTCAATGTTTATTTTTTTTTTTTTGAAAGAGAGACAGAGCACGAGTGGGGAAGGGGCAGAGAGAGGGAGACACAATTTGAAGCAGAGTCAGACGGGGGTCTTTAACTCACAAACTGTGAGTTCATGATCTGAGCCAAAGTTGGGCTCTTAACCAACTGAGCCACCCAGGCACTGCAGTACTCAGTTACTTTTAAATTTACTTAATATGAAACAAGGCTCTAAACACATTAAAAAAAAACTAACCAAAAGAAATATTCATCCATTACTGATCTATTCTATAGTCAAAGAAATAATCTGAAAGGAAGTTGATAGTCACTCTGCAGTGCATGTAAGGAAGTGTTTAAAAACACTTGTAATAAAGATGTTTCTGAGGAAGGAAGGAAAGAAAGGAAAAAAGGGAGGGAATGAAGGAGGGAACGAAGGAGGGAAGGAAGGAAGGAAGGAGGGAGGGAAACAACCTAAGGATTAATACTGATTGACTACTGTCAGTATAATTCCTAACTGGCCTAAATCCCTAAACTTTCAAATTAACAAGCTTACCGACTTAAGTCCCTATAGTAAAATCTCCAGCCTTGATATAAATGAGTATTCAGTAGTACTGATACCAGAAAGGATAAATTGCCATCTGACAAAGCAGACCCAGAACTTGAGTTCCTGGTTCCTTGTTCTTCTTAATTTGTGACCAGCAAACACACTATGATCTGTTCTACATCATCTTTTGTTCTCAACCTTAATTTGAAAGGCTCTCTACCTTTGATGGGATAGTAATTTCATGTTATTAGTTTCAACATAGTTCTGAGAAATCCAACCACCACGTAGCTTCTGAGAGAGCTTACAAATCCTTAGTAGCCTAGCAATTGTGTTATACTAAATCTAGATTCTGTAAGGAAGTCAAATAACTAGAGGGACCCCTGGGTGGTGGTTAAGCATCCAACTTCAGCTCAGGTTGTGATCTCATGGTATGTGGATTTGGGCCCACATTGAGCTCTGTGCTAACACCTTGGAGCCTGGAGTCTATTTCAAATTCTGTCTCCCTCTCTCTTTGCTCCTCCCCCACTCACACTCTGTCTCTCAAAAATGAATAAATGTTAAAAAATTTTAGTAAAAAATCAAAAAAGAAAGTCAAGTAACTGGAGAAAAGTAAAGCAGAGAGTCAGCATTAAAAGATCATGTTTTTCAATACTTTTGGAATTGGTCAAATTTGGAAGATAGGAATGTACAGAATGGGAAAGATAGGAATATTTAAGTGATATCTAAAAAAGTATTATGACAAAAAATTATAATTTTCTACTTAATTGAAATCAAGAAAATAAAAAAGATTCGGCCTCAAGATTTGAGATTACTATTTGACCACAAAACTTTCCCAGTAATGATAATTATAATTAACATTTATGAAGCATTTCTATGTGTTCAGGCACTTTTCTAAGTAAACTGCAAGCATTAATTCTTTAATTCTCCAAACAACCCTCTAAGGTGAATGTTTAGATTAGCCTTTTATTTTTAAAGATAATGAGACTGTGCTTGCAGAAGTTAATATGACTTGCCCTAAAAATTTCAGTTTTATAGTGAAAACCAATAGGGACACAAAATTCACTTTTATTTAAAGCATATTTTACTGTGAGTGCCTTTGGAATTAATTTTCTAAAAAATGTGTAGTCTTATTATCTACTTAGGGATAATGTGTTAAAGATACAACTATCTATAAAAATTATACATACTCTCACACACATACCTTATTTTCATTTCTTAAAATTTTGTTTGTCCAATATTTTGATAACTCTATGAGATCAGTTGCTCCTTGGGAGAGGAGAACTCAACCAGTAAGTTTGGGACATGACTTAGAATTAAATGTGCTTACTTAGTACTAGAAAGCATTTTTTTTCCTCAAGCAGAAATAAACTTAATAAATAAAATATATGAGATATAATATTATAATTTGATAACTTGGAAGAGGAAATTATAAATATGTGTACAAAAAATAAATTGGAAAAAAAATAGACCAAAATATTGGAGCTGTTTATGTTGGGGTGGTGGGACTCTAGCCAATGTTCTTCATTCTACATATATTCTCATTTTATTTAATGAATGGCTATTTCCTCTATGATGAAAAACATTCAAGTATGGAAATATAAAATGTAATTACAGGGTGCTATAACCAGAGAGTCTTAGAGTTATAAAGGTATTATCTAAAATAAATTTCTATAAAATAAGGGCATCTGTTATAGAAATTTCTAGGCATTAATATGCATATTTTTTAATTTGAGACCTTAAAAACAAACTACTTCAAAAGGAAATCTACCTCATTATCAAAATATTAGAAACTAGAGCTAGATATTGAATTTTTAATATCTACTTATTGAAAACTTCTTTATATTGATCTAAATTTTATTTCGTTGTTGTGGTTTACGCTTAAAAATACAGGAACAATCTCTGTTCAAAAAAGCAATGAAAGGGAATGTTTTGTCCATTGATTTTTGAAGTGTTGCTTCATTCAAGGCACTCTGCTAATCCCAAATTGGGGTTTACCAAGACCAATAAAATATGCATCCTGCCCTCAAAGAGCTCCCAGTATAGTCGAAGCCATGAGACATGCCCCCAGTAAAAGTTGGGAAAAAATTGAGGACAATTAAGTGATAGACTTGGGTTCATTGGTTCATTCAGCAAACATTACTGAATACCTAGCAGGTGATGGGAATACAGTGGCCAACAGGATACAGCCTCTGCCATAGGTAACATCATAGTCAAGTCGATGAGCGAGATGAGAAATCCAGTGATTATGAGACAAGTATATTCATTTATCCATCCTTTTAACTCCACTTCATTTTTAACGCTTTCATTAAGCACCTTTTGTACAGCACCAAAAACAACAACAAAAACAAAAGTGAGGGCTATAGAAGCAAGTCAAAATTAAGTCCTTATGGAGGGGAATTTACTATGTAGAATGAAGTAGGCAACTGTATTTGAAACTATTGGAGAGAAAATTCAAAGCAGTTTTTCTAGATTTTAAGTGATAAGAAAGGAGATATTTTAAGAACCTGATTACGCCAGGGACACATTCATGGATGAAGTATTCTCTAGCATTCAGTTCAACAAATAACTTTTGAATTCCCACATTCTAGTACATTTCAAAGCGATCACTATTGGGAAGCAACATTTTTAGTAATGCTAATTTAAAACATTAACATTAATAATGTAATGACTGAGTCATCTCCATTTTCTTAACCTATTTTACACAAACAAACAAAACAGGAATAGACTAATTAAAAATAAGTTGATGATGCTCTATCCTTTGGTTTTTGCCTCTGAAAGTTTTCCAAGTAGCATAAGAAAGCACACTTTTTAAAAAATTTGCTGATATTTACTTAAATGCTGTTTTTTTTTTCTTAATCACTTGTATCTTCACAACCACAGGAGAGCACAAAACAAGATAAGAGGTTGGAGTTAAAAGAAGCCTGCAGCTTCAGGGCTCTAACTGGCTAGGTCTTAGGTCAGATTGTGATTTAAAAAAAAAAATTATTATTTATTTATTTATTGTCAGCTTGTGATCTTGTACAGAACTCTCAACTCCTTGTGACTGAGTTCACTCAGCTTCGAAATGGGAAAATCTGAAGGAAATTATAAAAAGATTTACCCTTCTGCTTTATAATACTTCACTTTCATAGGTACATCTTCGACTCCTAAAAATTTACTTGCAAAGGGCAACAGTCTCCCTCCTTGCCTCTCTCCTTCCCTCTTTTTCTCTCTATCTCTGTTGCTCTTTCTTTCTATCTTTCAGTCCCTACATGTATACACATACATCTTTCACATATAAATACATACACACATATGCATATGTGTACATGTACACACACACACGCATACATATAGATCAGAAAAAAACAAAGTCATAAACAGATATTTGAGGCTTGTTTCTGACATGTTTTATTTTCTCATTTCTTATAATGCTTGGAATATATCCTCAAAGAAAATTTAAGCCATACTTTCACTTTTTTTTAAATGTTTATTGCTTTTTGAGACAGAGAGAGAGACAGACCATGAGCAGGGGAGGGTCAGAGAGAGAGACACACACAGAATATGAAATAGGCTCCAGGCTCTGGGCTGTCAGCACAGAGTCCAATATGAGGCTCAAACCCATGAACTGTGAGATCATGACCTGAGCTGAAGTCAGATGCTTAACAGACTAAGCCACCCAGGTGCCCCCATACTTTCACTTCTGATGTCAGTTTTTAAATGCTTTCAGTGAATACCACCATCTTTAGTTAAATCTCCAAAGTTTTGATAATTCACCAAGTGCACATACCTAGTTGTACTATTTCTTCAAGGTTCCTTGGGATATACAAGTCAATTTAATGATCAATAATCTGTCTTGACTTTAATGATTTAGACTTGATTAGATCTGTTCCTGTTTTACTTTTTAAACAATTTTTTTATTTAAAAATTTTTTTTAATGTTTTATTTATTTTTGAGACAGACACAGAGCATGAGTGGGGGAGGGGCAGAGAGAGAGGGAGACACAGAATCGGAAGCAGGCTCCAGGCTCTGAGCTGTCAGCACAGAGCCCGATGCAGGGCTCGAACCCATGAACGTGAGATCATGACCTGAGCCAAAGTTGGAGGCTTAGCCAACTGAGCCACCCAGGCACCCCCTTTTTTTATTTTTTAATGCTTATTCATTTTTGAGAGACAGATCGTGAGTGGAGGAAGGGCATAGAGAAAGAGACACACAGAATCTGAAGCAGGCTCCAGGCTCTGAGCTGTCAGCACAGAGCCCAACACAGGGCTCAAACACACGAACTGTGAGATCATGACCTGAGCTGAAGTCGGACGCTTCACCACTTAACCGATTGAGCCATCCAGGTGTCCCGATGAGATCTGTTTTTGTATTGTTGGAAGCAGAGTTTGAAAAGTTTCTGATGAATTTTGAAAATGGCTTAGTATGTGATTCCAGAAAATTGTACTTTGGTTTTCATGGACATACTGTAAAATTTTCTGTTTGAAAAATCATTAGCATTTTAACAATACTGTAGGTCCTGAAATTAAAAAAACAGCAGGTCTTCTCTAGCTCAGGGAATACTGTGTGTGTGTGTGTGTGTGTGTGTGTGTGTGTGTGTGTGTGTGTGTGTGTGTGTGTACTCACAGGTGCACTCCCAGTCTCCAGTTCTGAGAGCCCTTGAAGGACCCGGGCGGGCAGGGGGACTGAAGGAGATAAAGAAAAACTTCATATTCACACATTATCTAAAGCAAACAGTCATGTTTTATCCAGTTCAATGAAAGACAATAAATCTTGTATCGTTTTAAATGCTTTACAAATCAATAAATGAATAGTAACATCAAGAGGTTTAAAGTTGTTTTCTTTTTATTTGCTAGATTTACCACCTAGAGAATTATATACTTCAGTCTTTAAGTTGATGACGTATCTGGCTTCCTCCATGATATGAGTGTTATGCTTTGTACCACTTTAAAACAATCCCTGCACAGATATACTACAAACATACAATGTCTCATTAATAATACTTATACTTGGGATATTATCTTGGAACTGTTGTTTAAAAATTAAAAAAACACTTGAGGGAAGAGAGGCAGAATTCACTGAAATTTATAAACTCCAGGAATGTACTTACGGCTTTTTGATTTTTCAAGTTGGTACTATAAGGTCAGACATAATAAAAATTTAGCAATCAGATTAATGTACCCTTCAGAATTCTGATAAAGTAGTGATAATGCAGGTTTGAAGGGACTGTATAACAGAGCATATAATAGATATATATATAATAGATTTGGAGGTATCTGTACATCTTAATATCTGTGGTTCTGACTCAGGTCAAGGTCATATGGTTCATGGGTTCAAGCCCCGTGTCAGACGCTGTGCTAACAGCTCAGAGCCTGAGACTGCTTTGGATTCTGTGTCTCCCTTTCTCATTGCTCCTCCTTTGCATGCACTCTGTCTCTCTCTTTCCAAAATAAATTAATATTTAAAAATTAATTAATTAGTTAATTAATAAAAATAAAAATATAAAGTTAAATAATACAAAAGATTTACATAAAAATAAAATATTCTTTCTCTCAGTTCTATAACTCAGCTCCCCAGAAGAACCCACCGCAAGCACTTCCTTTGTATCCTTCTGGATACTTTTTTCAGTAAATGCTCAGAGCCTGGAGCCTGTCTTTGGATTATGTGTCTCCCTCTCTCAATCTGACCTCCCCCTGCTCATGCTGTCTCTCTCTCTCTCACACAAAAATAAATTAAAGCATTGAAAAAAAAACCACTGTTATATAGTTTTTTTTTTTTAGCTTACTGCATCTTGAGGATCTTTTCATATTATCCCATAGAGAGTGATCTCATTCTTTTTAATACTTAATGCTCCATTTCATGGATGAAAAATAACGACTGTTTCCAAGTTTCATCTGTTTCAAAAACTGCTGTAACCAAAAATTGTCGTATCCTCTGCACATGCTAGTATATTTATAGAAGTGGTTAACCCTATAGAAAAATTCCTGAAACCAAATGGGTTGAATTTTTATAGTTATTGCCCTTCAAAATGATTGTACCCCTCCAGTCCCACCAACGAAGAAAAGTGCTGGATAATACCAATGCTGGATAAGACGGCATTTTAGTCTTTACTGAACTAACAGGTGAGAAAATTCCTCACATTAATTTGCACTTATTTATTATGAATGGAGTTAATGAATTATTAATGAGTTAAATGTTTCTTTAATTATGAGTGGAGTTTTACCATATTTGAATTGGTCATCTGTATTCTATTTTATTTTGTCCATTTTTATTGTTTTTTGTCTTACTCATTTTGTTCTTCATTTTTGTTAAAGCTTTTAGACTATTTTCTGTCACATATGTTGTGAATATTTCCCCCAGTTCCTGATTGATACGTTGCTTATTTATGCTTTGCTGTGTCTATGTGGTGTTATAAATAAAATTTAAATTTCTATCTTGTCAGAATTACCAGTCTTGTTTTTTATACTTCCTGAGTTTGATACACTTGGAGGGTTTTTCCTATTCTATGATTATAAAAATATTTATATTTTTAACTACTATTTTCAATGTTACATATTTTTATACTTACTTATTTTATCTATCTAAAATTGATTTAGATATAGGGAATGAAGAAGAAACCCAGGTTTTTTTTCCTCTAATGACTTTCCTATGGTTCCAGCACCATTTATGAAGTAATCCATCTTTTCCTTACCAACATAACCTGCCACCTTTACCCTATAATAAATTCCCATGAGGAGCTGGACTTATTTCTGGATATTCTATATAGTTAGACTGAATAAATCCCTTTTAAAGTTCTCCTTGGGTCAGTATTTTACTCAACATGGCTTCCTTATCTTGGATAGAAAATATATCCTCATTATAGCTATAAGATAGAAAGTATTCCTCAGGGGTCAGTGAGTCAGGCTGCCTTCACAATAACTATGATGTGTGTGTGTGTTTAATACCTCAAATCAAAGTCTTAGCAGCTGGAATAGAAGAATATTTAAAGTTGTCTTTCCATTATATAGTTTCATCTGCTCTTAGTTCTTTGTCATGTAATCTTTCAGAATTCTAAACAGATGGCAGCATTGTTATGAATTATTAGACTATACTTAAAAATCTTTTTGAAAAAGAGAAATAGTAATAATGTATGTACATTAATCATTCATAGTTTATAATATAGAATTATTTGATCTTCCCAGTTATGTGAAGAGGCATTATAATTATTAATAACATCTGAATTTTATAGGATTGAGACCTGTCTCAGAGATGTAAGTCATTAACCCAGTAACTGTATGTGGCTAGCAAATAACAAAAAGAGATCTCAAGTCAAACCTAGATCTTTTCAGAGTAATAATGCAAAGCTCTTTCCAGTACTTCAAAATCTCCAAAGGTAGAAGCATTTCCAGAGTTTGGCATTTGTGCCTGACACTAGGATAAGACACTGGGTGGTACATAAAAAGACTGACACAAGCAAATATACTAACTATTCTGCAGAAACATTGGGCCTTTAAAATAAAAATTCCATCATAACATGTAACAACAAAGAAGTTTTTCCATCCCTTCCCTTGCATTATAAGTTAACCAATAGTTTATTCTCATCATGTCAAAGGTGGACATAACTCCCCTAAAATAGGTCCTTTCCGTCTTGGCCACAACTGGAACTGATTAATTTTTTTATTAGGCCAGTGTCACAGCAGAAACAACACAGTCAGCAAACAGAGTGGGACAGATTAGATCTATAAGATGTCAGTATCATTTTCTCTGTTTTCAAGGCAAATGAAATCTCTCATGCCTTAGTTTCAATGACTAAGACAAGAAGCTGGCCTTGTGGGTAGAGGTCAAGTACAACTTGATAAGGGCCTTGGTCTCAAAATATATTAAAGATCAGAACATCATATAAACGATTAGGATGAAGTTTCCTGAGCTGTTATAAGAACTAGAGAATGTCAAGTTTCAAGGGACCTTAGATATCAGCTAATCAAGCCCTTTCATTTTATAGATGAGAAACTAGAACAGTGTATTGTTGCCTGAGATGCTATAGGTAGGGTAAGTGATAAAACCAGGATAAAAGTATGGATCAGTAATATCACTTGAATATTAATATTTGTAACTCCAGTAATTATTTACACTTTTTAAGGTGCCTTCTAATTTTACATATAAATACTGCTTCATGAGTACTTCATGAGCATTCCCTAAAATGCTTTCTCCATCTGGCCAGGATATAGAACTAGTTCTACATATGGATTATACACGCAAAGGAAGCTTTCCATAGAGAGGAAGAAGAAAGATAGGAATGCTGTGATTCCATAATTTTCATTAATTCTTTATTTCTCCTCATTTCTTTAATTTGAAAGGTCTTTGCTCATTTGCTTTCAGGATGTCTAGAGCAACATGCCTTAATATTGATGTTTTCAGGACATAGGTCAGTTACTCCTTCTCTTCCTCATTACTCCTCTCTCTTTGCCTCATTAAAAAAAAAATCTGTAAAATGGGAATGACAGTAGTACCCACCCCATCCATTACTGTAAGAATTAAATGAGACAACATATATAAAGCATTCTGAACATTGCTAATACATAGTAAATGCTAATAATATTAGCCATTATTATCACCATTGTTACTGTTATTTGCTAAATCCTTTCTTCAGACAGTGTCAGTGAGATACCACTTTATAAAAAATTAAATTATGTTTATTTATTTGAGGAGGGGGATGGAGGGAGAGAGAATCCCAAGCACGCTCTGTACTGTTAGGGCAGAGCTCAATGTGGGGCTTGATCTCATGAACCGTGAGATTATGACCTGAGCCAAAATCAAGAGTTGAACATTCAACCCAGTGAGCCACCCAGGTTCCCCAGAGATGCCACTATTTAAGAGAATGGCGATTCATAAGACACATGGAAAAATCTGGCCAAATGGCTTCAATAGGCTTTCTGAGATTAATTTAAAAGGCTGGTCTAACTGTAGAATAATTTTAAGATCCCATTGATATTTGTTCCTTATCTTTATAATGACATAAGATGGTATAGAGGATAGTATGTTTATAAACAGAACTTTTTTATTAATGTGTAAAATTTTATATGTGTTTATGAAAGGAAAAAAATTACCAGGAATGTGCAAAAATTCTGTAAATGTGTTAATCTCTCCTAATAATCTTACTGCACAAAAAAATAAAGATTAGTATCTCAATTTTATACTCTTTCTAAGGACTTTCTACTTCTCTTGACTGTATCTGGGCCTTTTCTCCCTGACTCATTAAACATTCTAGAAGCTACATTCTTAAATTATAGCTTATTCTCAAAGAGAAATGGAACAGGCTCAGGTCACAATGAAAACGTGTCTATATACTGAATGCTTATTGCATGTCAAATGTTTTATGGACCCAACCTCCTTGAAGTTCATATTAACACTGCAAGACAGGCATTACAATCCTCATTTTTCAAATAAGAAAATGGAGCCTCAGAAAGATTGACTGACTTTCCTAAGGTCACACAGCTAATAAATGCCATAGCATGGATTCAAACCTAGCTTGATCATTTCACGATGCCATGCAGAAACTTTAAATGCTTTTACTGAAAAAAAAATAACATTGCAGAAAATATTGCCTTTTAAAACATATATAGAAATATTAAGAATGAAACATAAGTGAACAATTCAAATGAATAGAAATATAAAAGCAAAAGAAATAGCTCTTAAACCAGCTGTTCCTTAAGAAACCTGTGGTTCTATTATTTCAGTATTCAACACAGTATCCCAGCAAATAAAAATATATATACTTTTATGCTGAGCAGATATGGTTACAAAGATTTTGTTTCCCTATTTTAACATGTATTAACATGAACGATCAGTTTGATCTTCCTTGAAAGCAAATACTTTTTTTCACATCTTTGGTGGAATATTTGAGACTTTTAATTGTTCTTTGGGATTACTCATACCCCAATTTCCTTTGAAGGCAATATTACTTTAAGACCATCTCACAAGCACAATTAGAGGTGGGGAGTCCGGATGCATATGCAGGTGAAGGCAAGTCTTGGGTTTTCTAGGGAGCACAAGGGGAGGTGGGGGAGCAGCCTCTGTGTCTGGATTTGGGAACGGACATGTATTTGGAGAGTGGTAATGGTCACTCCTGGCCTTCATAAATATTTTGTTTGTCACGTGGCAGCTTTTACTGCCTGATTACAGTTAGATGCCAGTTCCTAAGTACAGTAATCGTACGTTGGAAGGAAAGCAGTTATCATAATTTATGTCAGTGTTGCCATTTGTCAAGGAAAAGAAATTATGAGTGCTATTTAAAACCAGATAATTTTCTATGCAATCCTATGATACTCTTGTGTGTGTTAAGGGGCAGGTGCTGCCAAACGGCATGGAGCCCTTTAAGAATTGCTGAAGAGCCTCTTCCACTCTTGAGTGCTGCTTTTTAATTAGACTTTTCAGGTTGTCTGTATAAGTCCTAGTAACTCATGCCATCAGAAATATAATTATCTTAAATATTTTAGGATCTCCAGCTGGATTTAATTAAGCAAGAGGGTACCTCCATGTTTATACTCACCAAATGGTTGTCAATCCCATGTAAATTTCACAAAAAGTCTCATGTTGTGCACTTTTAAGGCTCTGGATTACTTTTATTACAAATTGTGGTGCCATAAGACAAAAGAAATGCTTTTCTAAAATGAGGAAACCATTGTGAAATATGGGAAAAATGAAGCCATGGGCCTGTAGAGTTAGAAAACTTAAGTTTGAACTTAGACTCTGCCTCTTACTAAATGGAAGACTTTGAACAAATCACTTGATCTCTCTGGGATGCAGTTTCTGCCTCAATAAAATGAAGATGCCGTGTCCCACACAGAGATGTCGGGAAGGTGATAAGCCTGGTGCCTGTTCATCTTAGGTCTCAAACAGTTTTGAGTTTAAGGCTATCATTCACAGTACCCTACAACTCCTCCTCAATCTCACTCCATTCCCTTCCCACTCAGAAGCAAATACTACTTGTTATTCTAAAATGTCTACTAATTATCTCCATGATTTTCTTAATCACATGTTTGTGTCCTTAAGGAATAAATTTCTTTTTTCTGCCTCACATATTTTTACACTTACTCTTCTCAGCTTAAAATCACCTCCTCCATGGAAGTTTTCCCCAGTCCCTGGGCTCCACCTCCCTGACTGTCCCTGCCACTAGAATTGCTTTTCCCCAGCCCATACTCTGAAAATAGAACCCTGTCACTTTCCCAGCAGACACTCTAGTGGCTCCCTAGTTCTCTTGGTCCAGGCTTAGAGATGAAGGGTTTATGCAACATAAGCAAACTGCAGTGTGATCTCCTAACTTTTCTGAAAAGACTGATTGAAGCTCCTTTGGGAAAGCCCTGCTACTCTTAAATGGATGTGCCTCCTATTGGAAGGTCTTAGCTATGGAAATGTGGAATAGACAAGTGCAGACCCTCTCTGACTCCAAAATATAGTTTCAGGGGAAGACACATTTTAGTGTCATTCATGTAAATAACTATGAATATTCGTGACTCTGAGTTTCACTCTGATGAATGAAATAATACAAATAAATGTACTTACAGACAGGGAAAATTATAGGGAGAAAAAAAATAACTCAAAAGCCTTTAGAACAGATTTGTGATTTGGTTTTGTTCATTTGTTTGTTTTTTTTAAAGATCTAGATCATTCTAAAGCATCTCTGAAAACTCCTTCTATATTAAAAAATTAGTAAAATATTATAAATATAATGCCTAAGTAATATGATTCTAGTGAGGCTTTAAGTCAAACAAGTGATATAGGGAAACTGTATTTTTATGTATTCAGCATATATGTATTCACACTTTCTAATTAGAATTAAATATTAGTCCTTTTATCTTAGAGATTTTTTAGTTTTGCATCTAAGCTTTCATGATATACTGATGTCATATACATAATTTACTTGATGCTGAGCCCTTAGGAACATAGTCTACAAATATAACACTGTTCCTGGAATCAATAAGATTCACTTGATGGGATGATTTCCATTGAGGAAATAAACTGGGAACTTCTGTATTTGGCAGAAAGTTAATCTCCAAATGTGAGTATTCCAAATGTTGCTTTGACCAACGTCTTTAGAAAGAAAATAAAGCCAGTTTCTGCTTTGAAAGCAGTTGACCTCCAAAGTTTTAGATTGATTCTAAATTGGAATTTTTTGCTGAGTTGTCTTGAAAGTTTTTTCATTTTGTTTTGTTCTTGTCATATATATGGAAAGGTCCCAAAGGACCTAGGGCATTAGTTTACTTATATAATATGAGGTTGGGAAGCCTGTTAGCTCTTAAATACCCTATGAGGGTTTTCTTTTACCCTGATGACATTATCATATTTCTAATAACTTGAGTCTGAGAGTTGCCAGCAACTCTTGAGATCATGGCTCCCTATATTAGATCTTCAGAAACATGCAAGCTAAGACCTCATTATTTCCTGCCTAAAAATGAATATTACTGAGGACGAATTAAGAGACTGGGGCAAAAAATGTTTGCCCAGGCACCTTATAGGATTCTTCTCTGCCGTGCTTTTATCTGACCCAACAGGGTGCCATGTAGCTTGCTCTGCCCTGACTTCAGTCTCAGATCTCCCAAAGGCAGTCCAACTCCTAGAACCAAAACTTTATTTTCTCTCACTAAAACCAGGTTTTTTAAAAAGCAAAAACATTCAGTGTAATTTGATGAAGGTCATAATTCCCAGGCCGGTGGTTCTAAGAATGACAAATCGATGCCCACTTACCTGGCGTAGATCTTCATTATGGTTCAGCTGAGTCACAGCCTCACAGCGTGGTATTTCCCTTAGTGTCATAGTTCATTTCCGCCACACAGGATTTTTAACATAGAAGTTGGATTTTCTGTGATCAAGAAAGAGGAATCATATGATTATCATATAATTTTCTTCTTTTAAAATAACTAGTTCCTTCATTTCAGTTAAGGGTCATTTTGTTTCTAAAAATATAAAAAGATACCAAATGCCTCCTGACAGAGAAGTTCCCTTTTCCTCTCTTCTCTGTTTCTCAGAGTAGACTGAAGAGCTGAAAGTTAATTTTAGATCTGGTCACACTTCTCCCTAGAAACTTGAGGGGATGTCTCCACACCAACACCTAAGCCACCCCCAGTGAATCAGAGCCCTGAATGAGAGGCCAGGAAACAGGGTGCTTTTAAAGCGCCCATGCGATTCCAATCTGTAGCCAGGCTTGAGAAGGCCTGGAGTTTCTGATCACAAAACAATATTGAATAGCTCTTGTGTCCCCGCTTGCATTTGCTACTACATATTACCTGTATGACTTTTAATATTACCTATACTATTTTTGTATCTGGAGGTGATGAATAATGATGATTGGTCTACTTTTTTCTTTTTCACCATGAATACCACAGGCAAAAACATTTATCTTCCATATAGCAATTTGTTCTGTTTGAGGATGTTGTAAATGTGCATCATTGTGTTTAGGATGATCGATGTATTGATTCCCCTCCATTGACTCTGTCAGAGTTACTAAATATTAAAGTAATTTAGTTAATGGCTATGATATAATTTTGTTTTTAAAATAAAATGCATTCATTCATCAAATATCCATTGGTACACCTCTTTGTACTCCCTTATTTAGAATGCCTCCATCACAGAATCTTGGATCCTAAGGCTGAAAGCAATCTATTCTGACTTTCCCAACTGGAATATGGAAAAACTGAGACCCAGAGGGTATTGTAACTTATCCAAGACTAGTTACACTAGACTAAAACATCTAGTTAGTGGCAGAGCTAAAAATAGACCCAAATACTCTTACTTGATATTATACCTGAAGCCCTAGTGCCATATTTTAATATGGCTATCTACTGTTGCATGAAAAATCATCCTAACATTTAGTATCTTAAAACAATAAAAATAATTTGTTTTATCTCACCATTTCTCTGGGCCAGGAATTTAGACTGGGTATGGAGGGAACAACTTGACTTTGTTCCTTGATATCTGGGGCTTTAGCTGGAAGACTTATACGTAGGGGGCTGGAATCATCTGAAGGTTATTTCCTTACATATTTGACAGCTGATGCTTATACTGTCAATCAGAATACCCATACTTGGCTCTTCTACTATGTATTATGGCCTGGCTGGGCTTCCTTACAACATGGTGGCTAGGTCCAAGAGAAAGTGTCTCAAGAAAAAGAGCCAAGGAAAAATAGTTGAGCTTGAATAGTCATGAAGAGTTATTCTGCCACACTGTGAAGGTCAGGTCAGTTACTATGGTACCCAGATTCAAGAGGAGGGACTATAGCCCCCCACCCCTTGGAAGAGTACCACATCACATTGTAAGACAATAATGTGGGATGCTATACCTATCGGAGTCATCTTTGGGAGGGTACAATCTGCCACAAGTCAGAGATTATTTATGGGAGCCTGGTACAAGCTAAAAACCATGGCCATCACTTTTTATATAAATGAGTCAAGAGAACACAACTCCATTAAGAATATATCTCTGAAAAGCCTAAAGCCAATCATGCTTAAACAATATATCCACTCAAAAAAACCCACATACACACAATATATACCCTCTACTGCTACTGTTCTGATTTTATGCTCTAGCTTCATGCTCTGGCTTATTAATGCTGTGTAAATTATGGTAGTAAGAACCTTGAAAAAATGAACACATTTTCTCTTTATTATTTTCCACAGCATTTGGAAAATGAGAGGGACTTTAGTCCCATCTATGGACTCTCAAGAAGTCAGGAAAAAATTACAGTATATCTGGGCAGTTGAGTGGTGTAAGGCAACGAAATGTCTTCTGGAGCCTAGAACTTTCACCTCCCTAGCATATATTTTACAACTTCCTCTTTTCTTCTCTGTATCTTTATATAGAATGTAGCTCTGAGAGGGAATCGCTTGTGCCTGTTTCACTCACAGTTGCATTTCTAGTGCCAGCATAGCCCTTAGCACAATATGTATGTATGTTGATATATGTCAACATATATATGTCAATATATATTGAATCATTTAATCTCTTGTCAGAAACATTACAGAGTGTGTACATGCTGAAAAATATCAAAAGACTTTATTATCATTGTAATTTTTCCTACTATTTATTCATGGGAGAGTAGTAGAATTTTATTGGCTTTATTTCCAATATGAATAAGCAGGTTCATAGTCCAAACCCACAAAAAAGTTGTTATATACAAGTATATTAGAAAAATCTCTCATTACTTTAGAATATTAAAAATATATACCTGAATGTTGAAAGATAGAAATCATTGACAAACTTTAAACCCAATAGGGTACTATTTTCTACTGTGATTAATGTAAAATAACCAGAAAAGTTAAAACATTTTAAATCATCTAACTAATTTGATGTTATGATAGAAAACCTTAATTTTACCTTTTATTTTTAAAACCTACTACAATTACATCTCATTTTGGAAAATAGTCTTTTTTTTCCTGCCTCAGTATTGCTGATATAGTTGGGCAAATATCAACATTATTTAGTAGATTCAAATGCTTTTTACATGCTATTACCAATTTTAGCTACTGACACAGGGAGCCACTGTTAACTATCTTTTCGACTGCATATAATGACTTAAATACATGCATAAAGATAGTATTAAAAAGTAAGATGAAAAATACCTCTAATCCTCTCAATTTAGTGTCAAAGTTATTTTGTTGTACAGGTCTCAAAGAACATCCTTATTAATTCATCCTTTCTAACCACTAAACAAGTAGGTGGTCTAAGTCCTTTTTTGAGAGTTCTATCAATTTGCTTTGGAAATCATTTTCTAGTATTTTTAGAATTTAGAACGTAGCCCTTGAATTAAAAATGAAGCTGGGACAGAGTCCTTGATTCAAGTATCATTAATTGAATAACCCTTAAGTCAAACCCTTTTAAAACTAACTTAATTCTGAAACACACCCCTAAAAAAGTACATGTATAAAATTTTTCTTGATATTATAATATTATAAAGACAGTGTTGAAAGATTTATACATTACTCAATCATGACAACTTATATATACTTAAATATATATATCCTATAAAAATGAAAATCTTGGATTATGTCAAATGTTTCTTATCACCTGTTTATCAGAGTTCCCTATAATTATGGTGTATTTAAAATTTAGTGACCTGTTCAGGAAAATATCTAGTGTTGGCCATCTACAAATGAAGGTCACAAGGCTTTTTAGATGTTCATGAACTTCTTTCTTCTAGCATTGATGTTTATGAGCTTTTGGTCTATAATCACTGCCTGTACTTTCATTCTAGCATGAACTAATAATATATATATTTGTGCGTGTGTGTGTGTGTGTGTGTGTGTGTGTGTGTGTGTGTGTGTGTGGCATTCTGGAGCTATCTAGGAATGGATGTCCTCATGATTCTTTCCAAACAGTTCTCTGATAAAGGAAGGGCATCTGCTTCTTTCTAAGCAGTGTCATCATCAGACTGAGTTTTCATTGTTTAGCTTGCTGCCCTCCAGAGGGAAGAAGTGATCTTGCCCCATTGGGAGAGAGAAGGACACAAAATGTGTATCCTCTTGGACCTATGATCCTGACCACTGTTTGGAACACAGGAATTTTCTTCCTTAAGTAATCTCTGTTTCCTCCTTTTTTTCGTCCCTGATGCTGAGCACTGCCATGCTTAATACTCAATTCTCTATTCATCATTCTCCGTCTTCCTAGGGTTATTGGATGTTAGAGAGCTTACAGTGCACGTTCTCGTTTTACACAGCCCTTGTTTTCATCTCACACGTATTCCCTCAAGTAGCCAATAGCAGGGCAGGGACTTGAATCCGTATCTCCAAACTGGCACTTTTTATTTTCTGCCAGCCCCACCCCAGCCAGTTACTTTATCCTTTCCCACCCTGTCAGCGATGAACTCAAAAGGATAACAGTCATTCAGAGTTGCTGCTTTTTTTTTTCTGGTGTCTTTTTGGTTTTTTTTTTTCATTGTGGTAAAATACACAACACATAGAATTCACCATCTTAACCATTTTTAAGTACACAGTTCAATGGCATTAAGTACATTCACCTTGTTGTGTAACATTCATCTCCATCCATCTCCAGAACTTGTATTAGCCTGCAAAACTGAAGCTGTGTGCCCATTAGACAGTAACTTCCCCACCTGCCCGCATTCCCACTGAGATGGTTTTAATTTGCATTTCCCTCTTGATTAATGATGTTGAGCATCTTTTCATATGTTTAGTGGCCATTTGTGTTTTTTCTTTGGAGATGTTTGTATTCAGGTCCTTTGCTTATTTTTTAATGTCATGGTGTCCTTGAGATTATTTTGGTTGGGGGGGGGGGTTGATGAATTATATAACACCTTTCTCTTCCTGAGGAATGTTACACTAAAAAAAATGCCATTTCAAGATATAACACAGAGTTGCCAAGGAGGCATATTGTTTTGGTCAAATATATATCATAAACCTAGTCATTGAATATTTTTGTCTCTCTTTGGTCTTAAAACCTTAAAGATTATGGTAGATATAGAGGCCTATGTTATTTACAAGTATTATTTGAGTGTCTGTCCCAAATGGCAGATCACAGATTTCACATACAGTGGGAGAAAGGAAAAGATATTGCTGAACAGAGAAAATATGTGGTTAAAGAATTCCTGCTGGCAGTCTTTGAGTACCGGATACTGCTGAGGTTAGATATTGTATCTATTTTATGGTCTATTACCCTGCAGCCAGGCAGTACCTTTATTTCAAGCACAGATGTTGCAAACTTTAACTATTTTTTAGCTACATTTAAGTAATTGTTGCCATAGTGTTTATTAGGTAAGGCAAATATGAAATGTAAGATAGGATAGGTTGGTTTTTTCTCCTGCTGGTGGGAATTTCCAAAGAAACAAAACAGTGATAAGAAGTAAAATGGAAAACTTGGGCAATTTTCTATAGTATCACTGAATGTGTTCCACCTTTGTTTGTATTTTGTTGGGAGTTGTTTTTATGGGTATATTATGACTATTCTTCATTGGCCACTGAGATTCATTTCCCTTTATTGTTTGGTAATTACATTTGTGAAATATATTTTTAACAGCTAATCACCATCAGGGCACTCTTAAGAGATGTAATTAGAAAGACCATCAGACATTCTGTCTTAAATGTATCGCTAATTTAGTACTAACTAATTTTTTTAATTGCAACTGCTGTGGTAGCATGAATGAAGCTTTAATTATAGAAAATGGACCTTTCTGAAACAGCACTCACTTGGTTTAAGTGCCCTCTTTTAATCTGTGGGGTATTCCTTAATGAAGATTATTGTCAAACATTTTTTAAGTACTCTTCCAGTTACCAGAAGACAGATTAAAAACAGGGCCTCACAATTAAGGTGAGAAGACTATAACTTTCCCTTCCCTTCTGTAAAGCTTTCTTATTCTGTACTCCAAAGCTACACCACAGGGAACATTCCTATTAGCAACACCAAATAAAGCCAGAACAAAAGCAAGTTAGCTTATTCTGTCTTTTCCTTTTTTTCCCCTTTTCTGTATATCTTTTTTTTATTTTAATATTTTTTATTTGTTTTTGACAGAGAGAGACAGTGCAAGCAGGGGAGGGTCAGAGAGAGAGGGAGTTACAGAATCTGAAGCAGGCTCCAGGCTCTGAGCTGTCAGCACAGAGACAGATGTGGGGCTCGAACCCACAAACCATGAGATCATGACCTGAGCCAAAGCCAGATGCTTAACCAACTGAGCTACCCAGGTGCCCCTTCCCCCGCTTTTCTGTATTTCAAAAGCAATTCCTATGTATTATAAAAATTAGAAAATGCATGTAAGCAAAAGAAAATCACCTGTGATCCCACCTCCTGGAGAGGTTTTAGTATCATCTTTGCCACTTACGCTGCTATAGAAAGTTGTGGAGTTTTCCTGAGCATGTGTGTATATGTTTCTAACTATTCACTTTCTCTTTACTCAGTTTGCTTGTTCCTGATACACTGAATTCGGGCTTCATGTTGTGACTTGCTTAGGTCAGTGGGATGTGAGTGAGTAGTCGTGTCTTACCCCATCCAAGCAATGCTTGAAATGCCATTTTGTAGTTTGGCTCCTCTGGCACAACAGCCCCTGCCAGGAGAACAGCATGCTCCTAGGCTTTGGTCATGGGGAAAACAAGTCGTGTGACACAGAGCCACAGAGGGAGGTTCAGCTGCTGATAGCTCCATGTCACCTGAGCAAAAAATAAAGATCTGACCTTTTCAGCCATTAAGATTTGGGGGTTGATTGTTACACAGCAAATCTGACTAATATTTTACCAAGTCCCTAAGACTCAGTTTCCATAGCTACAGAATTATAATAACAGTGATAATATCTATATAGGAAGGCAAGTAAAAGGACTAAGGAAGATAATACATTGATAATGCCTGCTGCATAAAGGAACTCAGAAAATTAATTTTATTGTTTTCTCAAGCCTTTTGTTCTGTGCACATATATATTTACAGAAACAAGATGATACTGTACATTCAATTTGTAGTCCTTTGTTAAAATGTGAATGTAATAAGCACCTACCTATGTAATAAGATAATTAAATATTCTAATAAGATAATTAAATATTCTAATAAGGTAATTAAATATTCTAATAAGATAATTAAATATTCTAATACACAATTTTTAATGACTGTGTGGCGTTTCATAATGGACCGAAGTTTATTTCAGAAACCAATTATTTCGAGCATTTAGATTACTTCCAAATTCCACCACAGTAGACAATATTATAATGCATATTTTTATAATTACATTTGAACCAATTTATTTATTTATTTTTAATATTTATTTTTGAGAGAGAGAGAGAGAGAGAGAGGCAGCACAAGTGGAGGAGGGGCAGAGAGAGAGGGAGGCACAGAATTCAAAGCAGGCTCCAGGCTCTGAGCTGTCCACACAGAGCCCAGCATGGGGCTTGAACCCATAGACTGTGAGGTCATTGCCTGAGCTAAAGTCTGTCGTTTAACCGACTGAGTCATCCAGGAGCCAAAATTTGAGCCAATATATGATTATATCTTGAGAAAAAAATTCGCTGTTAAAGGGTCTATATGTTTTAAGGATTTTGACACATACTGCAAAACTGTTTAGGCTTTGTAACTTGCACAGTTAATAAAGTAGAACTTTACCAGAAGATAGTTATATATCCCCACTTACTATAATGCTTATAATGTTTAAGATTTCCTATGGTAAAGTCTCATCAAGAAATTATGTTAAAATGCATGAACCCTTATGTTGCAGTATTTTTTCCTACTTCCAATAAATTATTTTAGCCAAAAAAGACATATTCTGACTTGTTCTCTAAGTATCTAATATTTATGTTGATACAAGGAAAAAAATGTGCTGAGCATGGTATTATCATTGCTCTTAAATGGGGTATAGTTGAATTTTGTGTCTTTGATAGTATTGTATAAAAATAGCAAGGCACATTTTGCCATAGGACTCATATATATCTCACATTGATTGTCATACAGATGACAATCAAATTCTTCTATACTGTCTTCTTTTATTTTATTTTTCCAAAAACACTGGTTTTTTAAATTTATTTATTTTGAGAGAGAGAGAGCAAAAGCAAGCACAAGGTCGGGGGGCGGGGGTCAGAGAGAAAAAGGGACAGGATTGCAAGCAGGCTCTACGCTGTCAGCGCAAAGCCCAACGTGGGGCCTGATCACACAAACTGCGAGACCCTGACCTGACCTGAAACCAAGAGTCAGATGCTTAACTGACTGAGCCACCCAGAAGCCCCAAGAAACACTGAGTTTTAATTAAAAAATAACTTTAAAGACATCTCTGAATGACTATGATAAATATCCTGGTCTTAAATATAAATCAAGGAAACAGTTCCTAGGCTATGTTTCTAATTGTGCTATTGATTTTGTTTCCTGTTCTGGTAAATATTGTCAGCCCATGGGCTCATGTGGTTTACCTTTCTGTCAATGAGGTATTTACATGTATTGGTAAGTGGGGTGGGTGGCTTGTGCACTTTACAGTGATGTTTGCTACCTGTTTCAAGCGGTGAATTTGTTATACACACAGAGCTCTATGAGAAGCCTCTCTGTTCTAGGGTGACAAATTAGAATTGAACTGCAATTAAACCAGTGCCATGAACTGTGAACATCCATGGCATTTAACAAAGTATTAACTGATGACAGTATAAGCAAACTACTCATAAAAGATATGTTTGAAAATTCCTCTGTTATGTATTTGTTTTAATGGGCTTCTCTTTACACCTATCTAAATTATTTCAACATTTCCCTTGCCAATGCTTAATTAAGCTGACTCTAAAACAGCAGTTGATATGGGCGAGATGGAAACATTTGGCTGGCTCTATCTCCCACAGTTCTTTGGTTTAGGAGAACCCCGGGATCAACATTAGCCTCACCGTTGATACTAGGTTAGGAAGACCCTTGATGAATTGAGTACTTTGGTTTTGATCTTAATTATCTTTGATTATATAGACTCTGCATTTAATTCTAACAGAAGGAGAAAAATATAGTACTGCATTTTAAAATTACCTATTGTAGGAATATTGAAGCAGTTAATCAAGTATTAGTTGTAATCTAGTCCAATATTCACCTAGTTGGCCAACTCCAGAATTAGCACAATTCCACAGAGAGCAACTTTGAAACTGACATTGAAGCACTTGTGAATAATTGCTTCAATACAGTTAAGTTACAAAAAAGAATATAAATAATTTATATCTGTCTTTAAGCAACAATCATTCCAAAGTATGATTATTATTTTACATGCATGATTTAGATAAAATCCAATATAGCCAATACAGTTGACCTAAGAAAATAACATTTGTCTAATGTTTTTAAAATGAGTAGACATAAATCTCTTAATGCCTTTTAGATTTGGTCCTTGTTGGAAGTTTTTGGTGGTTTGGTATTGCAATAATGGATTGCTAATGAAAACTAAGAATATTCATTGGCCCATAATCCTTAAACAAGGAATGTTCATGAAGAGACTATAAATGGAAACCCTTTGTCATGATTTGGAATGAATTATATTTTTAAAAGTAGGATAAATTAGAATTCTATAAAAATATAAGTAAAATATATATAAACCAAGAGAAAGAATGATATATACTTAACATATTTAATACTCTTCAAATTGTCAATTTAACAGGCAATAAATCTTTACCAAACTTCTACATTTTTTCCAAAGCAAAATTTTACATACTTTTTAAAGCACAGAGAATTCTTCTTTAAGAAGAAAAATTATTGAGGGGCACCTGAGTGGCTCAGTCAGTTAAGCATCCCAGTTTTGGCTCAGGCCATGATCTTGTGGTTCATGAGGCTGAGCCCCACATTGGGCTGTCTGCTGTCAGCACAGAGCCCTCTTGGAATCTTCTGTCCCCCACCTCAAAAATAAATAAACATTTAAAAAAATTTAAAAAAAATTACTGACATCTTATTTCCAAATTTCCATTTCTTAATATTGATTTTAAATATATGTATTTCTAGAATCAGTGTGAAATATGGACAAAACATAGGCTGAAGAACTGTTTTCAAATTTTATGTCTGCCCCTTACTGACTATGAGATCTTAAAAGTCACTTGACACCTGTAAACCTTTGTTTCCTCACACATAAAGTGGGGATAATGCTTATTTGTATTTAATGTGAGGGTAATGTAATAAATAGAATTACCTGGCTCTTAGTATGCACTCAATTCATTTTAGTTTCCTTCCTTCCTTTCCTACCCACCAACTCTTTCTTAAAAAAAAAAAAAAAGGCCATTTTAACACATGCTTTAATTTTAGCTAAAGACTACTATGTATGTATCAACCAGCCAGGAGGATAACAGTTTTGCTTCATAAACGTCAGGTCCTATCTATATATCTGTAGGGCTTCCTTCAGCCACTATCACTGAATGCAAACCACCGAAGGACAGCAGGGGAAGTACAAAGAAGTGTCACAGAAATTCAGTCAGAGAGTGGGAAAATCTGAATAGGGATCACTTATGGATAGAGATTATCTAGATGTCTCCCAGACACAGTCTGACTTCACTGAACTTGGCTCTGTGGTTCTCAGTTATCATCCCATCTATATTCCCAAATCAAATCACATGCATTAAGGTGACTTCTTTGGTGTTCCTAATTAAATGTATGATTGGCTACGTCTTATTTTATGGGTCATAACTTATTCACATATGTAATTTTTAAAAAAATGAATTGGCAAAGTGAGTCATATGCAGGCTTTCTTTAATAAAGAAAGGACCGAGCTTTCTTTAATAAAGCAGGTTGCAAAATGTGGGCTTCTTTGACACCATCACTTTAGACAAAAGCTCCTTAGATCAGGGCCTGCAGTATTAGCTGTTAGGGTCATGGTGGGAAACAACTGCTATAATGAAAACTATTTGCATCATCATGGATGACATTGAGGGTTCAGCTTGGCTGACCATTCCTGATGTCATTAATCCCACTTAATCTCTGTTTTTCAAGGGAATCCAGCTAATTTTACAGAAACTTTTGAACTGTTTACACAGCCAGGCAGTGCAAAAAGGATAATTTCCAAGGCACTCAAATTTCAGGGAAATGGACCTTTTAAATAATTTAGTAGGAAGAAAAATAAGGCTTTATAATGATTTAATTATATTTGATAGTACTTTATTCTAATAGTCAATATATGCTGCTGGAATTGGAAAAACAGGAGCATCCTTGCCCCTTGTAAGATTCTCAGTGAAATATCTTTGTGTGGAATCTCAGAAATGGTGAGAGGATTGGGAAACGTGCATAAATAAAGGGTAGCTCCCACCCAGGCATTCTCTGTAGTGCATAATGGCTCATAAGAGCAAAAAGTGCATCCGATTCAGTATGTATTTGATGAGTGAATTTATAAGTTAGTGCTCTCTGCCTCATCCTACTTCACCTCCATTTCTGCAAACACAAACATATACAGATACGGGTACAGTGAACACCAAGATTATGAAGAGTGGAAAAAAGTGGAGAGCTCCAGGGCTGGTGTACAGCGGGCAGGCGCTGGCACAACAGACTAGCAGCCAACAAATCCGTGGATGTTTAAGTGGCAGCCATTGTTAGGCATTTTGAATAACACTACAGGATAGACATTCCCTTATGTAACCCACTTCATTCAGGCCTAAGCATCTTCTACCCTCTGATATCCTTGAAATCAGAACCAAACTGAATTCCTAAAGGTGACTGAGAGAAACCAAACTAGTCAAGAGGATCATTGTGGCTGTGGTTTACTTCTATCCCAGCTAGACCAGGCCTTACTGTCTTTGTGGGCAAAAGATTGAAACCAGCAAGGGGAACCTTTGGTGAGAGGCATGGTAGCAGTTTAAAGTGTGGGAATATGATAGGGGTTTAACTAGAGCTTTTCCACTAATCTTCCAACCAGTTTGAAGGAACTCATTTCTGTAGGTTTTCATTAGCTTACCTATACAGTGAGAGGTTTGGAAAATTTGAATTCGAGAATCTCCTTCAGTTCTATCATCCAATGAAATCAGGCTTATCTTTTTCTGAAAGATGATTGTGTCAAAACTGTGTGTATAAGGGCACATAATGTGTATGTAAGAACTACATCATAAAGCCACAATCTTGAATTCCTATTGGTATTTATAGAATGGTTTGATGTGTGTAGGACATTGAATTCTACATAAATATTTTAAAGTTTGGCTTAAGAGTTTGTAATTTGAATCAACCAGTCAGCACCTCTCAGGATGTCTCTTGGATAAGATAGGATACTTTTCATATATCAGTATTCATGAAAGTGCACTTTGAAAACAAAGCACCAACACACTTTTTTTTTATGGACTATATTCCCTATATGGTCATAGCACCAACATACTTAACTCACTCATCTTTTCAGCAGATTTGCAGTAATCCAGACAAGTTGTGGCAAAGTCCTGTCATTTCTATTCCAGTATAATAAAGAAATGCTATTAAGTCTTCTGCTAATAAAAAGAGAGCAACACACCTTTCATTCACTGAAATCAGTGGAAATCATCTAACAGCTAGGCTTGCCTGCTCATTCCTAGAGTGTTAATTGCACGTTATTATTGGTAAATGTAATTAGTAATAAGAGCTAACTTAAATGAATTTATTTAAATGATGCAGGACTTCTCAGAACCTTGATATCCTAAAATAAACATAATTTTTTTTCCAGAAAAGAGCACATAATATTCTGCATTTCTCCAACTTTGTCCTAGTGAATTACTCCTTCCCTTTTTCATTATTAAATGAGTGGTCACAGTATCATATTTTGGAGAAAACAGAGTGGAAAATGCTGTTTTTGTTTATTTTTCTATTGGAGGGTCAAAGAGACCGACTATTTATCTAAGTGCTATGTTTTCTCTTTCTTCAAAATATATTTTTTTATATTTTATTACAGTTTAACTTTGAGCCAATATTGGAGTGATAATAACCCTTAATTATAGCCCAATTGTCTAATTTATAAATAATGAAATTGATGTCCAGAAAGGTGCAGTAACATGCGTAAGAGTCACATGATGAGTTTGAGGTTGTTCTAGGATTCAATATGGATTTCTTACTCCTTAGCCCAAGATTTTTTTCCATTACACTGTACTGACTCCTCTTCCCATATTCACCATAGCTGATCTCAACAGAACCCATAAGATTATAAAGTTATGACCTTATACAGAAGCAGTGAATATATTAATTACAATCAGGTGCATTTTAGATTCTCCATATAGAAGACCCTGCTGACGATCCAATTCCATTCGTCCAAAGCTGAATTTATTCCTTTCGCATCAGATGGTAGTACATAAGTAATGATTAAGAACATTCACTTCACAATCAGCCCAATTAGAGTTTCCTCAATATGTCCAATGATTCCCATATCCTTGTCTTTGCTCATGCAAAGACAAAATAGTCCACTTTAGACTGGACTATTTTTCTTCCAATCTTTCACATATTGAAGTTAAACTTTACTTTGAGATGGTATTAAAACACACATAATAAGTGCATGATGTGTTTTTAATTAAGTTGATTTGGACCAATCAGTTCTTATCTCTTCTTTCTCTATCATGGCTGCCATTGGAGATCCAGTACTATCAATGAGGTCACAATGCCATTTCCTCAAATTAGTCTTGATTAACCAAATGCTGTCTAATGATTCATTAATAATATCCATTTGAGTAATGGCACACTTTTGAACTGCACGTGATCTTGAACCATTTCTCCAAGATTTCTCACTGATTAGTGTTGCCTAGCCAACTGCTTAGAGGCAATCTATCTTTTTCATTCAATAAATGCTTACTGAACACTTCCTAAGTCAGGTCATTGACAAGAGTCAAAGTCATTTTTTTTCCGATATGACATCATTTTTATTCGGCTTCCCTTCTCATCCCGATCCTTTTACATGTAGTGCCAACCAGTTTACCAAAAAATAGCTCCCCAGTGCGGAGAGCACCAGTTTTTACTACCTAAACTGGATCTTGGAGTTACATGAGCACTTTAAACGCATGATGAAGATCAAGAAGTCAATCTGTTTTGCTGAATATGTCAACTTAAATTGGATTTATGACCACATTATGTCTTGGCAAGTTACCTGTAGTAATGAAGAATAATTTTCTAATAGGTCACATAATAAAGGAGTTATCCAAACAGAAGGCATTGCTGAGGCAACAAACCAGTAGACCCTGTGGTTTCACAAAATGTATGTACCTGTTCACTTGGACTATATCCACAGAAACATATTAGATAAATCTTTTTTTTATCAAAACAAATGTCAAATTTCAAATTTGAAACAGACTCTAGGCCTTGGGTGACAAAAGGCTACAGCTATTTTGATATAAGCAATAACTATCTCTATTCTTTCCTGCTTTATGCCCATACCCTCCTCCTACTCCTTGTTCTCATAGCCAGGGTACTGGGGGAGAGGTTCTTAACAAATAATGCTCGAAAGGAGCAGTTGCCTCTGAGATGCCTTTTATAGCTTTGGGCTTTGTACCAAGGCTGGGGAGTATTTAAGACCTCAGAAATTCCACTTTTGCTCCATGGAGAAGAAAAAAAGAAATTTTTAAGTAAAAGGGCAGCTCTTTCTCATGACTTGCAAACTTAATAGACTACGGTGGGTTAGAAATTGCCATTGAGCCAAAAGAGCATTTTCCAAAGTATATTCTGTAGATGGGTCAATAATTGTTATGCCAAAAACATTTTTTTTCATAGTCAAACAAGTTTGGAGAACGAAGACTGAAAGTCAGACTAATGTTTTGGGTACTAGAAAAATAGGCTCTTTAAAGTGTTAATATCTATGGTAGATCTCTAAGAATAATATAGGAAATGCTTAATTCCCTAAACATTTTTGGCCATGGAAACTTTATTTTATGCTGCTTCTCATGGGATTACTGCTATTCTATGGAATACACTTTTGGAAATGCTGATCTATGAGAAAGACACATTATTTTCAGACATTGACATTTCATATTCTTTCCACTAAATAAATAAATAAAAATAATATAACTTTACATGTCAAGGAAATGTGTTCTTCTTAAATGAAGATTATTCTATTCAATCATCATCATTGAATTAGTGATTTAGATTCTGTGTATTAATAGGAGAAGTAGTTTCCACTGACCAACTCATCCCTGCAACAAAGGAATACAATTTTCTAGACAAAAGGTTAGTATTGAGAATTCATTTGTGGATTCAAAGGAGTGCAGATTCTCTAGTCCCACCCACTAACTGAACCACTGTTCAGGGTTATTTCATTTACATGGTCTACATCAGGCTTTTAGACTCCACATTCACCTGGTTTACATATGGGGCTCCCGCAAGAGCCTTTGTTTAAAAAACAAACTAACAAAAAAGGTGGTTAAAAAACATCTTGGAAACCATTATCCTAAGTACACTGCTGGACAGATCCAGTGGGATCCATATGCTTCACATATTAGAGTGTGTTCTCCTAGTCAAGGAGGATTGGCTAAAAAGTCTTTCTATAGACAGGAAACTGACATAGAGATGAAGCTCCTTGCCCAAAACAAAAGAAATAATAAAAGTAAAATCAGGGCCACCTGGGTGACTCAGTTGGTTAAACATCTTTTGGTTTCAGCTCAGATCATGATCTCATGGTTTGTGAGATAGAGCCCTGCTTGGGATTCTGTCTCTCTCTCTCTCTCTCTCTCTCTCTCTGCCTCTACCCTGTGTTCTCTCTTTTTCTCTCTCTCAAAATCACTAAAGAAATATTAGGGGAGACTGGGTGGCTCAGTCGGTTAAACATCTGACTTAGACTCAGGTCATGATCTTGCAGTTGGTGAGTTCAAGCCCTCTGTTGGGCTCCGTGCTGACAGCTCAGAGCCTGGAGCCAGCTTCAGATTCTGTGCCTCTTTTTCTCTTGCCCCTCCCCCACTCACACTCTGTCTCTCAAAAATAAATAAAACATTTTTAAAAATTAAGAAAAAAAGAAACAAAAAAAAAGTAAAAGCAGAAATTAGAATCTCTTGGCTCTCCAATTAGGGCTCTTTGGGAAAAAAATAATGCTTCCTACCCTAAACTAAGCAACCAGCATCTACTGAGCACTTACTGTGTTCCATATTCCTTTCTAGGTTCTTGGGTTACAAAACTGAATAAAGTTCTTGCTGTACAGAAGGAATAGGGAAAACATTAAGAAGTAAACAAATAAATAATCTAATGTCAAAGTCAAGCTTTGTTCTGGTTTTCTCTGAGTCATCTTCCAGTTTGCCATGTCACAGGTTACCTGTCTCATCTGCACCCATCCTAAATTAAACGTTTCCAAGTTGAATTTTTATCTTCACTAGCTGCTATTTATTTGCCTGATTTTGTCCCTTCCTGTTCGGGTGCAGGTTTAACTCTCTAAGCCTTAGGTCAAAACTGTTCTCCTCAAGGTCATTGAATTCTGAACCCTGCCTATTGCAAATTCCACATTAGTCTTTCCCTAGATTCCACCCTGCAATCTATCCATTCCTTAATCATCCATTCAACTAAGCTATAGGCTTAGGTTTTCCACATCCATCAGTCTTTTTAACTCTCTTCATTCTTCTTTTTCTCTTTCCTTGGAAGAATCTCAGCAAAGGTGAATTACTTCATTCTCCATTCTGATTCTGTTTTTCTTTGCCATGTTCTTCTCCCTTAAATTCATAAAGCCCTGTCTTTCTTCACAACTCTACTTATATGTTCTTTCTCTCCTCTTCACAGATCATCATGAAATACTTCTCTCAAAGACAGGCATATCTGCAAAGTACTGTTTAACCTTGGACAATTACAACTGATCTTTCCTGACTAGAGGCAGTCTAGATCTGCTATAAAGTTGCACATAAGAAATTTGTTATAGTCCAAAATAATGCAAGAGTATTTAAAATTATAGACCTCTCCAATTAATATGAGAAAGGAAAGGACTTTGTTTCTTGGCTAACCCCTCTGTCTCAGATCCATGTCCTTACTATTTTCGTTCACCTTAGTTAGTCATGGGACAATCGTAAAAGCAACATGTGGGGCTTTGAAACCATGGGGCTCTTCTTTCCTAGAGCAAAATGTGCAGCCTCACTCACCTTCAGGGGGACAGTTTTTCCACAGTCTCTAATGCTCTCCATGGTAATGATACTGTTGAGCCAAAACCTAGCAACTTATACTTTATAAAATATCAAATGATATCAAATATATGACATAGATAGAACAAGCCAATTAACTCCCTAATCACCCCATATTCACCTTCATAGAGAAGCTGGCTTCTCACTGTGCTTAGCTCTCACATTTGGAATTAATGAGTAGGACTTTCATCTGAAGAGGAGATCTGGCTTTTAATTCTGGCACCCACACATCCTGCTTCTCTCAGAGGCCAAATCATAGGCCTACCATTAGTAGCAGACTTTAGAAAATCAATGTATGTCTCTGATTCCCTTCTAAAAAAAGAAAGGCAGGACCTAGTTAAGGAAAACTCCATTAATTTCATGAGTACATACAGTACCTTTCAAAAGTCCTACCTTTCACCCCAGGAAATAAGTAAGACTCACCCAAGACTCTGGTAGTAATATTTTTAACTAAGGGAGAAGATATATCAAAAGTTCTTTCTCTTTCACCTACTTCCCCTTCCTGAATTTCTTTATCTGACTTTGTATCCAAGCTACCAATGTGGGAGACAACTTTAGTTTCTTCTTTATTTCTCTGCACAGTCATATTGGTGCTTCTTGTTATAAGAGGACACTATTTTATAGTCCCAGCAAAGGGTTTTATTCATTTACTTAAAGCCTGTAGGGAATCACTGAAGGAAGATACAATTAAACTCATTTTAATATGGACAATGGATTACAGAGATCAAGACTTAGGGAAACTGATCTTGAGGCTGTTTTTGGGTCCTGATGAGAAAACATTACTAAGGTGGTGGAGAAGGATGGAAATGTCTGACAAGACACCAAGCACAGATAGAATTGGAGTCCTGGAGACTAGACATTAGGCATGAGGAAGTACACAGAATCAAGGATGATCTGGGTTTCTTCTTTAGACAATTCATGGATAATTATGAAAGACACTGATATGAGAGTGCAAGGAATTGGAGAGGGAAAATGACATGCAGTATTCAGATTTGTTAATGTGGTCATGTAGAGAAGATACAGTTTTTAAAAATCACAGAGTTCTATGGGTCCTTTGATTCATTAGACCACTAACCCCCATCATTATCAATAATAATCATAATCATGTGTAAGTGATTATGTGAAGTGCGAGAGACAAAGATAGCTAAGATGTAATTCTTATCTGAAAGGGGTTTAACATCAGATAAGGTTGTCAGGTTGTATATATACCTAGATGAAAATGAATAGTTGGCATATAAAGTACCAAAAGAATGGTTTGGGTAATAAATTTCCTAGGTACTCACACCCTAATTTGCTAGCTGTATTTTCACTTCCTGAGGAGCTCTAAGCTCCAGCGAAATTAAACTTTTATATTTCTTAATCTTCAGCTAACTCAAAATATGCCTATCTTCATATCTTGTTTTTATAGGCTTTCTGCCTATAGGTCTTGCTTTTCAAAATCCTGTTCAGTCAAAATACAATCCTGCCCTGGTTCCCCCATTCAGAAGTTCTCTCTTTTATGAAGCTCTGTATTTGTACCAGTTTTTAGATCATTTTATCCATTTTCTATTCTAGTTCTGTGAGCACATGTTTTGTATCATTCATACCTCCTGCATTGCACAGATGCCCCAATGCTCAGTGTCCTGTAATGGAGCCATGTCTCCTCCAGCTCACCCATGCTTGCATCCCATGTACTGCCTGAGCAATTAATATATGAATGTGTGTGTTTTTAAGTTACTAATGGACTTGAGGTAAATCACAAGCCATAAATAATAATCTGCATAGAGGATGACACTTACAAATTATACTTTACATTCTCAATTTCCCATAGTCCTAATATGCAAATGGAATACAACTTTTGCTCTTTGGAGAGCAAGTATATTAGACAGATAGTGCAGATACTAACATACCTAGCAGAATACGTAAGTGAAGACATATGATGTGGTCATAGCCACTCACCCCTAGGTGAAATACAGTTTTCACACAAACCTGACGATGAAAAAATATACATGCGTATTTAATTTTTTGCTTTTATTATCTTTGTGTAAAATTATCTGCAGAGTCATGAAAAACTGATATTTATGACAGCGGCATGTTTCTGACAATTATATGCTTTTGGGTAGGAATGGTGAGCTGTTAGGCGACATACTGAATCCTTGCTGCGGAAGAAATTTATTCTTAATAGCAACTTGAAGCTTGCAGAAAATTTTGTAGGAAAGAAAAATATTTTGACATATTCAATCCTTGCTATTGAAGAAATTTATTCTTAATAGCAACTTGAAGTTTGTAGAAAATCCTGTAGAAAAGGAAAATACTCACAGCTCTAAATAAGACTGCTTAAATAAATGCTGCCTTAAATTACCTACGTTATCCTTTAGAAATCATTGATTGTATTTGTTCATGTCCATTGAAGTGATTTCTTTCTGGATGTTTCTTTTGAAATTTTCAACAGTTCTACTGATGCCATGTGTTAACTGAAACCCACATTGATTGCTCTTGATTTCTTTGAATTTTTTATTTTGGTCCTGATATGTAAAGATGGCTCTGGAATTTCTTAATAGGAGGACTTGAGACAACAACCAGACCCCAGTCCTTCCTGGCTGAAAGGAAGGGCAACGGAACATGCAACTGCATTTGCATCGCAAGCATATTGTTTATATGAATTGTATTTAGAATGTCCTGGGACATGAGCCTCTCCAAGGCAAACTGAAAGACAAGAAAAAGAAATTGACTGTAGGCAATAGTAAACCTATATTAATGTAAATGTCTTTGTTACTTTTATATTTTTCTAGGACTTTGGAGATCATCTTCAAAAATCAAAAATGAAGTTCACACTGACCCGTCGGTGCTTGGTACTCTTCATCTTCCTAAATGTAAGTAAAACATTATATAAGCCATGTTAATAAAAAATGCTGGCATGGGGCATGTGATGGAATGGGCACTTGCACAGGGAGAGATCTTGCCAAAACTACGTTCCACAAGCCCAAACTATCATTTCCTTGATATTTTGTTAACAGACACCCCCCTTTTAGTGTTATGATTCACTGAAAAATGTGAGCTTTGTTTACAGAAATTTAGCGTTAACTTGAGACATCTCCACATGTCTTGGACATTAACATCGAAAGCTAATAATGTCCTTAAACAAGATGTTTTTCATCCTAGACATGTGGATCTGAATCATTTTCTAGACTTCTGTCTTTTTCAAACATCTAAACTCTTCCAGTCTGGTTATTGGTTTTAAATGCGTTTGTCATAAAAAAAAAAAAAAAAAAACTAAGATTCTTAAGTCTTAACATACCAATGTCATTCCATAACTCTTTCTCTGGCCTTTTAAATCATGCCCAATTTCTATAACTTTATATTGTTTTATTTCTAAATGGTTAGCAAGTAGTCAGAACTGCAATTATCTTAGAAAATACTACCAGTGCCTGCCTATTTATTTGTGTTAACTCCCCATCACATCAATTTCCATAGTACATGAAAGAGAGCACATAAAATTATGTAAATTTTATGTCAATAAATTAGGAGTTGTATTGATCCTTATCCTGTCTACCACATCAGAACAACAATGGCCAATGAATTATACCTGGCAATAAAATTCAGTCAGTAGTTGATCCTCTTACACTCACACAAACAAAACCAGTCCAGGGTTCTAGGATTTACATCGTTAATTAATGTGTAGTCATAGGCTTAACAAGGTCGCATAAACTTTCTCTTAAACATTAGTTAGGGGAAAATACCACTAATATTTAATAAATGTTAATCTTATTTTTAAGGAAATTTTTATTTTTATAATGTTATACATCAAATAAATAGTTTATGGGTATGATTGTCCGTATAGTCCTTTTGCATCTACTTTGATATCGAGCACAGTCTATTTTGTGATGTAAAAGTATCATTATAATCTTTAGATAAAATACAATATAATTTGCTAAAAGTAATCCAATATTTGGAAATGCAGGTCACTTCATGCCATTGTAAATATAATTTTAAAAAACTGAAGAATGTTGTAGAAACTATTAGCATATTTTATTTTGTCTATAAATGCCCAAGCTTTATGTGAGATTCTATCGCTGCAGAAATAGTGGTATATTCTATTTGTGATGGATACTGTTATTTTTATAGCTTAAATTAAATCCTATGTAATCAATTTTATATATATATAATTTTATTTCATAAAGCATATAATTATACTAAACATTGACAGAAAAAAGCTAAAAGAATTTTAACTAGATATAAGACAGTTTGTTACCATCTTTTTTATTATAAAGACTACAGATAATTTTTGGTGTGCTAAAAAATTAAAGTAGATCAATTCTATTCAAAATTTTTACAAACTTCAAAGATTAAAATAATTTCATATATTTGAGCCATGGGCAGAAATGTTTTATGGTTTGTTAGCATCTCTTTACTAGCAAACATACTGCACAGGGCACATAAGTGGCTTTGTGCTCTCTTTCCTGTGATAAACAGAAATTTGCTTCTCTGTCTTGTATTTAGATCATATATTTGATTTGGAGAATTTTTCCATAAAAATTTTTTGATATGACAATTTCCTTGTTAAACACACATTGTATTCCACATTGATACTCCTTCAAAAAATATAATTTTTTAAAAAGTGGAATTGATTTTAATTACTATAAAATATTACTTCTTTGATATATTATTGTGAAAAACCACTGCCAGTATATTTGTTGAATTCTACCAACCTGATTTCCAAATGGTCTTTAAAGTATCGATTTGAGTTACCACATCCCATGAGCCTCAGTTTACATTAAGCAAAACCACCCACTCACTTCCTCTCTCCTATCTGCAGTCATGCAATAGACTTAGAACAGTACTTGGCACATAGTGAGTTCTCAAAAAAAATTATGATAATAATTATAGCAACAATGATAAAGACACAGAAAAACTAGATTCTTCTGAGAAGCATTTGTTATTGTTAACGTATCTGTATTTCCCTATTTGCTTGGAATTTATCATTATGAAGCAGTTTTGTTGTTTAAATAATGTTTAAGTAGAACAAACTAGGCTACCAACCATCTGATCCTACCTGGAAGAACCAAGTTAACACTTTATAAAGTTCTATTTTATTCTTTGTTATTTTGAAAACTACAAACAATTCCAACATGTACATTGTCAATATTAAGGATGGTGACATCGAAATCCTGTTGGTTATATCAAGTTGTAGATTCTAGAATCCTGTTCCTTTTAGAGAAGCTCTGTCTGTGGCAATCAATAGAAATTTCTCCCTTCAGCACTGCAGCATGGGTTCCCACATTTTTTCAGGTTTGAACGACTGCAGAGATAGACTATTTCCTAAAGTTCTACATAGAACAGTCCTATAAGTGTCTTGTCTCTGTGCTTTTAGAAACCAAGAAGTAGGCTGATTGTCTTACATCAAAGTAGGAATTGCTTGAGTACATGGCCATTCAAGCCAGATTGTTTTCCACTGGACTCCATGATTCGTGTCTACGAAACCTCCTAGAATGGAAGCCCCATGGGGGCAGGGACCTTGCCAGACTTGTTCACTGCAGAATCTCCAGTACCTAGAACTGTAACCAGCAAGAGGGAAGCAAACTGAAAGAACAAGCGGTGCTTCAGCTACGTACGGACTGCAGGTACTGGTGGCAGCTTGGTGGCCGTATCTGTGGCGCCATTTACTTGAATCTTTAGGAGTGACATCACATATACGGCGGCTAAACTGCTACATAAGACAACAATTAAAAGATTGGTTTTTGTTTTCCTTTGAGAGAATCACATAAGATGGCTTGTATGCAAACCTTTGAACATGAATCCTTATCCAGAAAAGCAATGTGCTCTTAATATCTCATCTCTATCTTCATTTGAGCACAAAATATTTATATATGTGCCCAAATATATAATATAATGTCATACTTATGATAAGTAAAATATTTTTAAGTCTTTCACATTGCTTGGTAGTCAAATCTAATCACTACTGCTTCTTTTTTACCTCGGTATTGCTGAATATTATACCACCTCACTAGCCATTTTTATTGGTACAAAATCATTAGCAAAATGTTTCTATGTTCAATGAACTTTATGAAATTTGTATATGTATTATTCTTAAGCAGTAGTAATTCCATTATTATAATTGTAAATATATATTAGTTATCTGTCTATATCTTCACATCTGTTATATATACATATAGCAGAATGCCTCAAAGTATATGTTATTTTCAGAAGAAAGGCACTGAAGCATTCAGTTACCACTGGAAACATACTGTCATCATTGCTCACTCACAAACCAACAAGGAGCAGACTCAGATTACTTTGTCTCATCTATGACAGAAGTTCTAATTTCTCATTCCTTCAATGTTGAAACAATCTCTATTGAACCAGGATCCAAACCAAGTTTACTGGAGTTTGTTTCAATGTTGCAAGAATGTTAGGATTGATGCTGCTGTTATCTACATAAACTACACCTTCTATTTCAGATGGTCATATCTACACTGTTATTGATGTTAAAACTTCATTAAAACAAATCGTGCTGTAATTGAAAATACAAGTACCAGGTTTTCCTCTTGATATCCTTGCACATAATGCCTCCCCATGGCTTCCATGAATTTCCAACTAGTGCAGGAATATTTCTTAATTGGTTGCCCAGTCCATTAAAAGATAGAATTCAGAATATTTCTTCTGAAAAGAATGCCAAATTTAAACACAATGCTCCCTAGCACCTAAAATGTCTAATATATAAGTGACAGAAAATATTTATGTATTACATCACATTCCATCTTCTCATTTGATTTGAATATGGTGAGAAAATGGTTCATAAATAAATAATGTATCTGACAATAATTCTCATGTCAATTAAAGATTCTAAGAATGAGCTACAAAGAATCTGAAATAGATGCATAAGATTCATCTATAATTCATATCTCTTGTAGAGATACAATGATCTATTAAATACCATGGTTACGTGGTCTTTAGATTGTTAAAACATGCAGCCACATGCGTTCACACAAACGTAGGCTGGTATAAGCCACGATGAAGTCTTTAACATGAAATCTATTCAAAATGTGTACTTTTTACTCCCAAACCACATTCCAATTCCAGTCCACATTCTATTCCATTGAATACTGAGCATTCAATGATTGATGGTTCTTTACATTTCACAGTTCCTGGTGTCAGGAACTATTTTATGTTGGTCTTTCTTGCTAGACTGTAAGCTCCATGAGAGCAGGATCTATGCTTGTTTTATTCCGCACTAGCATAATCCTTGGCTGATCAAGTTCTGTGACTATTTGCTGACTGGTTGATCTTAAAACTAGAAGGGAAGAATCACATGACAACAGAACAATGTTCAACTACATTGGTAAAGGATTTGTGCATTTTAAATAATTTCTGTGAGTTCGTTAATTTCTTTTTTTCTGTCATACATTCAAGAAGCATTAAAATGAGAAACAGTCCTAATATTTAGAGTGGTATTAACTACACTCACAGTAAATATCCATCTGGAGTCATCACAGTATATAATAAATATTCACCCTCTTCTGTTTGCAAGCAGTTTCTACTCAGATGCCTTGCTGGCACTTTCAAAACAAGAACAAAAGAAAACTTACCTTCTTCCTCCTAGTAAGGCTTTCCTTTCCTAATGCCTCCCTTCTCAGGCACTCCCATTCTTGTCCATCAGGTAGGTTAAAAGACCCACATAATGCTATTTGACTATTACTGTTCTCCAGTCCTTATTTCAGATATATGTTCTATCATTTGAGAAAGTGCTAAGGGTTGTGCTTCCCTATTCCCTCATGTAGTGCTCTGGTCCATGCCTTCAGCTTCCTGGCTCCCTCGCCAGCTCCAATCTGTGAACATCTGATGCCCACCACATGAATTTTACTAATAAGTCCTTTCACAAACTTCTCTGATCAAAGGCCTGCAGTACATCTTTAATTTATTGTCATGTTTTAATGATATTAGCTAAAATGTATTGAACCTTTCATTGCACCGGGCACTTTGTATTGTTTTCTCAGGGCTCCATATTATCTGATTTTTCTTGACTCCATTTCTTCCTAGCCCCCAAATATGCTCCTCTCCAGGAAGAATGGTTTCCTTATGGAGTCTCACATTTCCTGCCTTTGGGACGTATACGCATTCCTCTCCCTTCATTCAGAAAGTCTTCCCTCTCCACTCTGCCTTTGCAGACACTACATATACTCAAAGTCCAACGGAAATTCTACGCATCTCTAATGGTCACTGACTATTCTTGCTCCATGCCCACACTCCGAATTTTTGTTGTATTATGCATTGTACAGTTTAGCATCTGATGACATGCTATCTGATAGGACAGCATGCCACATACACACAATGACACACACTGGAAAACAGTGTGGTTATACCCCAAGTAGCCTAGCCTGAAGTGTACAGGTCAACTTAATGAAAATGAGTTTGTTTTAGAGACTGTGAGGAATAGACAAATCTGTATAACACTATTTCTGCCATCAATACATTTGGGGAAACTTCAACTGTATAATAATTTAGACAGAATAAGACCAAATAAAAAAATGTGTTTCATGGTGTGATAGAGAGCAACTTCCTAACTTCTGAAGAAGAAAAAGTCAGTGTAGGCTGAAGCTTACAGTCATCTCTGAACAAGTCTCTATGCAGAACATCGTATAGAAAATCAAAGACTCAAGCACCACCAAAAATATCATGGCCACAGAAGAAATTGAAATCTTTTTTTTTTTAACATCTATTTATTTTTGAAAGACAGAGAGAGACAGAGCACAAGAAGGAAATGGGCAGAGAGAGAATGAGACACAGAATGTGAAGCAGGCTCCAGACTCTGAGCTGTCAGCACAGAGCCCAATGCGGGGCTCGAACCCACAAACCATGAGATCATGACCTGAGCCAAAGTTGGATGTGCAACTGGCTGAGCCACCAGGTGCCCTGAAATTGAAATCTACATAAACATAACTTAGGACGATATGTCAGGCAATGATCATGACCAATGACAGCCTGTACCAAAAGTGCAGAAACACTAAGGGAAATATTTAAGATTTGAATTGACTTCCAGCAGTGAAAATAAATTACCCTGTGTAGGTCCCCTGCTGACAAAGCCTATTTAAAGATATTAAGGCCAATTATCCAATGCACAGTATCTCAGAAGAACAGATTTTGTTTGTTCTATGGAATACCTGGAGTGAATTTCTGGCAGTGTACATAATCTAAGCACAGATAAAAATCAGCTGAAAGAATCTAATTAAAAAGTTTACTTATTGCTCTAATATAACTATTTTAATACCGTGATTCATGATTATTAGAAGTTCCAAAGAAGGCAAAATTGATTTAATATTGGTATTTTTTTTTTGGAAATCAGGTTATTTGTTTTGTTTACTTCTAAACTTAACAGTGTAATAAAATGAAAACAATTGTATATGATAAAGAGGTACGTGAGTTTGAGTGGGTGCTATACATTTTCAGTAGTGCATAGAATGAATGCAAATATCAAATTTGTAGGTAGAATTTGTAGATGAACTATAAATACATTTTTTTAGTTATGAAGAAAAATATTTCACATGGAGACCATATAATTGTTGCTTATGGAAGGAAAATGTTTTCAAACTTTTTGACTGTCTCATTTATTTTTGTAGATATTGGCTCCTGCTCTCTATAAGTGACTAGTTTTTCTTTTAAATACAGCACCCAACCCCAATTCTTCCTGCCACTTCAAATGACACCTATCCTCCAGATATGAAGTCCGAGCCATTTCTGTACGTCCTAGGACGAAAGAAAATGTCGGACGCGCAGTACAAATGCTATGACCGCATGCAGCAGTTGCCCCCGTACCAAGGAGACGGTAAGAAGAAAGATGTATGAAAATACGTGTTTCAAACATCATTAAAGGTTTTTTGCTTCAGGGATAAATATGCGTTGACTAATTTTAATGTGCCAGCAGTTTTAACAGTGGTTTTCAAACTATCGTATGCTTGTGTATTTCATGTTGAAGACATGCTTATTTTCTTTGCTCAAGTTCACCCAATTGGTTTTGGGCTAACATCTGCACTTATGACAAAACTACTACAGTAACTCAGTATTCACACCTGGCAAGGAGGAACAATGCAGGACAAGATGAGGGAGAGGAATTGGACAATGATAGGAAGGGAATGGTGGGCAGAGAATTTGCCTTGGGTGAATCCTGTCAACACCCTATCTTGTTTGGGTTAATTAAGCAGTATCTCCCCTTAGCTGTCAATTAGTTGTTAACTAGTGCTATTTCTTCTCCTTTTCTATCCCCAGTTCCCAGAGAAATTAGAAAAAAAGCTGTCTCCTAGGCAGGCATTGTTTATCTATCACCTTCTCTAGAGTGCTCTATGTGACTGATCAAATACTGTCAGGGGCAAACATATTCTCTTAGCTTTAGAGGGCTATGTGATGGCCAAGCATTACTATGCCTGTTTCAGTTCTCTCCCCTGTCCCCTAAAACATTTGAAAAGATCCAACAAGATCTCATGCCCCTTGTGTATTCTTAGATAACACTGCTTGTGTGGTGGTGGGGAGGGAATATTGGTTAACTATATTCTATTACTACACATGGTTTGCCTTTAAATAGTTAAAGTTTTTAATTTCAACCTCCTATTTTTAGAATTTTTCCTTTAAACAAAACTCAAGACAGTGGAAAGATAGATACATATTATTCTTCTGTTTCCAGTAGTTTCAGTGTTTTTTAAGAACCTTAAAAGTCATTAGATGCAACTCTGCCCAAAGAAGAAATCATTTCTTCTGAAGCAAGTGAAATAACAGAAACCCAAAATTTATGTTCAGAGACCAAGTGAGAGCAGCCTCCTTCATCACTTAGTCTTAATCATTTTGGGAGGCTGAACTTTTGTGATATGATCATTATTTTAAGATTTCTTTTTTCTGCTTCTTTTCTTTTCCTTTTCTCTTTGCTTTTCCTTCCTATTTCTTTCTTCCCTTCGTTCCTCCGTCCTTCCTTTTTTACATTCTTGAACTGCCTTCAAAGCCTGAGGCTTATTCTTTTGAATAGCTTTATGGAGATCAATCTTCACATTTTAGAGTAGACTAAATTTTGAAAGCAATGAGATACTACTAAGAGCCGATGCTGATAACTCCATCAACTACTCAAACTGAGCATTATTTTAGCTACTAACAAAGTGTGATTCTAAAATAAGACTAGGGGCACCTGGATGGCTCAGTCTGTTGAGCATCTGACTTTGGCTCAGGTCATGATCTCACTGTCTGTGGGCTCAAGCCCCACATCCGGCTCTGTGCAGACCGCTAGCTCGGATCCTGCTTCAGATTCTGTGTCTCCCTCTCTCTCTCTGTCCCTCTTCTGCTCACTCTCTGTCTCTGTCTCTCAAAATAAAATAAATACATAAAAAATTTTTTTAAATAAAAATAAATAAATAAATAAATAAAATAATAAGACTAGATTTCTGTTACCTATTAACTATCTACAAATGCATCTCCCACAGAAATTTTGAACAATGAATTTTAAACTCTTGGATTAAGAATAGAACTATCCAAGGCAATACCTTTGAAGATTAATGGTTGGTAGGATCCATATGTTCCAAAACCATATAGTTTTTTTTTTCCAAGGTAAGCCTCTTATCCAGGGTTGATACTGCATATACCTTTCACAAGATTTCTTTGCAGCATTTCTAGAGATATCATCAAGGAAAGGTTTTGGAGGAAAGATTCCCTACAGATAACATGTATGTCTTTTGAGGAACAAATGGAGAAAACCCTATAAAAAGGAGTTGGTAAAGTTAATATCTTTATTTTGTTACTGCTGCTGTTCTTTTTAATATTTCCATATGCATATCAAGAGCTCCAGAATACCCATCTATTAAATAGTTAGGTCTTGTTTAACACCGTCAATTCCCTGCTGATGATTCTGCAACTTTTTCCAACTTCAGTGTTAATCTCTCTCTGGGTAATCAGGTCCGTATTGCAACCGTACCTGGGATGGCTGGCTGTGCTGGGATGATACTCCAGCTGGAGTTCTGGCCCAGCAATACTGCCCAGACTACTTTCCGGACTTTGACTCATCAGGTAAGATAATTCTTTTTATTTCATATTTTGCTTTGCTTTTATTTTTTTTAATGTTTTATTTATTTTTGATACAGAGAGAGACAGAGCATGAGAGGGGGAGAGGCAGAGAGAGAAGGAGACACAGAACCGAAAGCAGGCTCCAGGCTCTGAGCTAGCTGTCAGCACAGAGCCTGACACGGGGCTCGAACCCACAAACGTGAGATCTGACCTGAGCCGAAGCCGGAGGCTTAACCGACTGAGCCACCCAGCGCCCCCATTTTGCTTTGCTTTTAGAATTTTCATGGTTCTGAAAAGAAAATCAGATATAAAAGATATCTATCTCATCATGCTCTTGTGTTTCAGCACTTTCTGAAGCATTTCCTTACCAGAAATATTACTCAGTTGCACAAATGTTGCAGGCTCCCCTTGTTTTTTAAGTTCCATTACTGGTCAGTTGTGTAAGTTGGGTCTTAAATTCTTTAAAAAAGTTAAATTTTTATATATTTCAAATATTTATTATTAAATTTTAGTAAAACTTTAAATTAATTTTTAAAACTCTGTGAAATCTTACTTAAATGTGGTTGTTCTTAAGTTTTCAATTGTCTCACATTTAGAGACTTATGCAAATGCTTGGTCTAGAGTTCTGGTCTGCTGGGCTGATACAGCATGTACAATGGAAATTTTATATAACATCAAAAGTTATATAGGGGCCCCGGGATGGCTCAGTTGGTTAGGTGTCCAACTTCATGATCTCATAGTTCATGAGTTTGAGCCCCACGTCAGGCTCTGTGCTGACAACTTGGAGCCTGGAGCCTGCTTCGGATTCTGTGTCTCCCTCCCTCCCTCTCTCTCTCTCTCCCTCTCTCTCTCTCTCTCTCTCTCTCACTCTTGCTCTCTCTCAAAAATAAATAAACATTAAAAAATTTTAAGAAAAAGAAAGTTCTATAAAACTGTCATGTCTAAAGGAAAATAAATCAGAAGGTGGTAATTCTAGACATCCACTAGATTTGTGTTCCAACAGGAGTTTATTAAAATATGTTCAGTAAATAAGACTAATGTTGTTATAATGGATCATACTAACACCCAGCTCCATGCCCTGCATGACATAAGCAGTCAATAAATGTGTGTTAATTAAATGAGTGACACCAAATTCACTTTAGTTATAAAAGTAACACAGGGATACTTTTCATTGAGTATCATTTTTAACTTCTCAAAACATTTTCATATATATTATCTCATTTTATACTCACACAATATTTGACACAAAATTGCAAGTGAATCAAACTCCAGACTTACCTAACCCTCTCTTTATAAGTAAATGCAGGAGCGCCTGGGTGGCTCAGTCAGTTAAGCATTTGACTTCAGCTCAGGTGACAACCACAATTTGTGGGTTCGAGCCCCGCATCAGGCTCTGTGCTCAAAGCTCTGAACCGGGAGCCTGCTTCAGAGCCTGCCCCTCCCCTGGTTGTGTATATATATTTATAAGTAAGTGCAACAGTCTCAGAAAAGCATTTGGGAAACAATACTTCTAAACCTCCATACAAATTTGTGCAGATTGAAGTACTTTTAGAACATTCTAGGGAAGATATGTTTTTCCTTCAGGCCTCAATCTAGCTACACAGGTGTAACTGGAAGTTGGGTCAGGATGCTTAGGCAGGGTAAAGGTCTAGGAGTACCAGCTACCAAGAGTAGTGAGAAGCCAGGGGACTAATAAGATGTATCTCTGAACTGTCAGCTATCCAAATAAATTGATGGTCTGGAATCCAAGATGCTCTGGTAGTTAGTGGTCAGGAGCACTTCAAGAAATGTATAAAGAGATATTTGAGTTTGTATAACAGCGTCAATCCAGAGACTAGTTACATGGGGGTCAGGGGGATGGATTTGGGTAGGCATTAGCAATGAGTGATTCTCAACTTAGCTAAGAACCTAGAAAACTGAACAAAATCCTAATGCCTGGCACTACCCCAGATATTCTGAATTAATTCGTTTGGAGCATAGCCTGGACATGATCTTTTAAAGTTCTGCTTGTGACTAAGTATATAGCCAAGATGAAAATGTGTTAAATAATAAAGAGAGTCCAGATAAGAAAGTGGCTGGTACCAGGAAAGCTCAACCAATATGCTAAGTAGCTGTGCCCATGGGAGGCAGAACCCAGAATCAGACAAGACTGATACAGACAATAGAGGAAGAGGAGTAAACAGCAGTAGCCACCCAGCTTCAGGGACTGTGGGTGTTGGGGCCAGAAAAATTCTGTTCCAAAACACTAGACAGAAAACCTGCCCCATTTAAATATTATCTGGGATTAAGATACTGAGTATAAATCTTAGTTATAAAAGAGATCATATGCATAAAAAAAAAAAAAAAAAAGACCCATATGGAAGTTGGGTCTCTTTAAATCCCAGTTAACAGGTCAGGTCTCTTCCTGAGAGCAGAGGTTCCTGAGCCTGCCAAGTGTGTGTAAGTGGCTCTAGGTGTTGAACTGGCTGGCTGTAGGTCAGAGCCCCAGGGAGTCAGGTCATTCCATTTCAAGCTCCAAATCTCTTTTAACAAGATGTGATATATCACAAGATGTCATATAACAGAACATAGTAATCCCTCCACACCTCACAGTGCTGATTTTACTCAATGTCCTTTTGGGAATGGTTCCACGGAAGACTTAGAATAGTCGGTCAGTGGAAGGGAATGCCTGGGTCCTAACAGGAAGGATCTTCAGTGAACTAGCATTTTGAAGAGAGGAATCAGTGTATGTTTCATGCTTAAGAGATTATGTGTGAAAAACAAACCTGGGCTATCAGGTTTTTCTGAGAGTCGTTTGGTCAGAGTTTCTACCACCTTTCAGGGTCAACCAACCCATATGTTTCTCTTTGCTCCCTGACAGTAAATGACAAGAGGTTACTGCTGCATAGACCAAGAGTGAGAACTTCAGTTAAGAGAGAAAACAATAATCAAATGGTAAAATCTAGGCCAGAAAGTCTCTGGAATCCAGATTAGAGCAGAGAAATTAGTCTATCCCTATATCAATGTTTGAGAGATCCTTTTGGTGCTTCTAGCAAGGATGAGATCCAAAGTTCTACCACAGTGAGACAGAGATAAGGAAATTGAGATTACAGGGCATTACTTTAAAAACCAGTTCAGGTCAGCAGCCCCTTCTGAAAATTCTCATTGTGAAAAGAGGAAGGGCTTAGTGTTGTGCCCTGCTCAGCACTACATTCCTGTAAACTCTAACTGAATGCTACTTGATAATCTTTCCGGCTTTTATTGACTCTTCCCAATAAATGATACTTCATTAATCTTGACTTGACAGCTACATTGATTGGCACAAGAGCTTTTCTGCACTTGAGGCTACAAGGCCAGTTCCAAAGGAGCAATGGGCTCTTGCCAAAGTGGCTGGAATTATTGACTAAAAGGCAAGTTTTTGGTCAGCAAAACAGGGATTTCCAGGCATAGATCCATTAGAGCCATCTTATCAGCCTGGTTTGTAGAAAGAACCATTTCAAGTGGGGGACAAATCCACTTCAAAAGAAAAACACATACCTATATTCAACAAACTTTAATTCTTTAGAATTTTATCATTGACACAAAGCTTTATCTTGATGATAAACAAAACGGTTTAATGAAATGACAGAGATTTCACTTTAGACAAAGTGCTTGGTAAAAGACAGGTCATGAAAGAGTGAATAACAGCACTGAAATTCAAAAGAGGCTGATGGCCTGAAGGAATATGCTAGAATGTAAAAAGCAGATTGACAAGGAGGTGCTTAAGGCCCTGCCCTTATGTCAAATACTCAATCACGTTAATGGCACAGAGCCAAGATGGTCAACTTGTAGTTTAGGACAATGATTCTTAACCCTTGATACCTACTGGAATTGGTGAGCTTTTTAAAAATACTGATGACTGATTACCTCTCCAGTTAATCAAATTTTAATCTCTGGGATTGGGCTGAGAATCTGTAAAAAGCTCCATGTGAATTACATTGAAGTAAGCATGCTGCCCTCATCGTGGGGCAGTCCAAACCCAGAATCCTTTAGAGGGAAATACCAGTCTCGGAGCACTTGCAGAGCGGCTCCAGACTATGAAGGGACAGCAAGCTGTGCGGTGTGAGTACACAAGGATGTCTGGCTTGGAAAGGGAAGTTAGAATAGACATAACCTTTGTTCAGAAATTTAAAGACTTGCTAGGTGGGGGAGGACAAGGTCTTTTAGCTGCAATGGATAAAACCAAGAAATGCCTAGATCCAGACTTCCCTGACATCAAAACAAAATAATATTTCCTACAGCCTTGTCCATGATTGGAATGGACTTTTGAGGAAGTACACCCTTCCCTCCACCATAGAATATATTTTGCCTTACATAGCTAAAAATGTTGTTAACACCAACGGTAATCATTTTTATAAAATAATAAGTTTATTTCTGACAATATAATAAAGATAAGATACTGCACTGCAAGCCACTTTAATGTACACTTATTCATTAGTTTCTATTTTATTTAACTCAATATAATTTTTTCTTTCATTTGTGTAGCCAATCAGATTAGAATTTAAATACTATCTTATAGTCAACTAAGTTATTTATAATTCTTTGGATCACTGAATGGAGTGTAGATAACTTGGCCACAGAACCATGAGCCTGAATACAGAGTTTACTACCCCCACAATAGCTTTGGAATCAAGCAGACCATACCCAGATTTGACCCTTGGCCTTCCTTCTTGGTAGCCATGATAGGGAATTTACTTAACCTCTCTGAGCCTCGGTTTCCTCATATGTACAATGGGAAAACCAATACCCATCCTTAAAGGGTCATTATTAACATTTAAGAAAATAATTCTGCAAAGTGCTTAGCACAGTGCCCGGCCCATAGCAAGGTGGAGATCTTTAAAATGCCAATCCAGCCAAATCAGCAAATTTCACTATCACCTAAGAGATAGTTAAAGAAATAAATAGTGAAGGCTAAATCTATACATCCTTAATATGCCCTCTGTGGGATAAAGAGATGATTTAAATGAAATCTTTTTGAGAAGCATAAAAATTATTTCTTGATACACCCCTTAACCTTGAAATTCTTTGTTTTATTGGATTTAACTATATGAAATTGCCAATATTTGACCATCTGACTCACAAAAACTGCAGTTTCATGTAGTCAACCTAATAAATAAATATTGCATATAGATGAAGAAAAGTGTAATCCTGCTCTTCTCACATAGTTCCTATCTAAAATCAGAAATGTAATGTGTTTTTTTTTTAAATATGAGATACAGTATTGGTAACACTTTTTAGTGCAGCTGACCTGAAATTAAATTCTAGCTGATCCACCAGCCACTGACTTTTCAAACTCTATAACCTCTCTGCTTCTCGGCTTCCTGTTTATAAAATGGAGATACAGCAACTTCTGCTTTACATGGCTTCGCTAATGATAAAATGAGACAATGTACACTAAAACATCATGCATAATGCATGACTCATGATGGTGTCCATTGACCTATGTTCACATTCAAGTTATAGGAAGTGATTAACACTGTGGAATGGCTTTTAAGCTTTGTTTTTCCTTCTTGGTATTTTGAGATAGAATTGTAATAATTGTGTTTCATTAACAGAAAAGGTTACAAAATACTGTGATGAGAATGGGGATTGGTATAAACATCCTGAGAACAATCGAACCTGGTCCAACTATACTATGTGTAATGCTTTCACTCCTGAGAAACTGAAGGTAAGTTCAATTTCAAATTTCGGTCTTGGGTGAGGATGCCATTATTTTACATAGAAATATATGCATAACTATAAAACACCTGCTACCAAGAAGCAAACCTATTTTACAGAAGGAAATCAGATAATGGCTGGTAAGTTTCTAGGGACTCTATGAAGTAGCATTAGGGAAAAAAAATGGCATTTTTCTTCTTGTCTGGCACCTGGTGTCAAACAGTTCCAGGAGCATATAGAATCTGGCCATGTATAGTGAGGGAAATGGTGTCCGTGGAAGAGACAATGCAATTCCCCATGATGTCAGACATTAGGCAGCTTTCCAGGGACTCTCTAAGCTCTCTCTTCCATGAGAAAAGTTCCAAAATTAGAGATTTTTCCCCCAACCACAAAGTGACAGTTTCCCATCTTCCCTGCCCCCAAGATGCCCATTAAGAGTTTTACTATCAGGGCTTGAAGGAACCCTTTAGAATGGGGCTTCCCATCAGCCTATAGATAAAGGTATGGCAGTTCAGGTTATTTTCAGTGGAAATACTTTTGTCTTACTCCCAGTTAAATATTTTTAGTATCATCTCTGCTTGGAAACATTTTAAGCCAATGGGAAAAAACCCAGATATCTACTCCCCAAATGTATGAGAAATCTGAAAAAAAAAAATCACTAAGCCCACAATCAGCCTCCTCTCCCCACTGAGCTCGGAGAAACGGTCAGTGTTTAACCACATAGTATATCTTGGAGCAGCCCTGGTGACTGCAGTAGAAACCTATTGTTTCCTTCAAAGATAGGCCTGTATGCTAAATAATTACTGAGCTGGGAGCTAAAAGCACATCAGTGCTTCTGTTTGCTACAGAGAAGATTTAGGAGTATAGAAATTTTTCCTTTTATTAAAAACAAAACAAACAACAACAAAAAACAAACAAGATGAATAGGTAGCTTTGAGACCAGATGACTAGAGACCAGAGGGACATCTTGTCACAGGCACAGGTTTGGGGCACCAACACTGGTTACCTCTTCACAAATTGCATAGTGGCCCCTGAGAATTAGAGTCATGTCTACATCCTAATGGAGAGCTATTTACTTAATAAGGCCTGACTGAGATGACATGTCACCAAGTAAGGAATTCCTGAATGAGTGCTGATTATGATTTTACAGGAAAACAACAACAACAACAACAACTGTAACCTGTTAACTGAATTGTTATCAGGAGTGCATATCCAAATAAGTAATTCTTCATGCTGCCATATTAGACCTTCTCATTCTAGCCACATCTGAGTAAGAAATAAAGGATTTTAAGAGTAAACGTTCCCCTCTGGGCACCTAAACATAATGATTGAAATTCTTGGAATAAATCTTCCATATATATATATACAGGCAAATTTTTTTTTGTTTTGAAGAATCCATCTTAGAATTTATTTAAAAAAATAAAAATACAAAATACAAAAAGCACTTCTCAGTCTTAAGAATGACACCAAGAATGGCAACTAAATTATGATCTGTTGGTTTAAGCTTACATATTTAAATAACTTTATTTCAGAAGAATAAACACTTTGTAAAGTAGTCTGGAGGCAATTGAAAGAAAATAAATTAAATAAAATTTTCTTAGAAATAAAATATATAGAGGTAAAAATAAAATAGTGAGGGGTGCCTCATTTGGTTAAGCATCCGGCTTCGGCTCAGATCATGATCTCACAGTTCCTGGGTTCAAGCCCTGTATCGGGCTCTGTGCTGACAATTCAGAGCCTGGAGCCTGCTTCAGATTCTCCCTCTCTCTCTGACCCTCCCCTGCTTGCTCTGTCTCTCTCTGTCTCTCAAAAATAAATTTAAAAAAAACATTAAAAAAAATTTAATAAAATAAAATAGTGACAGAGGATAGGGGCATGAGCATATATCTAATTTTAAAACTTTACTTTTAATGGCAAGGAGATTCTACACGGTGACTATTTAAAAGTAAGAACTCTTAGAAATGCCACTCCTGGTTTTATTTGGTGGTGAAGTGAGAAAAATAGCCACACAATGAGTTTGTGGGAGAACAAACAGGAGCTAAGTGTCTGTTTTCTTGCAAAGATTCCTAAACACTTCCTAAGAAGGGGCCTATAAGCTATTTTGAAGTCTTTATCATAAACTCTAGATATAAATCAATGACTCCAACCTTAATTATCATTTCTGCAAAGGAAAAAAGCATTCTGTTAGGAGAGTAGTATCGATGAAAATGGCAAATAATATGTAAATGCCTGGTCAAGTGGAGCAACAGCCACCATTCAGGAGAAGTTGATTAGTTCATTTTGAAATTCTAACTCCTAGAAAGGCAATATTTGTTTCTGTCCAGCAGTAATGCATTTAACCAAACCAAGGACTCTGCATGCTTTGAGAGCCTTTTAGTGGAATCAGTGCTTCAATATCAGGCTCTTCACAAAGAAAGTGACGAGAATCAAATGTAGAAGGGTAATGATTTGTTCATAATAGGCACATTCTCCCAGGAATTAAAAAACTAATAGAAATTATCCAACTTAGCTATATTGCATTTGTATTGTGTGTTCTATTGATTACTAAGTGGTATCAGCTTTTGCTGTATGTTTACGTGATTTGAGTTATTATTAGGTGAATAGAAACTAAAAATTGTTTTATCTCTCTGACTTAATTTTTGGACCTGTATGATATTACACCCATTTTCTCATGGCTACTGTTTATTTAGATCATCTTTTCCCCATCATTTTATGACCTGTATTTCTGTATCCCAGCATTTAATGTTTCTTATAAGCAGCATGTAACTGTTTTAAAAATCATTTAATTTGACCACTTTATTTTACAGATTAAAACTACTGAGATCTAAAGGGGTGAAGTGGCTGACTTATGAGAGTCACACAAAGATTTAATCATTAATACTCTGAGTAAAGACCAGCTCTGATGTTCTTATACTCTTGTCCACCAGCTTATATTCTTCCCACCATATCATGCATATTCTAGTATAACTGATAATCTTATATTCTTTAACCTGTTAGCCCCAAATATTATAATTCAGTATAATTAAATTCTCTGAAATATGTTATAATTTTAGTAGATTTTTTCAAGGAGAACAGTTGTTGAATTACACTGATATTAAAAATAGAAACTATTTTCCTTCCTCTATTATCACTTATTTGCCTATTTATTTTTATAACTGGTTTGTTGTTGTTTTTCCAGAACGCGTACGTCCTGTACTACTTGGCTATTGTGGGTCATTCTATGTCGCTTTTCACCTTGGTGATTTCGCTGGGGATTTTCGTGTTTTTCAAGTAAGTACCCTCATAGCATCTGCTTTTTATTTTCTTATTTAAGGTACTGAAATAAATGGTAAACTCTACAAGAGTAGAGGGAAGGGTGACATTCTGTAAAACCACAAGAGAAATGCAACACCAGGAGTCATCAAGTAGCAAGGAAAATAAAATTAATTAAAACCTTTTTTAACCCTATCTCTGAGGCAAATAAGACGGATTCATATAATTCTCAAAGGCAATATGCCTTTCCCAAAATAAAACAGTCCTGTGAGCCCACAGGTACCCTGTGTTACCATGTTAAAGGCTCCACTAACCATCACGAATGTTGCAGGAAGTGTTGAGGAGAGGCTCTTCTTCCTTCTTTTACCCTCATCCTAAAATATGGAGGTCATGTCCAGAAGTTCAAATGCATGCCTAATTGTGGCCTGTATCACAGGTGAATTTGGCCGGTGGAGAAGTGTGGCTAGTGAGGCCATGATAGTGTTTAGCCAGAAAAGGAAGGTAAGGCTCTCTTCTGGCCTTGACTCACTCAGCCAGGTCCAAGGAGAATCTCTGGAAAAAGAGTCAAGTGTCAATGTCTTGCCCTTGCAAACCTGGCATCATCCACCACAGTTAGCTTCTAAGACACCGTGAGGAGTAAAAACCCAATGAGGCTTCTATTCCAAGGCTGTGTCTATGCACTTGATTGCATTATATATGGCAAAATGAGTACGTTGGTAAAACTACTGATTTTTTTTTTAATGAAGAATTTGAAACTTTGAATCTGTTTTTTCAGGAATGACTTCATAATGCATGTGAGACAGTAATGTATGTTAACATCAGTCCTAGACACGTCTTAAGTTCAGTGTACTTTCTATAAATCAAAGGCAGGAGGCAATACATTACCCTTTCATGAGTATCCTGACTAATTTCTACGTTACAGGTCTGTCTCGTTCAACTAATACTCTTTTTTAGTTGTGGTGGTATTATACAAATGGTAAAGTAAAGCCCCTTCATAGGCTCAGACAACAAATAGTCTCCACACTTTGCAGTTGTGATAATGTAACTACATATACAGTGATTCATGTGTAGTATAACAGAATCTTAATTTGATTTTTTAAAAAATATTATCATGATAAACTAAAGAAGATGAAGCCAAGGGGGGAATCACCTGTAAACACACCCTTAACACAACTCCTCTATTATTTTTTCCTTGATCCCTTTTAATCTTTGCCTTTATCTTATCCCATTATCATATTATGTCTATACCTTATATAGTCAGGATTCATATTCTGACAAAGCAATGTAATTGAACAGCAATTTTTTGTTAGCTGCATAATAATAATTAAATAACAATAAATAAATAATAATTTAAGTATACAGAATAAGCCCCTTCCATATATGGTTTTACAGGAGAAAGATATAAACAAAGCAATAAGACATAAGGGATCAATTACTAGACTTAGAGAAGAAGAGTATTTTCAATTATAGTGATCAGAATACTGCAGAGTAAACACACGGTATGATTAATCTTGGAATATCTATTCCTTTTTCAACTGCACTTGACCACGGTGAATAAATACATCATTATGGCTCCCATACAACTTTGATTAAAAAAAAGTCTGTCACTAAAAGTCTAACCTTTAAAATTTGTAATGTAACCATAAAAAATTGAAAGAAAAAGCTCCCAAATTTGTAATGGTGCAACTAATAAGTGTATTCAGAAGTTTAAAGATAAAAAATGTCCAGGGAACATTCCTTGCTTCTTTATTTCTCCAGTCACTTAAATAAGTAATGAGATGTGAGAGCCAAATCTACAAAGAAAATAAAAGTATTCTTTCAACACTCATTCCTATATTTAGCCAGTGAATATGGGTGTTTAAAAGTGCAGCACAAAAGTAAACTAAAATATTTCTCAACTCCAGTTAGACCCCGAACATAATTAATCTGGCTGAACCCATGAGAGAATCTGGGAGCAGACTGACTAGAAAGCACCTAATACTGTCCTGCTATCTCTCAGTTCCCAAAACCTGCCAAACAGCAACTTGAATCTTAGGAGGAAAGCCAGCCCTTATGGATCTATAAGCTGAGTACAATAATGGGGAGACATAAACTGAAATAGCTTGTTCTCCAGAGCACACACAACAAGAGGCAAATAGGATATGAAAAACACACATGCTGGGAAATCAAATACTCAGATCTAAAAGCAGTCACATATGATTTTTATACTTGTTCTTAATTTTATCTTAAACCTGGCCAAACTAAAAGTATCAAGGGAATCTGATTTTTCTTAAAATTAAACTATGTTTCTGAATCTTCAGATTTTTTTCTTTACATATGCATTTCATAAATATTAAAAGAAGGTAATTCTGATCTATACTATATTTTATCTTTAAATTAGCAACATTTTCCTCAAATTGTTTTCAATCTTCAACATCACCCTTAAGGTCTTTACTGCATATTACAATGGCAGCTTTTATGATTTATGAGTTTAAGACGCATCATCTGTGTGAAACCTGAGCAAAAAAAACAAAAAAAATCATCACTCCCTAGCTTAATTCTGCATTCCCAGGGTTGAGTTATTTTGCAAAATCCAAACAATCAATTTCATAAAATTTTTATGAAACCAAAATTGAGAAGTTACACCCAGCTCCACTTTTCAGACCTAATGCCCCATTCATAATCATCCCATTGAAACTCACGCTCAACTCATCAAATGTGCCTTAGAGGGTCTATAAAAAGGAATAACCCTGCAGGTGACCTACTCAAACCAGCAGGCTAAGAAAGCCTGCAGAGAAATTTAAAGTCACCAAATACATGGAGGCTGTGGAACTGCCAATACGTTGCTGCTAAAAATCTGGGAAATTACTCATATGTACTCATTTTCTTTGCAGGAAAAATAGTTAGGAGCAACAATATGGAGAGGGATTAAATAGAAACGTCAAATTTATTCAGCAAGACTCCTCACTACTACATGCCAATAGTAAATGTCAACAAGAGAGTTAAGATGAAGATACCCTTAGGGGAGAAAGGCTTGAGAAAGCCACATAAGTAGACATTTATTTGTGTGCATTTCCTGACCATTTTAAGCAAGCTTGCAGTAAAATTCACTTATCCCATCAGTTCCAGTTAGAATTTATCAATTGGCGTTTCTATGGAATAATCCTAAATTACTAAACTATCTAACTGTTTTTTCTCAGGAAAGCACAGTAATAGAACGTTCACTATCATCCATTTTAACTGCTTGATACTCATGCCTTACTGATTGTTAAATTTTGAATGTTAATTATTCTTGCCTGCAAGTTAATAGAGATCTATGTTGCAAGATGGGGGGTGTGTTTATTGCATTACATTGCCTACATTACATTACATTGGCCATATCAGCACAAAAGGAGGTTTTCCACTGGGACCTTTCAGAAGCAATACTGATTCCTCTCTACTCACTCAGCATTCACTATTACTCTGTCACATCTACGTAGTGGAAGAATAGATAACACTTTATCTTGTGTTATTTCCCACTATTTTACCTCTCCAGCTGACTTCCTAAGGCTCCAAAGAAACCACTAAATCAATGGCACCAAAGGTAACCTCCGTTTTTCCCAACTCACCCTTGACACCACAGGACACAAAAGATAACTGCCAGTCATATCTTGGTAAACTGTTCACTCACTGAATAGTAGTAATAGGAAAAGAAGCAAGAATAACGATCAAAAGGGAGCTCCTAAAGGATAAAGATTTTGTGCTAAAGCCAAAGGTATGAAGTCTCTTGTCAGAGAGGAAAGATATAAAGTGTATTGGGTTTCAAATTCTTCTAGGAGTTTTAACTCTGTCCATTCTGCAACTCCCTCCCCTCCCCCTCACTTGTCTAGTCCATTGCGAACAAGAGATGACAGCCAGGTAAAGGAGCACTTAGCGTTACACTGCAAGACATGGCTGCTTGTACTAATCACAAGTTATTCCAATGTGTGTCTTCTCATGCACCAGGAAATTCAAAACAACTTTCACTTGTTTTATGGCTTGCTTCTTTCCTTATTTACTTTGAATGGGACTATAATTACACTGTCTTATAAAGGACTGAGCACTGCTCTTCCTTATCCTGTGATATCGGACTGTTTTATGCAATATGCAAGACTCAAGGCAAATATTAAATGCCTTCTCCTACAACTGCAAGCTCCGCAAAGAGCACACACATACATACATACATAGGGTCCCAATTACTTGAAACAAATAGTGAGGCAGATTTACTCCAAGATTTACTCATACCTAGGTAAATCCTCATCTCTTCCTCACATGTGAGTGACACTTAGGCCAAAACAGACATAGAGTATGTTGTCTTATCCTTCTGCTCTTAGAGAATCTATAGTACTTAGATTTTCTTGTCACGCAAAAAGTAAGCAATGTTCTGTCTATCTAAGTACTTGTTTCTTTTAATCAAGAGGAATGAAGTATAGCTATTTTCTACTTAAGACCGTTCAGATCTGACAGATCATGTTCATTCAAGCAACAAGATATTTGCATTAATAACAACTGAACACATAATTACTTGTGTTAAGTTCAGTTACTCTCTTTAGCATCCTATACCTCTCCTTCAGAACAGTAATCATAATAAGAGTAAAAAAACAGTTATTTAGCATATAAGGTCTCTGAAGGCAGGGGGGTCTGTTTTGTTCATCCTATCCCTAGCATCTCCCAAAGGTCTGAACCATACAGTAACATGTGTTGGATTATTAAATGGGTACACAGTGATATGTGTTAGATTACTGAAGGAATTTTAATAAATTTAAAGTACCATTAACTGGCTTCAAAAAGCTGAGTGTAAATGTCATCAAGTAAGTGTAATAAAAATGTCTTAAACACAGTAAGCAGAAATTATATTGAAACTTTAAGACACAGAAACTCCTATTATATACTAATCATATTCTTCCTTTGGAGCCTAATAGTTTATCCAGCTTTAAACCCTCATTTTCTCATTATGTACATAACACAGTACTGTATATAGTTTTAGCTACTGTTGAACAACAGCATAATGTCTGATTTAGGTAGTTAATGCCTATAGTAAGAACTTGGCAAATGTTCAGTATGATTCAAAGTCTAAGATATGAGATAATATAGCATTTAATGTAGTTCTCTGATATACTGGAAAACTACTGGTCACAACTTGAAGAAGGAAATTGCTCTTATGTAAATATTTTTTATTTAAAAACATGAGTATCAAGCCCTATAAGGTGTCAAACACTGGTGTAGGTGCACAGAACAAACCCTTTAGCACTCCCACTCCAATGAGAGAAATGGAGAAACAGGCAATAAATAAATATATGATATGTCAGAAGGTGGTCTTAAGAGAAAAAACAATAATAATGTAAGGGTAAGAGGGCCAGGGAATAATAAGCTAGAAGTGGAGGAAGTAGATTTTTGGTTTACACAGAAGACTGAGCATTAAGCAGTCCTTTAAACTAATGTATATCGGCAGATTATTGAACTCTACCTGATGAAAAGCAAACCCAGCATGGGAATAGCAGTGCTGTATGATGTATTTATCCATACTCTTTAGTTCTAGATAATGTCAACTGTTGTTGGTTTAAGCCAGGCGGAATCCAGTAATGAGACCACAGATATTTGCCCCCCAGTGAGAAGAATTATAAAATGCTATTATGACTATATGGAAAATGGCAGGTCACAGGTTTAATGTACCAGTTGAAATATTGAAGAGTTTATACAGTATAAGTGGGTATGATGTTTCCCATAAGTAATTGTTTCTTTTTAAAGCCTTAAACCTACTTTTATAGTACTATTATAAAACCAATTAGGTTTGCTTTATTTAACAGAGTTTTCTGCTGCCAAATAAAGTAGGATATGGGTGTGTTTGTGTGTGTGTATATGCACATGTGTGTGTTTAAGTTCTTCTCTAAACTCTTCCTGGATATAAAGTTCTGCATTCTATCCCTACTTGGCAATTTGCAAATTTTAAAATATTCTGTGTTAACTATTTCCTAATGGTTGTGCTTCCTGAATATCAAAAGATGTAGCTACACTAACCAAAATGTTTTAACAGATGCCCTCATTACTTAAATTGACTTTATACTACAGATAATTGCATTTTCTTTTGACTTGAAATTTAGGAAAGCATTGTAAATAAACCCAGACCATTCTCATATTTCATATTTCCCCAGAACTCCCTTTTCAAAATTCCTGGAATTCTAACTTTATTCTATGCAGATATTTTCGGAATAGTTACTATGATCAGTCATTGGCATAACTGAATGTTTTATGTTTTCACATTATGCTAAATGTTTTTTGACTGGATCAATTACGGTAAATGCAAGATTTTTATTCATCTTGGATAATCATTCCAATTTTGTTATAGCCATCCTGCAGGGCTCTCTCCATTTGCATCAAAAAGTGAAATAGGATATCCAAACTAATGTTTATTTATGTGATCATTCACACAAATACATATGTACAAGCTTATGAATGGAGAAAGGAATGAAAAATCCAACAAATTGTTTAGTGTCCAAAAGGTGGGAAATGGCTATGCCAACAAGCAGTGGCACTTGGATGGGTTTCATCAGATCCAAACCACAATATGCCTCATAATGAGATCAAATTTGAGCCTATTTAGAATTCTGTGTCTGTTTCTGAGCTCAGCCATCAGGAGGATGTGAAAAGGGACAACCACAGTGTTGATGCCAGTTGGAATATGAGAAATAAGAAGACATTAGAAGAAATGGCAAAAGAGAAGAATGACGGAGACTTAATAAAGTCTGTGTCTGTGATGGGTCAAGGACGCAGATTCAGTACTTTGTTAAGGGAAACCTTGGTTCTGACTTCATGCTCTGTTATCCAATTTGCCACACAATTTCTGCCTGGTTACATCAATGAATATTCGACTTTTCTCCTGAAGCATACTCCAAATCTTTATGGTTTCTCTTGTAAGAGTCCTTCTCTTAATTAATTTCACAACACTTGGTATAATTAAAAGTGATTTTATCACTTACTCTTTCAGTTATTGTATGAAGTCACCCTGAGGACTGAAAACTATGAGCTACTGTGACTAGAAAAATGTTCTTAAAAATCAGGCAGAAAAGTAATAATGAGTCTTAAAGATGGGACCAGCCTCACTTATTTCTATAAGTCTCTCATCTATTGCTAAAGGAAATAATACAAATATTACCCAAAATAATTTTTTTCAGGTATGTCAATAGTTTTGGCTTTGGTTAATGCTTTTTTTACTTTTTCCTCCAGGAACCTTGGCTGCCAACGGGTAACTCTGCACAAGAACATGTTTCTGACTTACATTCTGAATTCTATGATTATCATCATCCACCTGGTTGAAGTAGTGCCCAATGGAGAGCTCGTGAGAAGGGACCCGGTAAACACTGCATGATTTGCTTTTGATTTATTCTTAAGGACATAATACAATAAAGAGTGAACATGGTACTATCATTTGACTTAAGCAGCTGTTTGCATATGTGATCTTATTTACTTTTACAGTTGGGTTTTGCATCAAGCATGGCACATCATTTCTATATAGTTATTGTGGGTAATCACTATATAGAGTAGTAAAGGGCTGGAAATAATTCAGTCATAACCAAACAAGAATTATACAACGAATTTTGAATTTTTCCTACGAATTAAAATTTTTATTCACATCTATGGGAAGTTTACTGAATACATCTTGTGAACATGGGCAATTCGAGGGGTACTAAGGCAATGCCCCAGTGTGTCACTACTGGGTTATAGGTGTCCCTTTATACTAATTTCCATAGCGTCCTGGCACCAAGCGGGCTTGTGCCAGTCAATTTAGCTATGAGTTGTAAGCATTTACTCTAGTAAGCCATATAAATACTGCTGTATTCTATGTCAGCATGACTTAGAAAATGTTGAAATACCCCTAGCACACTCACTCTCAGCTCCCAGTCTCTGCTGACTATCCCCATTAAGTGAGCTCAGCCATAAACCAGAGGGCAAGGAGGCCAGGGTGGAGTTGTACAGACGTGTGTCCCTGGGCTCAGGGCAGGGGAAGCAGGGTGGAGAAGACATTTGAGAGCACCAACAGAAGCTACCCAGCACACAGCGAATGACCGAGGGATATTTTCATTTTTGTTTCTCTTTGTTATGCAAGCATCTGTAGATAGCCTCATCTTTCAAAACTGGCATTTGACAGTTCTGCCAACCCAAAGACAAAAATGCATGAAATCTGCCCAGAGCATGCATCCTGCGTGACAGTGGCAAGGCATGGGAAAGCAGCTTAATTTGGCTTCTAGTGAATCCACAGTGTTAATCATTTTTGCATGTGAACATATCCAGAAAGGTATGATGGTCCATCTTTTAAGACCATGGCATCTGTTAGCTGAAGACAGTCTAATCTTACGTGCAGAATGTGACCCAACAGTCAATCTTGATGAATTTACTTTTTAAAAATTTCAACTCATCTTAATAAAAACAATTTCATTTAGTTTTCCCAAGATCCTGGCAAAGAGTGGATATTATTCCCATTATTAACTGAATAAACACTGAGTAACGGGATGTGTGTCCTCTGTACTGTGGTCAGTTAGAGATGGGGTTCAAGCCCAGACCTGTCTCACACAGAAGCCCACCCTTTCTCCTATGTACCACATGGAGCTCTTAATTTACTTCCTTAAGAAAATGGGCTCAGCCATTCCCAAGTGATAATTGTCCATAACTGGACACGTATACTATGTTTAATTAGGGCAGTGGACACCTACTAAGATGAAGAAGCAATTAACTAAGCGTCTCTCAAAAGAAAAGGGCTCAAGTTTCTGTTTCCCATACACCATTAAGTGCAGAAATCCTGAGAAAGTTACCATCTGTATGGAGTAGGCCTGGAAATGGCACTTTAGTCACTAAATAACTATGAGAGCAATACTCAGTCACATTATAAAGTATTGTAAACTCTTGAGTAAACTCTCTCCCATCTCTCTTCTGGAGGGTTCATACCCATGTATCATTCTACCAGCCCTCTCTCTGGCTGATAGGGTAAAGGGGGCTTCTCATCCATATCAAACCTACTATCTTCCTGAAATAGTCTAAATTCAGGATTTTTCTGGATTTGCTATTGAATTACTAAAGCTATTTAGCCTTATCCATCAACAAGGAAAATAAAAGCTGTTCCACTTACTTCCAAGAACTTGTCCCGGAGTCCCAAAAGTAGCATAAAGCTTTAACTTTTTTAAGCTTTATTTTCTTCATTTTGAGAGAGAAAGAGAAGCACACATGAGCATGGAAGGGGTAGAAAAAGAGAGAGAAGGAAAATCTCTAGCAGGCTCCGTGCTGTCAGCACACAGCCAAACACAGGGCTCAATCCCAGGAACTGTGAGATCATGACCTGAACCTGAGTCAAGAGTTGGATGCTCAACTGAATGATCCACCCAGACTCCCCAAAGCTGAAAACTAAAAAATTCCCAAGGGCACACAGGATTGTAAGTGATTGCTCACACAGTTGCTCCTAACTCTAGCCTGTAATTAACTTCCTAGGTCTCTGCACTTGGCTTCCCTCACCCATTTATTAGTCTATTCGTGGCTCTTAACAGTGGATGTTTTCACTTTCATTGGATACTTTAGGGGCACCCCTGCCTATCTGCTCTGCCAGTTACCATGCACAGGCTGCCTCTTAGCCAACAAGTCAGCCCAGCTCTGCCTTGCAGCTTCTCTCTTGCCTAGAGACCTATAATAAAGCCTATAATGTAGATGTCTAGGGACACAGTTCAACCACTGTACAGCCCATCTCCTGGGAGAATGTAAGTGTGAGCATAGAGGACCCAGAGAAATTAAAAGGAAGCTTCCTTCTGGGTGGGAATGAGGGCGGCTCTCTTGCACATATTTGGTATTCTCAAAATGATCTAAGCTTGAAAAACAGGAAAGAAGTTTATCTTTATGACATGACTAGCACCTGATTCTGCCAATCAATATATTGTTAACCTAACAGACTTGTTATTAGCTATGCAAGAATAAACTTCCTAGGGAAAAATTGTAAAATCTTGAAAGGCAGAATTTAATCCAATCAACCAAGTGTTGCTGAGTGTCCAAAACTCGAATTTTAGTCTTCAAGCTGAACTAAATAGAATGGTGGAAAATAGCTATCTATGACATTCCCTTCACAATCACTAGGAATAGACTAAGCCTCAGATGGAAACAGCTTCCTATGTCTTGCAACCATTCGGTCCTTTGTTTACCTATTTCCAAGTGTTTGCGGGGTTTCTCAATGGAGAACACAGGAGCAAAAAGTCTGAATGCAAAGGAAGCCTCCTCTCCTTTGAGGTTAGACAATATGAGAAGAAGCCACCAATAACAAGTCACTGACAGTGGGAAATGGGGAACATCATAATGTGTGAACACAATGTGCCCTCTTTCACATTTCCAAACGTCTGTTTCTTCCATAAGACAAAATTTGGACATTCATGCCTTTTACTAATACATATAAATAGTGTAGACCAAACACAAATGACTATAGTGACTAAAATTAATTCATGTTTATAAATTGTGAAGCATACACTTGCCCCTCCAAAATTATAGGTCATTTGTTTTTAGTATGTTTTCTATTTGAAAATATTGTTTTCCAGTGAGATCTTGTTCAGTCTTTTCTCTAACTCTGTATGCAAACAACATGGGGCTATATGTCTAAGCAAAGTTAGTTCAAGAAAGGGCAAGAAAAAACCCTCAAGTAAGCATGTCTTCTATGTTATTTATTCATCCATCCTTGAAACTGCTCGTATATTATTTCCAGGAGAGACACTGGTCTTGAAATCTTTTCTGTAGCCCATCTTGAAAATACATATTCTGTCATGAATGCATTCAGAGAAGCCCTATTTCTTAACTATCATTTCCCATCCAAAGACAACAAAAGTCAATTGCAGTTGAAACTATAAATTCAGGAATCAAGAAAGGAGAAATTTTCCCTATTGTGATATATTTACATTTATAGGGGATAAACAAGAACTAGGAAAAGTTTAACTAGAAAAGCCCCATCTTTACTAAGAATAAAGTTCTCCACCACTAAAAAGGCAGAAAAAATAGCACCCAAACACTGAGAATCAGGTCATCAATATATTACTAAGTCACATGCAAAATTATATATAAATGTTACTTTAAATGAATCATTTGAAATATTGCATTTTTCTTGCAAGAGTAACATTCCAGAAAACATTAGATTAAGGTTCTCCATAGCCTAGAAGAGAGATAACAAAAACCCAAGAATGGGGGGCCTGGGGGCCTCAGTCAGTGAAGCCTCCAACTTCAGCTCAGGTCACAATCTCATGGTTCATAGGTTTGAGCCCCTCATCTGGCTCTGTGCTGACAGCTTGGAGCCTGGAGCCTGCTTCAGATTCTGCCCCTCTCTCTGGCTCTGCCCTGCTCACGCTTTGTCTCTTTCTCTCTCTCTCTCAAAAATAAATAAACATTAAAAATTTTAAAAGAAAACTAGAATAGACCCCCCCCAAAATAGAAAAAAAGCACAAGAAATTTTTGAAAAACAGAAGTTATTGGACCTTGGCAATTACAAATATTGATTGAAATTACAACTAACATAAAAATATAATCACAGTCATAAATTAAAGAAAAGCATATTATCAAGATTCCATTTATCTGTGATTCAGGTGTATGTCTACTTTAAAAAAACAACAAAATGTATAATTTTAAAGACACTTTTTTCTCTTAAGCAAACTAAAGGCAGAGTTGTGGATTATTTTTTCATTGTGACCCAATTCTCAGGTCACTGAATCAGCAGTTGAGAGGCAAAAAGATTTTCCTTCCCAGTGCCCAAGGGAATATATTAAAAAGAGAGTTATTTCTTGTAAAAGGAGGCTGCATCATCCCAAATGCTGTTGCACTACTTCTAGAAGAGTTTATTTTGTTGGGGGCAAAAGCAAACAATGTTCTCACTCTTCAGTAGGGAATCCCTATGGACTTGTGGCCCCTTTCCCATCAAAGTAGCTAGTTTCTTTCCTTGGAATTTTTTTTTGGTTAGGCAGATTCTCTCCTGTAAAACCAAGGGTGAGAATTTCATTCCTTGACATTCTTTTTTAAAAAGTTAAACTCAAAATAACTCATGGCACAAATAAGGGCTGAATAGAGCCTCAGTTTATTGAGTGATGTGAAAATTGCCCATTGTCATGTGTGTCATTTGAGCATTTCATTTCCATAATATCTAAAATTTCATTTTCTTGTTCCATCTGCTTATTTGATGATCTTCATGTAGAGAGTCAGGAGGCAGAATTAAAAGCATTGTTCTTACCGCATCTAAAGGAAGCTGGCAGCATACTTGTCATTTTCTAGGAAGAAATGTCTCTCTGAACTTTTTATCTGGGTCTGAAAGGGACAATACAAGAGAGATTAGTTTTTACTGGGAATCTGGGCATTTTGCACTTCAAAAGCCAAAATAATCGAGACACATTTTCTATAGCCTCTTATATAAGTAAAGTCAAATGAGTCCCAAGTTCTGAAAAACAAAGTGGATTTCTTCTACTTCTAATTTGTTCAGGACAGTTGAGCCACCAGACTAACTCAGAACTTCATCCTAGTTACAGAAAGATCAGTTTGGAATGGTGGCCTAGATCAGAGACAGATGAAACCCAGAATGGAAACTGGAACCCTCCTACCCAGCCCAGAGGAGGCTGGTGCAAGGGAGGACGTCTCCATGTGAAAGAAGTGACAGAGACAGCAGAGTTTTTGAGATGAAAGATAAGTGCAAGTAAAACTAGACTGGAATTATTCACCTTAGTAGCCTGTGGAAGAAAATAGATTGGGAAAAGTATGATAGACTTGAGGGACAATGCAGAGAGCACATTGCCAAGATGTGATAATGAAATGAAATATCCTATTCTGGTCATTTATGCCATTTCACTTTACTTACATATCAAACCAATAAATGGTATTTTAACGAGACTATATGGTGCAGAAAAGTATGGAGAATTTCTTTATTTCTTTTTAAATTTGTTATTTATAATTGACCCCTTTCCCACGTGGATTTGAAGAATTTATTGCTAAAATGGCTATAAACATTAACCCAACCTCCAGTTCTCTCATCTGGCCAGTCTGGCCAGATTTACAAATGGTACCTTGTGACATGGTTTGTGTAGTAAGGCTTCATGTCAACATTGTCAGCTAGTTTCCCCTGCTTTGAGAAGTTTATCATGCATTTTATGCAGAACTTCTTATAGATTTCATTCTCAAAAGCTTCTGGTCAAGATAGAAGAATTTTGTGCCCTCTGTTGGGTGTACAAAGGGAGTTTGTACATTGAACCAACTCCATTGGCTCATTGCTAGGATTGCTTGTCTTAGCTGGATTGCTCCAAACTGATCTCATGGACCCTAGAGGATCTCAGATCCTGTGGTTCTTCTACATACTTACAGATTATTCTGCAATGCTGAGCAATTTACTGAAACTCACTTTTCTAATATGTAAAGTGGAGATATTAATAGCACCTTCCTCATAGAGCTGTTTGTGAGGGTTAAATGAACTGGTACACTTAAAATCTTCAAAAACAATTGACTTAACAATTGTCAAATGTTAGCTATTATTACTTATATTATAGTTGTTACCATAGTCATGATGCCTTAATTAAGTACTTGTCATTTTCTAACTCTGCACCTAGTTTCATTTCCATGTTACACAGCACAGGAGATTGGAAACCCAGAGCATTTGTAAAATATTGCTTAAATCCAAAAGGACTAAGTGTAAAAGCCGAATGCAGAGAATACTCCGAGGTTAGTAAGTCAGAAATAAACAAAAGGGCGGTGGTCTGAGAAAATAAAACTAAATCAGTCATGGCTTGAGAACGTCTAGTGAAGAGTAACATAATATCCTCGGTATACCATATAGAGAAAGGCCCTTGAGAGCAGCAAGCTGTTACTTGGTATTCCCTCCTTACACTCCTAACAGACTTCCCCCCCTCATCCTGTGTGTATCCTGCTTTTGTGTTTACTGTGGCTTTGTTTTCTGAACACTTCCAGAGTGCTTCCTTTGCCAATGTGTGGGTCATCTGGCAATCTGCTTATCTTAGATGGGACTTTTATCTCCAGTGCTTCCCCCCCCTAAACACACTGAATCACAACTAGAGTTCCACAGATTCAAGCTCATTTTCTCTGAGGCTTTATCAGAAATCAGCTCAAAATTGCATGACAGGCTCACATTTAATTGAAAATGTTACATCCTGAAATTCCTCTGCAGAAAGATTGTGGTACTTCCTCAGAAAGTTATTTAAGGCTGATTTTCTGACTGGGGGATTCTTCTCCTTCATTCAGCTAGCTTTAAAGACTGTACGAGTTGACAGTTTTCAAGTTGATATGAGTGCCTTTTTGCTCCTCCGTTTATCAACTGCAACTGGCATCTTGACAAAAAGTACTGTAATTTGTCCTCATGAGGTTTTAGTATACATGTGACTCAAAGTTGGGACTTCTCCCACTGCATTGTGAGCCTCCTGGGATTAGGATTATCGGCACTGGAAAGCCAGCAAGTAACTAAAACGGGAGTCAGGTGTTGAGGAAATTACATCTGTCCCCCCAAATCAATTCAAAGAGTGGCCCATGGACCAACAGCATCAGGATCCCCAGGCACTGCTTGAAATGCAGAATCTTAGGTCCCTCGTTAGACCCTTGGAATCATAATCTCTATTACTAGGGCCCAAGAACATGTGTTTTAACAACCTCTCCCAGTGATTTTGATGCATGCTAAAATTTAAGAAAATCACCCCCATAGGAAGATCACTACTATAGACTCTTTTATTATTTACATTTGAACATAGACCTATTTTGGAGGGATGCACTATAAGAAGCTTTCAGAAACTCATACTCTTATAAGTAAACCATACCCACACCTCTTAGACTTTTTTTTTTAATGTTTTTATTTTTGAGAGACAGAGAGAGACAGCATGAGCAGGGGAGGGTCACAGAGAGAGGGAGACACAGAATCTGAAGCATGCTCCAGGCTCTGAGCTGTCAGCACAGAGCCTGATGCAGGGCTCAAACCCACAAACCGTGAGATCATGACCTGAGCCAAAGCCGGACACTTAACCGACTGAGCCACCCAGGCGCCCCCTTTATATCAAGGAGTAGATTAAAGGAATTCTCAAGCTTATAAGATACATGAAGGGATGGAGAGGAAAATTTAAGCCATATTCCTTTGTAGTTCTCCATGTATCAAAATCACCCTCTCTGTTCAAGAGAAGAAACCTGGAAAAACTACCATCCTAGTCGAATGTCAGTCTTATTTGATCCATCTTCCATGGTAGACAACCAAAACGGTTTGCCCACAAATTCACAGCACTGTTCACTCCAGTTCCAAATAATTCGGGGGAAGATCATGAAGATGCAACCTCCATTCCCCCAAAAGTTTGTGCCCACACTAGACAAAATCATCTCCAAGAGGCAGAACAAACCCTGCTGGGGTCCTATTGACGTACATATACATGTTGGCCACTCTTCCTGGAACAGACACAGAAGAAGAAAAATGTGATTTCCAGAAACTTATCAGACTCCAACAAAATTGACTAGATCAGAATCCTTTTTGTTTTGGCATTTAGATGTGGTTAGCCTATCTCCCTCCCACAAGGCTTTTCTTCTCTACATTTTTACCTATCACTCCTTCCCATCTCCTAGTTCTTCTGGATAGTTTCACGTTAGTTTTCATCTGTGACCAGTTCTGGTGGTCTGTGTGTAAGTGGCTAGAACATGGACAAAGTCCTAATCCAGGCAGCCATTCATAGGAGACTGCATTGCCCCTACAGGCCTGACTCCTGTTTCCCAAGGAAGCCCCACGTTGACTCTGAAATCATAAAATCCCTCTTTCATTTCCCTGGGCCCAATATGGCATGTTTCCTGGAGAAACTGGAAGAAGACCTTTCCAGTATTTCCTGATCCATACAACAACCAGAGACATCCTCAAATGACACAAACCATTTCTTTGGAGTAGCACTATTGCAGCTCCACAAAAAGTTGTAAAGAGAAGTTGCCCTGAAAAAAGTAATAAAAAATCACCCTCAAAGAAAGATAATGAGACCTTGACTATTTAGAAATTTATAAATAAAAATATCCAAAGGCTCCTGGGTGGCTCAGTCGATAACCGTCGGACTTCAGCTCAGGTCCTGAATCTCTCAGTGTATGAGTTTGAGCCCCACATCGGGCTCTGTGCTGTCAGCATGGAGCCTGCTTCAGATCCTCTGTCCTCCTGTCTCTCTGCCCTTCCCCTGCTCATGTTCGTTCTCTCTTCTCTCTCTCAAAAATATAAACAAACAAACAAACATTTAAAAAGGAAGAAATGAAAACACCTCAGAAAAGAAAAGTTCACTCTTATGATAGAGCAAGGTAAATACTAGTTTGAAAAGCACATATATTATGGGCAGGAAAAATCTAGGATGAAAACAAGCAGGTGAAAATCTTCACTGAAACCTGAAATTTGAGGACATGATGCAAGCTACCTTTAAAATAAATAATTTATATCACATTCTAGAGAAACACTCTCATTTCTCCCTGTAAACTTCACACATATGGAATGCAGTTCCATGGCTGATAGATAGGTTGGGGAAACAGATGACATGCCTAACAGCAAGAAATAATCAGTCACCTAATAAAGAAATTGATTTAAAGACTATAAAGTTTTGCTTAGAGCTTTATAAATTATTCTCCTTAAAATGAAAGCCTAAAGAGAGAAGCAGTATTGTGGAACTGACCCATAGTAGGGGTGTTGGGTATTAAAATAAAATTTTGAAATCATCAAAATTGTGCTCCAAAATCCCTTAATTCATCTATCAAGTACAATATACATTCCTGTACAGAAATGCTTATGCACGTGAAAGTTTGTGGACACTTCGGGTGTTTTTCTGGTTATCTTTCTCTGCTGGGAACTCATTCCTTGCTTTAAAATGGCTTCCAGAATGATAAGGGACCACTTACAAAAGGGAGAAAATGGCAGTGATAAATAATATCACTAATTTTTCACTAAGCCTTTTTGGAAAATTTGTAACACTGATATTGCTTTAGAAGGAAAGAAAAGCAATAGAAAGATGAAAAAAGTAAAAATGTGAAATAATTTACTTTTCTTTGATCATATACCAAAATATTCATATATCTCATTCTCCCATAACATGTCTCAGGACACAATCCACAACTTCAAATAATTAAGGGAAATAAACACTTCTCAACATTCTTTATCTCATCAGCTCTAATATCTCCCGTTTTGTTTTCGTCCTATAATTGTGTTCAATAATGTTGAGATGAATGAGAAATAAACACATACTTCCTTCCAATCATATCACAGAGAATGGGAGCACTTGTAAACTTTTTCACATAAAACTAAAGCTAATTATGAAAACCCTTCTCCAATAATAATACTTTAAAACTATCCTGAAATCAGGGGGCCCTGAGTTGCTCAGTTGGTTGAGCGTCTGACTTTAGCTCAGGACATGATCTCACTGTTGGTGAGTTCAAGCCCTGTGTCAGGCTCTGTGCTGACAGCTCAGAGCCTGGAGCCCGCTTCACATTCTGTGTCCCTCTCTCTCTCTTTCTGCTCCTCCCCTATTCATGCTCTCTCTCACTCAGAAACAAATAAAACATTAAACAAAATTTTAATATTAAAAAAATAAGACTATCCTGAAATCAAAATTCTTTCTCACAGTTCGGGGCAGACTGTTGAAGGGCCCATAATGTAGAACCTTTTTCAATCATTTGAGACCATGTTTTCTCTTAATTTTCTGTTTTCTAAAGAAATGCTATTTGGAATGGTGGAGTGGGGAGAAAAGACTGAGTATTTTTGACTCAGACAAAAACTTGTTTTCTTTTAATTGAAATGATAAGGGAAGCAGCAAAAGACATACTTTTAAATAGGTCTCATAGAAAGATGGCCATTATAGAAAAATGTTTCAATTGCTTCCATAAATACCACTTCAGTGGAGGGCATCCCTCTTACTGTTACATGTAATTGAATTTAGCTGTTAAGTCTTACATCTCTCCTTTATGAGAAAAAAAAAGTGACTATGGATTTTACGTGTAATAAGTCAAAGGCCTTGAAAAGTTCTAGATGACTTGCATGCAATGTAGATAAATCAAAACTGTGGACCATTATTATACAGTAACAAGCAGGCATATTATCAAAATTAAACTACCACATTTATAGGTGGCTATATTTTTAAATATGTTACTGGAACATTATCTCAAGACAGGGAACGTATTAAGATAAACTGCAAATCGTGATGGTAGGAAGTGTTTTCAGAAAGAATTTGTATGCCCAGTTTAAAGACCTCTGTTGTACCAGCGCTAATGGGTATAAATGACAGGGACAGTTGGCCTTGAGGATGCTACCTTCTAAAGATCCCAAAACTTAGAAGAATATCACAGGTTCAGGAGAGCACCCCATGCCCCACCAGGGAACCCACCCAGCATTGTAAGTTTTCTATTGATGTCAATAGCCTGACCCCTTCAGACATCTGAAGACCCATATGTCTCTTAAGAAAAAAGAACCTTGGAATTTGTATGTTAAATCTTGATTAAGCAGTTTTTGTTTGAGCACTTAGTAAATAAATTAGAAATTGAAATACTTTCAGATAAACAGCATTATAAACACTATCCAAAGCCATATTCATTTAGATTTAATTAGCACCTACTGCTCCCCTTCTATATCAGTATTACTGGGTTTAAATCCTGTGGGTAGAGATAGAAGAGCAGAGACAAAAAGATGAACAGGCAGACACATATTTAACAGTAATTATATGTTTACTCAATATGTAATCTAAATGACCATTGAGTAAAATTTAATAAAAGATTAACCTGGTAAATTTAACCAATATAGACTACAAATCCTTCTTATTTAGGTTTTTTTTAATGTCTTTCCTTCAAGCAAAATATCTAGAGATTGCTTATTGATTCCTCTTCCCTGGGCCAAGTAAATAGAATTTTGCACCCTTCCTTTTGTGCTAAAATGAACTGAGGAGAAAACATTCTTAGAAGCTTCAGAGACATATAAATAATCATGCTTAATCACTTAAAATCACTCTGAATCTATAGTAAAACTTTATTTCAACTTTAAAACACGACTTAGAAATAAATTTGGCAGCTTTGACTTGACAGAGTTAATAGAGAAGCTCAGCCTATTCACCTGATATTCCATTTTACCAATGAAAGAGAGAAATTGCAAGTACCTTTTTGTAAAAGAATAATTTTTGGTCACATATAAAATGTATTATGAGAATGAAGTGTGCACTGGCTTGGCGCTTGCCAAAGATCTGCGGTGGACAAATCTTGCCTTTGGTGGCACTTCTCTGGCCTTTCAAGACCCTAAGTTTCTTGGGAGTAGGGTCTGTGTTTGACAGCTATAATCTTCCAGCTGATGCCTGCCTCCAGTACAAGATTAATAAACATTGGTTATGGCACCTTACAAATCTACACTTCCTATGATCCTCCATCCCCATTCCCTTTCATTTCTTCAATTCTTCTACTCTAAGTTTTCTATGAATGATAGGATTAAATGTGCAATATTTTCCAGAGGTGTGCCATTTTAATAAGGAAAACATTCTTAAACTAACAAAATGAAATTCTGTGGCATTTCAGACATCATGAAGATGGTGGAATAAGTTCTCAGAGGCAAGATCACATTCCATAGCTCCCTTTTAGACCTGGTAACATACCCATAGGGCAAATGATACCCAGAATGGCTCATGGTAAAATTTTCAATGGCTTAAAGGTAGAACATAGGCTGTGACCCACTGTTGCTTGCATTGCTTCCATGGAACACTGCTGATTTCCTTCCTACTTCTCAACACAAAATCCTTCCCCGTCCCCAGCACAATGGAAGAACACCTCCAAACACAGACTACCTGTTCTAAGGTTGGACTTTTCTATAAAAAAAAAATCCAAAACAGTTTTCATATGGAGGCATTCTTTCCCCCCTTTGAATGTTCTTAAACACACACTGACACACAATATTTTCTATGCTATACAGATGGGAAGAATTTTCTTAAGTGTGGTTGAAAGATAAAATTGGAAGGGCACATGGGTGGCTCCATGGGTTAAGTGTCTGATTCTTGGTTTCACCTCAGGTGGAGATCTCGCTGTTCATGGGATTGAGGCCCATGTCAGGCTCTGCACTGACAGCACAGAGACTGCTTGGGAATCTCCTTCTGCCTCCCTCCCTCCCTCCCTCTCTCTCAAAACAAATAAATAAACATAAAAAAAGAAAGATAGAATTGGAATAAAATCTGCTCTGTAATTCCAATTCCATTTTTAATCACAATACTATAAAAGCTCTTCATGCTATTTGATGAAAAACATAGATTTGTCTGATGAGTGTCCCTAATTAAGAAAACTGTAGGATCTGTTCCCTTGATAGTGGCATTATTGCTCAACAAATTTTATGTTTTATTGAATTGTGAGCAGTTCATAAAGACACTAAATGGTGATATAATTTATCTAGCACCAAAGTGGATACTATTGCTTTTACATCTTAGAATATATGTCATTCACAGAATTATCTCCTTGTTGTCCATTTTAATGAACAAAATAAATAGAACATAATTCACAAATTCCATATATTTCAGGCTTGGAACATTTGTTATTTTACGTGGAAGTGATCTAGTTATATTTGAATATAGATTATGTCTTGCAGTTTGGGAAATCATTACTCTAACCAAAATTACAGTATTGTGACTGCAACCTGGAAGAATAACCAAAAAGATGTTTAGCTTATTTGATCTCAGAGTGAATCTTTTAATACCTCAAGCTGCGAAGCAGAAAACCATTCCAGAATGATGTGAAGGATTGACCTTTGCCAAGAGGCCCTGTCTCTCTGTTGAATAACTACCTGGTTTACCCACTGCATCCTTGAAGGAAAGGTTAAAATCAAGTCAGAGATCATGTGACTATGCCTTATTCATCTTGATACTAGCAGAGTTAATATAGTTCCTGGTTCATGTTAGGTGCTCTGTAAATGTTTGTTGAATGCAACAGAATGACCTTGAGTATCTCGGGCACATGATTCTTTACTAGGAACCTATACTGGAAAGTCCTAAAATATTTTGAAAATACAGGAGGGAGATGAGGTCTGGTTATGCATATTTTGTAAGTGGCCTCCTAGATAAGCAACCCTAGTTATGAACCACTGATCTAAGTGGTGACAAATTTTATAAAGTTTTAATAATCAATGTCATCTAGATATATCCTGTCCATGATACATTGGGGAAAAAATAATAGACTGGTGATTTTCAGTATTTTTGTGAACTTTTGAGCCATTTTTCCTCCAAAGAATATCTTACCTTGAACCCAAATATAACTGATCCTCATTATTGACAGATCCAATATTTGCAAATTTGCCTACTTGCTAAAATTTATTTGTAGGTTCAAAATTCATATGTTCAGTGCTTTCATGGCCATTTACAGATATTCAGGGAGTACCAAAAAAGCACTGAGTCACCTGATAAACACATTCCCAGCTGAGGCTGAATAAGGCAACTCTGTCTTCTTATTTCATCTTTCATAGCGTAAATGTCCTTTTCATGGTCTATGTAAATACCATATTTTTCATACTTTGGTGCTTTTGTTGGGTGATTTCTCTGTTTGAAATAGCCCCCAAGTGTAGTGCTAAAGTGTTGTCATGTTTCTAAGCACAGGTCAACTGTGATATACCTTACAGAAAAAATAGGTATGTTAGATGAGTTTCCCTTAGGCAGAAGTTACAGTGTTGTTGGTCATAAGTTTAATGTTAACAAATCAACAATATATATATTAAATAAGGTGTCTTTAAATAGAAACACATAAAACAAAGTTATATATTGATTGGCTGATGAAAATATTTTGACCAGAGGCTTATAGGAACCTAACCCTGTATTTCCCCTAGGAGCAATGGCTCAGTAATTGCTAAATCCGTTTTTGCAGCAACTTTATAGAACATAACTAACTGTGAGTAATGAGAACTGACTGTGTGTAAAACATGAAGCCAAAACTGCTGTGGGTGACACAAACCACATCTTTGCACAGGGCAGTCATCTTCATCCCCTTCCTCTCTTTTCCTCCACAAGTGGCAGCCACCAAAACATCTCCACTGGAATTCTTGACCCAGAAGGAACAGGGCTCTTAAATAAGAGTAGTGAGCATCAATTGAATTTCTTATTTCACATATATGTTTGAGTGTCATGTGTACATAGCAAGCATTTGCTTAGCAAATACAAACTAATATAAAGTTAAATCAAATAATTCTAATCAGGAAGGCATTCAGATGAAAGGAAAAAAATCCAGTGCTTCCTAAGCCAAATATTAATTACTTTTGGGTTACCTGATGTTTTGAATTCTCTGCATTATTGTTCTACTTTGGTCAGAATCGGAAGTTGCTTCTTTCTCTGAAGATGCAGTATTTGCCTTTTTGTGGACCCAGCTGGCTTTTCCCTATGTTCTACGAGTCCCAGAAGGGCTGAGCACATTGGATTTTCAGCAAATAAATTATTACTGCTATGCATTAAATAGAAATGTGCAGTCCTAAGAAGGTCACTGCAGTGCTATTATGCTATGGCTACCTTATTTAGTAAAAAAAAAAAAAAAAAAAAAGAAAGAAAGAAAGAAAAGAAAAGAAAAAAGAAAAAAAGGAAGGCCTGAAATCAGTCAGATTCAAAATGCTATATGTAAAGCAGAGCATTTGGTAAAACAATAATAATCATCTCTAATGCTCCAAGTCTTAAATGCTAAATGTTGTTGTTGCCATTGTTGTCACAGTTAAACACCACTAAATATTCTCGGTATTTAGGTATCTAGGGTAGTGTTCCTCAACCAGGGGCATTTTGCTCTATTTGGTAATGTCTGGAGACACTTTTGATTTCATGAATGGGTGGGGGATGTTACTGGCATCTAGTGGGCAGAGGTCAGGAAACCGCTAAATACCCAATAGTGCATAGGGCAGCGCCCCACAACCAAAACTCATCCAGTCCAGAGTATCTAAAGTGCCAAGATGAGATGCCCTATTCTGATGTGACTACAAAATAATTTAAGGTATTCCATTATGCAGTTGAAGCAGTAATTATTTATCTACAGACAACAATATGTAGCTGCTCCGATTCCCCCAGAGGTATGGCTCCTACATCTGCACTGAGTACTAAATAAGAATGCTATCCTAATCTCTGTGTGCCAAATGTTTGGATCCCAATATAGAAGCTAAGCCTCCCAGATGAAAACAAAATCACTCCCATCAGTTGGGTTCAGTATAGCTCTTAGCTCATTTTTGAGAAATGTATCACTTGGTTCTCTCCTCTATATTGCTAATGAGACATCACCAACAGATCAATGAACTTTAGGAGCATCATTAACAAGTTCTGGGTTATTTGCCTCATTGGCCACTGAAAAAGGGCCATAAAAGTCATGTGAAAAATCTTTGGATGCTCTCAAAAATTATGGCCCTCAGCAATATTGGAGGAAAATCAAGCTGTCTAGTCTATATAAGTATACCAGAATGTAACAGGAAAAGAACATTTTGAGGACTAGGCTTCCACTGCCCTGGACAGCTGTTTACCTATACTACTACTGCTCAGCACACAATCATTCTGACTTGCGGATACAGAGGGTGGTGCATGTCCACGGATCCTTGGAGAGATGCTCATAGAGACTGAATGCAAATACTTTGGTTCATCTTTGCATGTCGTCTCTGCTCACTGTCAGACCGTTGCCAGTGTCTTCCACTGACTTTCTCCATTTCTTTCTGACAGCTGAGCTGCAAGATTTTGCACTTTTTTCACCAGTACATGATGGCGTGCAACTATTTCTGGATGCTCTGTGAGGGAATCTACCTGCACACACTCATCGTGGTGGCCGTGTTCACTGAGGAGCAACACCTGCGTTGGTATTATCTCTTGGGCTGGGGTATGTATTTTTTCTAGCCACCTTCACTTTTGTCTGCATATTTACAATCTTCTTCTAGTCTTGGTCTCAGAGAAGATTCAGGGGCCTAGGTCTTGTGAAGAATGATGGGCCAAAGGTGGGGGCAGGAGTTCAGTCTCCAAAAGAGCTCAGTAGAAGCCTGCCAACAAGTTCATATGGACTGTGGCTGGCATAGAGGTCAGTGCAGAGAAGGAGGGGTAAGATTATGTGTTTCTGTGGGAACAGACTAGCTAACAGATGGACAAATATGCTCTGATTGAGAAATCTGATTAGATCCTCCCTTCAGTTTTATCACCTGTTTGTAGACCAAAGAAGAGTCTCGCATTTTGAATTCTTCTGTGTCACCTCCATCCAGACACTGCTCTCCTTCCTCAAAAACATTCCTTCCTAGCAATCCATCAACAACTCTGCCAATGAAAAGTCAGGGAGTAGAGCCTCACTGAACAATAAATTACTTCATGGGACTCCACATGGAGTCTGTCTGACACCACTGTGTATAGCAATGACTTTGAAAAGTCTGTGGTTGGTTGTTTAAACCATGTCTGCTTCTGTACAGATTGTTTTAGGGTGCTGAGGTCCATAAAATTTCTCCCCTTCCCCAGGGATACTAACGTATGGCTCAGTCTGGTGGAAGAGAAATAGGTAGGTAGTGAGGCAAGGGAAGGGAAAAGCTTTGGGACAAAAACTTATGCAGCTCCATCCTGTGAACCTCCTAGACCAGAGAAGGATCCTGAGGTAGAGCCAAAGGCTTACCCTTATTCTCCACTAACAGGGTAATGATAGCTCTTGGAGCAGAGGCTGTGGATTGCCCTCAATTAAACTTGCCCTTTAATGAGGCATTTAGGGGACCTCTAAAGTATTGATAAGAGAGGACAGATTTAATGTGGAGAAAATATAATCCAAAGGGTTTCTTTAAACATCACCCTATGTATTTAAACCCCTAATCAGAGTAGCAGGCATTGTCACCAATGTATGGAAATATGTCTGGGAAGTCATATAAGTGACCTAATTTCTTCCATAATCTATACCAGGACTGGCCCTATGCAATATTTGTTTCTATAACACCCTAACAGGAGTATATGGGCTTTAACAAAACAGATGACCCAATAGAGTAAGTCTATAATGTTGAGTTAGTGGGGCAGACATTTGGGCTGTCTCATTGTTGAGCTAATGATACTATGACACTTTGGTTGCAAGTAACACAGAATACGGCTTTCTAATTTAAGCAAAAAGAAAGAAATTATCAAAATCTAGAATATCTCCTGGAAGTCAAGGCTGAAACACAGCTCAGATACTGAGAGACCAGGAACACTCCTGTCCTATCTTTTCTATTTTTCTTCTAAGTATATGTTCTAACCCTTCTCTTTCCCTACAGAACATAGATCACCGGGTCTCCCCTAATCCTCATGGTAAACAAAAGCTACCCCAAATTTTTCTGAGCTCACATTTTTCTGTTCCAGGCACACAGAAACACTAGATAGATGTTTGTCTCTAAGTCCCAATTGTGAATAGCAGAGTAAGGGAATCTGATTGGTCCAGCTGAAGTTAGGGGGCCAGCCATGGTTTAATAAATCATGCCCAAGGACTTTGAGAGGGATATTAATTACACAGTACAGACATGTTTGGGGATGGGTGACTCATCTAGAAAAAAATGCGAGAGGGGTCTTTCTGACCCAGACAGCCCATCTAGAATACACCTCAAACCATCTCATCTTGTGGGCTACTCCTTCATGCTCCCCTCATTCTGTGACTTAAGCCATCCAATGAGATTAGAAATCAGGCTTGTGACTATTCTGCCAGTCCCACATCAAATGCTGGGTTATCTTGCTCTTCCTTGTCCTCAAACAGGTCAGAATACATAAGCCAACATAGCCTTTTATTATTTTTTTTGTTTAGCTGTGTCCTTCCACAGGAGGCTAATCTTACCTTTCCCTGACCTTCTCAGCCTCATACATACCTTGTCAGGAATTTCTAGTCCTCCAAAGTTGATTATACCAGGAATCAATTGGATACAGTTTAATGCCCCCACTAGTAATTCTGATCATTACAATATTACTGTAATGATTGGTGCTGATCAGATGCCTTCCAACTGAAGACCCGAAAATAACATCACACTCCCAGCCTCCATCCCTCCCTCACCCTCCCTCTCCCTCCTGCCTCTCTCTCTCTCTCTCACACACACACACACATACACACACCATTTCTGTCTGAAGTATTTTACTTATTTCCAATGAAATAAAATATATGGCATATTTCTTGTAATGGTTTTGACTATTCAAAAACATCTATCTCCCATACTCAGAAATTTTTCCCTGGAAGCAAAAGGCTATAAATTTATTCTTGCCTGTGACATTTGGCAGAGATGAGGGTACCCTGGAAGGAACAATTTATAACTACTCTTTCCATACTGATGCATTGTGAATTAGTTATAAAACTTTTGACATCATCAGAGACAGCTCGATGAAGACATCTGCTTAACATGCATAAACAATTCAAGGGAAAAAAGGAACACGGTGTTCAGCTGTATCAAAAAGAAGGGAATAAAAATTAGTAAAATATTTATGGAATACCTTAACCTTTCCTAATCAGAAAATACTTAAAACTTTATCAGAATGATTAAAGTAGAATCCTAAGGAACATTGCACTCAGTAAGGTAAGCACAGAATCATAAATTTAAAAGCATGAGGATTTGCACTTCCTCATAGATGTTTGGAAAGACAGTCAACTAATAAAGTTCTAAATTTTAATTATTTTTTAGCATGCCAGACATAAATCTTGCCCCTACAAACACCTCCCAATACCTACCCCCCAACCCCCCAAACACACTCCATAATTCCACCAAACTCTTTGCCATCTCTAAGAACAAAATTGAGAGACAACCATGATGATATATTTTAAAGCAATAGTTCTGTCTTAAAACTTTAGACAAGTATTATCTTTGGAGGGGAAGAAAACAAGTAAAAGTGCAACTGAAATTACTTCTCAAGAAAAACAAGGTCACAGAATCTTTAAAGAATTAAATGGAGCAGAGAAGACATTTCTACCGTATATTACTTTTATTGTCCTTTTGAAATTATTTTCACACCTAAACAGTATGATAGGTCCCAAATTTTACAATACCATGAATTAAGGCATAACCTGTGGTTTGAAAAGAGTATGAAAGCGGGACAGCAGAAAATCTGGCCCAAGAAAGCTATGTCCTCAGACCCAACTTTGTTTCTGGGTGACATACACCCCATCCAATAATTTCAGCTGTGAATAACATTACCCACTACGTCACCCTCTGGGAGAAAGCGAAAGAATGCTTCTTTTACTAGTTCCTCCCTTACAAGTCTACACAGGACCACTTATTAGTTGACTTCTCTCAAGTCGAAGCAGCTTCAAATAGTGATGTTTAGTTCTCAGAAAAGTCATTTATTTTACAACCCTCTTCAGACTGATTCTTCGCCTTGCTCGTTCTCCTCTTGTTATAAATCAAAGAAGGAAATTCCCCCCGTGGACTTTTGCAGTAAACACATAGAATTTATCTAGTTCCCTAGAAAAAGAATCCTGGGGAGAAAGAAATATTTTTACTCACACCAACTTCAGTGGAAGGAAGTGTTTCGGCTATTGGGGCCCTGGGGGGATGAAAGGAAGAGGAACAAGAAAACAAACTACATAAAAAGAGGCATCAGTGGCTAGAGCAAGGCAAAGAGCACTAGAAATTAGCAGATACGGGGTCTATGCTCCTCTCTATGGTAAGGAACACATTTTCCTCTCTACAAAACGATGTGGTGGGAATAAGATCTTCATATGCTTCTTCTGCCATTTAATTCTAAAATTAGGTTTCAGAATACATCCAGAGAATGAATTTGTTTCAAAAACCCAAGTGGGGAAATACTATGTTAGAACTTCTGTGAATAGGTTTTGTGTAAACAGTCTAACTCAAAGTTCTCCCAGGTCAAGCATTTAATCAGTGGCCCTACTGAATTATATGCTTCATGGGTTAAGAAGCTGAGGCTGTTCTTAGATGAAAACATTCTGAGCCATTCTCTTTTTGCATATAACTCGCAGAAAACAAAAGTGTGGAGGTTTGGGGGTGCCTGGATGGCTCGGTTGAGCGTCTGACTTCAGCTCAGGTCATGATCTCGCAGTTTGTGAGTTTGAGCCTATATCAGCCTCTGCTGACAGCTCAGAGCCTGGAGCCTGCTTTGGATTCTGTGTCTCCCCATCTCTTTCTGCCCCTCCTCTGGTCACACTCTTCGCTCTCTCTCTTTCTCTCACTCTCTCACTCACTCTCTCTGTCTCAAAAAATACATATTTTTAAAAAATTTTTAATTAAAAAAATTTTAATTAATCTGATAATAAATTTAAAAACTCTTTCCACAAATATCTCCACCAAATCAAACAATATTCTGTTGGGCAGGGGTACCTCTAAGGGGGAAAAAATTTTTTTTACAAGAATCACTACTTTATTCTAGATTACATTGATAGAATGAAAAATTATTTTGAAAAGATGTGCCCTGACAGAATGCATTGCCATTCACAATCTCGATTGTTCCATTTATAGATTCAAAGTTGTTTTTTACTAGCGCTTCGAGTTTAGTCAGGGAAGTAGATGTGAAGCTGCCTGAGTAAAAGTTCTGCAGCCAGAACAGATAGAGGGACAGGAAATGCAGTACTGTTCTGAAGTATTCTTCTAGAAAGAAACCAGGATCAGTGCATGTGATATAAACAGATAGAAACACAAGAAGCCTATAAGAAATACTATGAACACCATCGAGGAGTTGAGAGCAGTCAGGCGATTGCTTCCATAAGCCGTCCCAGGTCACTTCCCCCCATGGTGACCCAACTCCTCTCTATAGCAGAATCCAATTCACACACAGTGGGAAGATCTCTGGTCTCAGCTAATAGCTGTCGTCGTCATCATCATCATCGTCGTCATCATCACACAACGATGGTCTAATCGTCATAATGAGAGGAATAACGTACCTACCATCTTGGATAATTTGTACAAGGCTTTTAATTACCTAGACATGCTCTTAACCAAATTCTGAAAGCACATGATGTTCTAACCAAGGGCATTTTTACCTGGTTTGACCAACAATACTTTGTGCAAAAACATGAGGGAGATATTGTGACTGAGATGTTAAAATTTGCCACTGTTTTTGAAAATAATCTACCATTTTCTGTGCAACCCTCCTTGTAGCTTATGACAAGACACCACGTGTGATTTCTACTTTTTCACATTTTTAGGGTTCCCGCTGGTGCCAACTACCATCCATGCTATTACTCGGGCGCTGTACTTCAATGACAAGTAAGAATTTTGGTGGTTTTTAAGTAAACATATTTGTGAATAAAATGCATATATATTCATGTATTCCCCCCATCTTTTTTTTTAGCTGCTGGCTGAGTGTGGAAACCCATTTGCTTTACATCATCCATGGCCCTGTGATGGCAGCCCTGGTGGTGAGAATTGCTTTTTATTTATTGTGTTATTGTTGTTAAGAATGGCTTTTTAAATTCATTATTAAGTGTTACCTCTTTGAGAAGATTTCTGTAGAGATGGATCTGTGTAGCATGTGTATTTGAACTTCAAAATTGGGCTAATTAAATGATAACCTATAATGAGATCATCTGTAACAATTTTACTTGAGGGTCTTCAAATGAAAAAAATGTTTAACACAACTGGGGAAAGGGCATCAGTTCATTTCTATACCCACCATAACAAAAATACAGTTTTCATTAAACAATGCTGTAACTAAATGCTTCTATGCTTCTAATTAAAAGTAAAGATCAAGGGGCTGAGGAATGGTTTAAAAAAAAATGTTTCTAATAAAGAAAGTGAAAAAAACACAGAATCCAGCTGTACCTTTTCCCCTGGGCTCTGCCAAACAAAACCATCTTTCATTTCATCTTTGGTACATGAGCCATTGTTGAAACTCTCAGCATGCACTTAAAGTATTTCAGGCACTTCTCAGACACTGCCATGCTGTTTCTAACAGCAACCCTTCAAAGTACATATATTGGGACTAGTTTTACTTAGTAGGAAAACTAGACCCAAAGATTCAAGTAAACTCACCTCAAATCACATGGCTAGTAAGAAGTGGGGGTAAGGGAAAATATGACCATCTGCATCTATTTCCAAACTCTTCGTTTCTACCCAATGTTTACCATATGGTAGCCAGCATCAGAACCATCAAATTTAATATTTAGACATTAATTTTCCCACCTACATCAAAGCCAATGTTTTCTTGGGGTAGGAATGAGAAAAATAAGAACAGTCTGAGTCATCCACCATGTTCTGCTCCCATACTGAAGAACTATTCATTAGTAACCAGTCTCTCCAGTCCGAAGGCAGTTTCTTCTGCCCTCCTCCAGAGCAGTGATGTACTTACCAGCCCAACAGTCCTCACAAAGATCCACCAATGCAGATCTTGAATATTTCCAACACCTTTTAAGAGTTTATTTATTAATAATGATCTCTCTCCTTTATTGAATTTTGGGGGGCAATTATGTTACTTCTCTTCCAGGTTGAAGAGGCATTCTAATCATTTAAAAATAAATCATCAATTAAATCTTAAAAACAACTTCAGTTTCAAAACTAATCATCGCAGCCAAAAATAGTTTGGCAACCACTAGAATAGCTAATATTAAAAAGAGTGACCATACCAAGTGCTGGCAAGGGTGGAGAACATCTGAAATTCTCATCTAGGACTGAAGGGAACATATAATGAAGCCACCTCTTTGAAAAACAGTTTGGCAGTTTCTTATAAAGTTAAATACATGCTTAACATATCAACAGGTAGTTTGCCTCCTAGGTACTTGTTCAAGAGAAATGAAAACGTATTGTCTACACAAAGACTTATATGCAAATATTCTTAGCATGTTTATTCTTAATAGTCAAATTGTGGAAACCATACTGATTTCTATCAATAGTGGAATGAATAAACAGTTATGTGTATTACCCATGTAACAAAGTATTACCCAGCAATAAAAATAAATGTAATGTTAATATATCCAACATAATGAATCTCACAGATAATAAGTCAAAGCAAAGGAACCAGGCACAAAAAAAGAGTACATAATATATAATACTCCACTTCTATGGTAATAGACATTAGTGATTGCTTGAGGTGGAAGGGAAGGGTTACTGACCACAAAGAAGGAGAGAACTTTCTGGGGTGATGAAAATGCTCTTTTCTTGTTTGGAGCAGTTGTTACACACAAGTGCATACTTCTCTAAACTTCTTGAATGGAAACTTAAAATCTCCATCTTACTGAATGTGCATTATACCTGAATGAAGTGATTGTCTTTAAAAAAGATTTTATGAAAAAGAAAAGAAGGCTGGGTTAACTGTCTCCACTACATATACTTTACAGATAAATGTTTTGGTCCTCATTTCACCCTGGGTTGAGTAGTCCTGCCTAAAGGGAAAATCTTCATAATGCAATGACCAGAAAGCAAGATCAAAAAGTGTCATCTATGATGCTCCTTTGTAAAACTCACAAAAATCAAAAGAAAGAATAAACCACCCTCATTAGAATTGAACCTAATATATTTACTAATGCAGGAATAATATTTTCTCATTTCGGGAAAAAAAAAAAGAGAAATGTTAATTCAGGTCTAAAAAGGGTGCTCGCTTATACTGATGCTCCCAGCAATACTGAGAAAATTACACCATGTCACAGGCCATCTCTCATGTCTTGCAGAGGTGACATCTGCTCCCAGGAATAGATAAACAAGAAGTGAGGAAACTGGGCGCCCTTCAGTAGGACTGACATAGATGATTTGCTCATAACATCGTATCTTTGCAGGTCAATTTCTTCTTCCTGCTCAACATCGTCCGGGTGCTTGTAAACAAACTGAAGCAAACCCAAGAGGCGGAATCGCACATGTACCTGAAGGCTGTGAAGGCCACTCTGGTCCTGGTGCCCCTGCTGGGAATCCAGTTTGTTGTCTTTCCCTGGAGGCCATCCAACAAGTTGCTTGGGAAGATCTATGATTATCTGATGCACTCTCTGATTCATTTCCAGGTAAAGGAGCCAGTGGTGTATTTATTCAACTACTTGCGCAGCTAGTTGACAGAGGGTGATCCATTTTCTAGCTCCCATATATGATTAGAAGGACCTTCTCAAATATATGTGTGACCTGGAAGGGATACAGCTTCTCTTCTTCTCACTGCCTGTTTCCCCCTTTTTTGAATCTCAAAACTGAAGAAAGAAACAGGGAGAGTACGAGCTTTATGAACACATCTTCTTAAGGACAAATATTTGTGCAGGGATGGACCCGTTGCACAGTACGAGGACAGAGCTATTCCCACCATCGTTTCAACCTTCCTTCCCCTCTCCAGTATTTTGAGGGCCACATTTGTTTTTCCTTCATTAAGGGCAGTTTTGAAGATCAACATCACCAATGCCAATCAGATTCCCAACTGGATTACTAACATCATAGTCACCAATGCCATGAAAACACAGGGTAGAGGAGCACATGTTTCTATCAGTATGAAGTACCTCCACTGGACCCCAAGCTGGAAGCTATATCCCTTTTAAACTGAACTATTCTTGTAATGAAACACTGGATATGAGTGTTAGTGTTGTCTTTTCTCAAGCCTTGACTTGCTACTGTGATAGTGAAATGTTCCTCTCCAGGCTATTTCTATTGATTCCTAAATAACATAATGCACACAAAAATAACTTCAAATCTATTTTTCCTCCTATTTTTTAGGGATTCTTCGTTGCCGTGATTTACTGCTTCTGCAACAATGAGGTAAGCATGCATTTCACATAATACCATCACTGATTTATATGAAGCCAGCTCTTTACAGTTTCCAAAGGGTTTCTGTACACATCTCATTTGCTCTCACTTCTACCGTTGACCTCACAGGGTTTCATGACTTGAAGGATCATGTTTCTTCCACTACCGGAAGCTGCATCTTATCTATGCTGCTATGGTACAATTGCAGATATTATCCAGACAGACAGCTATGCTCTGATTTCCTTAGATGGCACCTTATAAGTTAGTACCTTGAGTAGCAGTAGTGAAAGCTATCTGGATTCCCATAGTAGAAGTCATGCTCCCATTCCTTTGGAAAACCCAACTCCTCACTGGAGCAAAACCAATATCCAGCCAATTTGTCCTGCTTCATCAGCTTGTTTTTTTCCCCATTGCTTGGTGCCGGTGTCATATCACTTATTCAACATTTTGAAAACAAGCCTGAAGTTAAGACTCAAAAGCATTCTCAAACACGCAATTTATTATCTGAATATTTAGATCAGTAAAATCTAGAGATCCAAATGGCCAGTATTTGCAGGGGAGGTTTAGTCAGAGTTCCCTTTCTTCCAATGAAATCTTTCCTGGGACCCCAATTGTAAAGCATAAAAATGGAACCACTCACTGTCACTGGAAATGCAAACTCATGCAGCCACTGTGAAAAACAGTATGGTAGCTCCTTGGAAAATTAAAAATAGAGATATCATGTAATCTAGCAATTCTACCACTGGCTATTTACCCAAAGAAAATGAAAACACTAATTTGAAGAGATAAGTACACCCCTAAGTTTATAGCAGCATTAATTACAATAGCCAAGACAGAAGCAGCCCAAGTATCCCTTGATGGATGAATGGATAAAAAAAATATGGTATATACATACAATGGAATATTACTCAGACATAAAAAGAATGAAATCTTGCAACACATATGTTAATTATACTTGAATTTTTTAAAAAAGTGGAGCTGCTTAAATTTGTACCACAGAATATCCAGGCTTCAAGAAACACGGTCTGTAAGCTCCTTCATTTTTCAGGTAAGAAATCTACACTCCAGGAAGAACATGTGACTTGCACAATGTCACAGTCGTAATTGTACAACCAGGACTAGAACCCAAATTTCCCCGATTCTTAATTAAATCAATGCCATCTTCCACTGCTCTATAATATGTCTATGATTCCTCCCTGGAGCTTTGTTGGTATACATTCTCTAGTTATATACCACATGAATTTTAATATACAATTATATTTTATAATTTTACATTATTTCTTATTAAGAATAATTCTATACCAAGGCAAATCATATCTTATTAAGAGATCAACAAACTATTTTTCTATTAGTAATGAGAATGGTTTTCTAACCATAATCAATTAATATTTAATTGCTTCTCCATTCTTTATTTCTTCAGTTACATAGTGACCATCTATAATATTTTGCCATTCTCCACCCTCAACATTACACTGTGGGATTTTTGTCATTCTCTTTCTCCTTTTTAATTGGTCCATTTTATTCCCTCCTTCATCCATTCTACATAAACTCATTCCTTAATTCAACAAAAATATATTATGTATTCACTATTGTTAGGGGCTAGACTGACGGCCTGGGATAGAAATGAAAAAGACATCTTTTTGCTGCTGGCTGTTAAAGTGTCTCTCTTTCTTTGTTGTTGTTGTTGTTGTTGTTGTTGTTCATTTGTTTGAAGAATAGCAAAAACTAATTAAAAAATAAATAGGACTTAAGTCACCTCATCTTTATATCGGTTTCTGTGAACATACATCTCTGTCTTTTGAGTTGTAACAGGTGCCATACAAAATAGATTTTCCCATCTAAAGCAATATCCGTATAGGGCTAATATAAAAATCAGGTTCAGAAGGGGCATGCCTTGAAAACACGAGAGGACCGTATGCGTTTGTAAAAATACCTCAGTATTTACTGTGTTTTAACCATAAGGGGGTCTTGGGAGTGTCAGGCATAGAAAGCAAGCCAAGGAGTGCTTCTGAACAACTGAATGTTTTTAATTCATTTGAGTATGTTATCTCTACTTTTTGAAGTAAAGAAACTGTCTCCATTTTAATTAAGATTCTCTCACCAGGAGAAGCTACAAGTGTGACATTTCTAATAAGATAGAAATTGTTTACTGTGTCAAATGTAATGTCACAGCCCCCTAAATTTTAGGCCTGTGGATCTCAGCGAGGCCCTCTGTGAACCGACAGTCTTACAACATGAAACACGGGCAGGGCACTCGAACCTGCAGGAAATTCTTGCAGCTGCATCTGAGACAGAGTTGGAACTGGGCTTTGCCTGGCAGAATGTTGAGTTTTAGCAGAGACCTCAGGGGCCAATATGTCAGACTGTGAAGATTGAGGTTTACATTTTTATTTTTTATCTGTACATTATCAGTGATCCCTGTTATGCAAATGGATCAGGTAGGATGAATAGACTAGAAATAGGGAAGGAATTTGCAGAATCACAGTTGTAGGAATCAGGAGGTGACCATGAGAGTGTGCTTATGGATCAAATGGTGCCTACAAGTCTCCCAAGAGTGTGGACATTGACCACCCAATTTCAGTAAATTATTCACTATGTAAGGGACCTCAAAATGATTACAGCTATAAAGATACCCAAAAGTTTCCAAGCCGCAACTTAAAAATTCAGAGAGCACTAACAACGCAGTGAATGTTCTTCGTTTTTCATGTTTCTTGCTATTGTCCCTGCATTGTGGTTAAACTAGTTTGTAGATCAAAGTAGCATGATCAGGAAGCTCTCAGCTTAACAGTAACAGATTGGAGTGTGTAAAAACTGGCATTATGCTGGCACCCCGAGTTGAAACTTATGGTGACTCCCCTCACTTCTGAGGACCCTAGAAATCATTTTACTCCATAGTCTCCTTGACCAGGCCCTACCCCAGTTCTGATTAAACCAGTTCTCTGAGGAACCACCTGAGGAGTCTGGGAAGTCAGTCTCCTTTCTTCACACTGAGAAAGGCCTGTGAATCTGTCTTTAGCTAATGTCATAGCCACTGCTCAGGCACCAAGTTGGACATGGTACCAGGCCAAATGTGGGACTTCTTGAGAGCCCTATGGCTATCAACTTCTAGAACTGTGCTCTCAGAATGATAAGAGCTAAATTTATTATACTGGGGTGTTTCTGTTATTCCTGCTTTCTTTCTTCTCCCCATTTCCCCAGGCCTTTCCCCCATGAAGGGGAAATCCAAGGTCATTTGTGTCTCTGTATCTCTCTCTTCTCTTCCTGTGGGGTTTAGAAGGGTTTTGTGGTCCCCCTCTCCCCTTCTTGTCTGCAAGGGACTCTCCATATGTCACATCCTGCGTGTTCTCTGTACTATGGCTTTAGTGAAATTCTGTTTTCAGAGCAGTAAGGCTTTCACTTTATATAGAAAAGTAAGCTTTTCTATTTAGAAATTCACTCCCTCAATGAAACCTGGTTTTCAAAGCTGTCTTTCTAGAGACTCAAGAAAGTCAGCTTTGAGACTCAAAGCTAAGCAGTGATTTGTTGTTGTTGTTCCAGACCAGGGTTCACAAACTTCAGTGCGCATCAGAATCACCAGGAAATTTTGTTAAAACACAGAGTGGTTGGCTCCAACCAGAAGAGTTCCCTATTCAGTAGGACAGGAATGGGGCCTGAGAATTTGCATCTGTAACCAGTTTCCAGGTGATGCTAATGTCACTGATCAGACAATACACTTGATGAACTTACTCTAGACAAAATCTAATCTGATCTTCAAGAAATGAATGACCTTGACTTAATGAATGAGGGAGTTGCAGGGGAATGTTATTTAAGAAACACAATAGTTCAATATTTTCGAAAATATTGATTATAGATGAGATTCATGTATTGTTGTCTTCTAGAACAGGAAAGCTTCCCCAAACGAGTAGATAGTGAAAAAAAATTAGAAAACCTTGATCTTATCATCTTACAGTATTCAATTACTTCAAACTGTAGAACGTTTAAATTCTGTAAGATAAAGACCAGTATAGATAATGCTCCCAAAGGATGAAAAAAAATCAGTGGCAACTTTATGAACAAAATTCAGAAGTCCCCCTCCACATCTAATCAACAGGGTTTAATAGAGATCCAGCTTCAAAAAGTCATATAAAAGCATTTAAAGCATACAGCTACTTTTTAACTTCCCAGTGGATTTAAAATGTTTTTAAAACTCACCATTTTTTAAATGTTAAATTTAGATGGCAGCAGGTCTATTCCGTTGTGGCATCAGCAAGGGAAGGGATTGAGGGAGCAAGTCTGAAAATTTTTTCATTCATTGAATCAAAACTCCTGGGGCTAAATCCCACCTTCCATTCAACAGTACATAACTGTTGGTGCTTATATGGAATTTAAGGAAAACAAAGGCCAAAGATAAAAGCATTTAAGTCCTACCACAAGGATTCCAACCTGATTTTCTTTTTTACAAATGCAGAAACTGAGGCCCAAATGTACGAGCCTTATACAGAAGGTTAATAATAGAGCCAGGTGCAATAATTATGCCTTCAAACCATCAGTCCACAACTCTATTTTTAAAGGTGGCAATAAACAAATTGACATAATCAGGGAAAATGTAAAGTGATCTGTGTTAATTGCTTTTATAATGAGTGATGAATTTATACAATTCAAACTTTGTATATTTATCCCATTGGCCTCTCCTAACATTTCTGATACTTTTCAGAAGCAATGAGGTCTCCTTGTTTTGTGTTTTTTTTTTTTGAAACAGATTCAATGCCCTTATTCTTGTGATCAAAGCAGCATCAAGCCTAACCTGTGGTATTGTAGGAGATAATTGCCCTATTAAACTATAATTATTCAAGTGTCTTTTACATCCTGCTAAGGGCCAATTCTTATATGTGTGGTTTGCAAATTGAAGCGATTGTCATCTTCACACAAAAGAATAGGTTTATAATTCAGGAATGCAATTATAGAAGGCTATGAACATTTCTGTGATTATAATATTAAAAACATGAAATAGTTCTCAAACCCTTTGGCCTTATGCTGGGCAGGGAACTTCATTAATATGCATAGATACTCCAATGGGGATTATTTTAAAAGAACAGGTGAGAAGAAACAAAGTCTTCTGTGTGTGTTTGTGTGTGTGTCTGCTAAGCACTTTCACAAACTCACTCTAAACTTACACTGTCTGCCTTGGACATCTCTAAATATCTGTGTAAGTTTTAGCTATAAAGACAGTGTTGGTATTTGAGAGATGCTGAATCCACAGAAACCATAAGTTCCCTTTGTCTGGGGGCATCACTTCTCCAACTTCTCCAAAAATATGCTGAAACAATATATTTCCTAATTCCTCAACAGGGCATTTGATGGTTCCTAGATTATGAACCTGGAATTTAAAATATTTAAGGACCTATGCTTAATAGACAGTACAATCCAAATAATACCACCTCTTGGCTAGCTCCAACAGTAAAATATATTGCAAAGAAATCTAGCAAGTAGCAACCCTGGGTGGTAGAGCACTCTGTGAACACTTAGTTTAGAATGTATGAGGTTAGAAACTATGTGTGTAATTAGAGCTCTCTTTATTTTCTTAGCACCACCACCCTCCTATATATATGTGTGTGAGTGCGTATATATACACACTCACACACATATCAGAAGAGTTTCATTTTAGTCTAAAGACTCCAGGTCAACATCCTGTATTAATAACAGTATAGTCATAGCAATAACAATAGTAACCTCCCTGTATTATACTGTAACAATTTAATCCCTCAAACAGCTAGGTGAGGAAGAAGAGTTGTATTGAAGAAAGAAGTCTCAGAGACATTAAATGCCCTACCCAAGATTACAAGGCAAATGTGGGCAGAGGCAGTGCTTGACTCAAGGTTTGATCCTTTCTTTCATGGCATTGAATGAGACCCAGTGAAATGATCCTATAAGTGGAAAAAGAACAGAAAGATGGTGTGATATTACCCAATGACAACCTTTCTTTCCCTCCCAGCTGGTTGCTGGTGTAACATAACAAGTGTTTGCTTCTGATCATTTCCAAAAGTAGCAACTCATTGGAGCTCAAGAACAGCTCCCAAAAACATATACCATGGCCTTAGAGAATATCTAGTAACAGTTGTACATGACCTAACATCTAATGCCTTACAATTCACCTCAGGAAGGAATTCAAGTTCTCAAAAAGCAGTGATTCTAGGTCTTATATCAAAACCCAGTGTTTCATATTTGCATGAAGGAGAATTTCAATTTCTCATTAGATTTGCTCTAGATGTTTTCAGCTCTTCTCCTCCCCCCAGTACCACTGGATACCAATGCACTAATTATAATGCAGTCATTAGTGATCATTTTCTTGACTAAAAGAGAATGGGTGTTGACAATCAGTCATCAAGTATCTGCTGAATAACTGCTATATGCCAAACACCATGACAGGTTCTGGGGATATAAAAATGAACAAGACAAGGTTTCTGCTTTTAAGGATTTCACTGTACAGGAGAGAGAGAGACATACCAAGCATTATAATATAATGTAGCAAGACCAATAATTAATGGAGAATAAGTGCAACAAGAGCACAGAATAGAGACTTCTAACTCTGTATTAGGGAGTCAAGAAAAGCTTCTGGGGAAACAGAACTGAGTTCTGAAAAACAAGTTTTGGTGTTAGTGAAGGGGAGGGGAGGGGCATTCCAGTCAGAGGGAACACAGTGACTAGAGGCCTGATGGGAAGAAACCATAGCTGGTGGAGAGAGACCAGCAGTTTGTTAATACTGGAGAATTAGGGTCAAGGCAATAAGTGGCTTAAAACCACTTTGGCAGAGAGATGAGCCAACTCAGGCAAAAGCAGTAGAATGCTGGATAGGAATTTTCCACTTCTGCCTGATGGCAGTTCTGTTCCTGGTGTCCGAGTGCTCCTACGGCACCTGAAGCCCTTCTATCTGTGCCTGAACGAGTGATTGAAATGGAGGCATTTTTGGTAAATACCTAAAGGACAAACCCATCAGGCTAAGATTTCAGGTTACCTATAGGGTGTGGACTGAATTCCTTCTGAAAAGAATAACCCTGATCAAGTTCAGCCCATCTGGAGCATGTCTCCCTACTGCTATTTAGAATGGCAGCAGCCGAGTGCAGAAAACCATAGTGTGTAAAGGAGTATATCGTTTCAATTAGAAAGAATAAGTGGACCTAATCTTTCAGGCTTTGTCTTCTCTTTGTGTCTTGACCTCTAGACAGAAATGTCTCAGAGGGTTAACAAACTAGTCAATGCGCGGTTATTCAGCACTGTCCTAATTGCTTTCTTCTTTACTGTTCCGTTCTTCCTCACCAGTACCTCTTCCATGGCTCCAGTCCATCCTTTTCTCTCTATGTATATATTGCAACTGACATTTGTATCTCTTCTACTGATGTGCCACAAAACTATAGGAGGCAAAACACTTACATGAATCATTTTACAACCAGTCAATAACCTTAATAAAGAGGTAGGCCAGATAGGAGACTGAAGGTGATAGATAATATTAAGAGAGACACTTGGCTCTCTCAAATCCAGCCACATTGACTGGGAAATCCTGGAGGTGGTGGGGGTAGGAGGGGAGTCAACATGGCGACAGAGTAGGAGACAAAGCAGGGGTCACTGCTGCTGTGCACCAGCACCATACCAGGTGATTTAAAACCCAGTAAATCTTACTCATAACTGTGAATTCGTGTCATGATTTCCTTGTTACAAAGGAGAAGAGTCTAAGAAAACAAAACAAAGAAACATGGATCTAGCAAACTGGAACTCAAACCCAACGAACACAGTCTTTGGAGCATATGTGTAAACACTTAATGGTAGAAGACCACTGGAAAGATTAATTTAACTACTAAATTGAATTCAGTTTTGTAAAAAACAGAGCTAGGCAAGCAACATCACTGCATGTGTTGTTTTCAGCTATGCTTATTGTGGTTTTAGCATCTTCTCCTTGTGTTCGATATAGAGCTTATCATATTTATAAAGTATGTTTGATAATTAGCTTATTTACATATTAGAAGTTTTTCAATAGAAAGAGATTGAAATTTTATTCTTAGAAGCTTTCACTCCATTAACAGAGTTTCACCCAGCACATCTATCTCAAGCCATGAATGGCCATTAATCATAAAACCCAGAACTGTGCGATGGTTTCCATCATGACCAATAATGTGTAGGTTTAGATGAAAGCTCTCGCCTTATCAGAGGTGGTAACAGATAAAAACCTTTCAAAATCTCTTCCCCTGATATGCCATGTATACCATATTGGGTATGAAACCAAGTCAAATTTCACTGATTGGATAGAAGAGCTAAAGAAGAGATTTTTGCTCACAAATGACCTTGCCAGTGGTAGCTTAGGCAAGCAACTCGCTTCTCCAGTTTGTAAATTCTTCTCCAGAGATAGCACGTTCCCCAACCAGAGCGCATCCTGCGCGGTCCTTTGGATCAGAATTACGATTTGACTTCCTTTAACCTCTGATGAGCTCTTCGAATTGTGCTCACTCATAAACTTAGCTCAGGTCATTTCCGACAACTATGCGAAAACAAGGTGGCCTTTTCTTTTCCAGGTCCAAACCACCGTGAAGCGCCACTGGGCCCTCTTCAAAACCCAGTGGGATCAGCGCTGGGGGCGGAGGAACGCCCGCCGCCGCGCCGCTGCCAGAGCTGCAGCCGCTGCTGCCGCCGCTGCCGCGACCGCGGCCGAGGCCGGCGACATCCCGGTCTTCATCTGCCATCAGGACCTGAGGAACGAAGCTGCCAACAACCTGGGCGAGGAGGGTGCCGAGGTCATCGCTCTGGAGATCATTGAGCAAGAGTCATCCGCATGAATGTGAAGCTAACATCGTGATCACTGAGCCTTCATTTCCTGGGAGACAGATAGACCATGCGTTTCAAGTGACCCCCATCCTCCCAGGAGCTGAGTATATCATTCGTGAAGAATTGTTCAGTGAATTTGTCCATAGTAAATCTGGAGAAAGTTATCCTTGGTACTATTGCTGTGGGAGACAGTCTAGGACTGGGGTCTCCCACTGCATCACTTGTGAACTCCATCTTTCACCTAGGACTGAGATGCAGTTGTCATAGCAAGCAAAGTATCCAAGAAAAACACAATTAAATTGATCTAGTTCAGAAACAGGGTGCTCCTTGTTAATCTTGAGCCATTTATAACTTTGAAAAATTAAAATCACGGTCACTATTTTTCTTTTTAACTCTAGACTTTGAATTTGAATATTTCTGTATTTGGCTAAGGATCTGATTTTTAATTTTTTTATTTCAACCAATTCTGATATTACTCAGATATTTTACCATCCACACAAAGTAAACCGCACAAATTACATGACCTCTGCAAGACCAAGTGGCTTTCTAATAGAGAGATAACTAAGAATGTGGAGGGACAGACTTGCATTTGGCAGGAAGATGCAATGCTTTGAATGAAAAAGAATTTTAAAGTCAATTTGCTCAAAACATTAGATGGGCCAATTTGTTAATTGGTTTATTAATATCGTATGCTCAGTTTCATTTTGGATAATCTTGTCCACCGAACAGGCCTAACTGCTGAAGGAACTGGCCTTCACGTTGAATATGGTTTGGTCACTGATATTTATACACTGGGAGGTCACAAAGAATCCATCACTAAATTTTTCACAAAACTGCCAAAAATATAATTTCTAATGGAAGAGAATATTCTCTTTAAAGAGAGTTTTCCACTTTCCTAAGCTCCAGGATTTATAAAGCAAATCACTCTAAGGTTTATAAAGCAGATTACCTCTTGCCCTTGGGTGCTATCTAGCAGTAAAAGATAAATTTGTTTAAGACTGGTAATTAAAAGACTCCATATAAATCCATTAACTGCCTTCCACCCAGCTTCAAAGCTTAACAAGATCTCTGTCTTTTCTGGGAAGATTCAGCAGGGCTAATTACAAATCAGTTTGTAGTTGACCTCTTGTTTGCTGCTATTAGCAAAACAGGAGGAAGGAAAGTAACTGCTACAAGTTTGACCATCTACCAGTTCATTTAAAATGAAAGTAGACGTTCTTCTGAAAACCCAATATTATATTCCCACATCTCTCTTCACTTTCTCAGTATAAAACCCTAAAAAAATCTCTGAATAAATCAGTTATCACTCCTGGCACCTGAAATTCATTTGTGAATTTGCAACAGTAATCCAAGTCACCATCATTTAGTTTTGTGTTAAATGAAGAGATCCACTGAACCCCGCCAATTCTCAAGTCTTGGCTATGTCATCGATGCCACTGCCTTTCAGAGGTGATCTAGTTGTGGGTAAACAAAAAGTTTATTTGTTCTGGTTACATATTTAGTGCACCCGAAGAAAATTATATTCCTTTAGTGAAAATGTATTTTGGATACTAAACTGGTTTAAGTCTCCTTTACCGAATGTAAGGGAGGAGTTGAAAAGAAAGTATTTTTCCAATCACAGTGTTTATGTAGTGGTGTTCCTATTTTCGTTTACAAACATGGAAAACAGAGTATTTTGAGGCAGCTCTAGTACAATTGTGATAATATATTGCTAAATATTCTAGACATTGTGCTATTATATTAGGGGCTGAAAAACAACACAGCTTTCCGTAGAATTGTACACAGTGCCAAAATGATGTGAAATGCTTACGCTATGTATATCTATAAATTAATACAGAGTATGTTAAAAGCAAAAAGATGTATATGTGCCTATTTTTCTAAAGAAATATATTCTTCATCTTTCATTACATTCATCTTGTCTCCTGCTCATTCCATGTTTTGTTGTTGTTGTTGTTTTCATTTCAGCCACCAGCTGCTAACATCCCATTTAGTTTGTGTTGCACGAGAGGGAAAGATAATCCAAAAGTACAGGTTAGAAAACATCGAGATTATTGTCTTTGTCAGTGTAACCATCTTCCATCTTCAATTTGACTATAAACTCCAAAGTATAGCTCTCATTCCCTTGATAACACAAAAACCACACAGAACCTTTGATCTATATTGCATAAGTTTGGGAACCACAGCAAAGAAATCTAGGGCAAAAAGTATCAAATCCTTTTATTGTTCTTGACTTTTTTTTTTCATTATTCTGGGACCAAACTTGAAACTGTCCAACATCAGATCATTAGAATTGTTATAAGCATTGATTTTTAATACAGTTTGGGAGAAAGACTAAAGCAGGATAAAAGGCAACTAATTAAATGTCATTAGAATGTATAAAGGCCACCATTGGAAAGGTTTTCAGATCTGGAAAGCATGAAATGGAAAGATGAGGATGAAATTAGAACTGTGACAGACTAATAAAGGGGAAGAGGAGCCATTTGTAGGTTCTGCACACTGTTCAACTATGGCCTCATGAGCTGGAGAACTTTTTCAGAAAAGATACATAAGGGCTATATCTTACCCTTTGTATACCAGGAGGCAATACAGATAGATACCATTACCCTTGTTGTCTTGAAAAACAAAATTAACTTTCCATCATACCATAAAACCTGATTCTTCCAGCAGGCAACCTGATCTCAGGTAGTCAGCTGCCCACCTGCTTTAATCCCTGCTACAAAATGCTCCCAAATAGGCCTCTGGTACACATTGATATCATGGTTCTTGAAAGAGGGAAAGATGTTGAGGAAAAATGACAGAAACACTATTGTCATGGAGCTCCAGCCTTTCTCATTCATTCATTATCATTGATTCAACAGGCATTTCACACACCTTCCATTTAGCTCTACAACAAATATTTATTTATCATAGTTATATGGCAAAGTTTCTTTGCAGGGGTGAGTGATTCTCTTATGTCAATGGTACATATCAAAACCTGCCAAGTCAACCATTACCCTAAAACCATAACCATGGGTATCTTTGGGGTGGGAGAACAAAGGGAAAAAGTGGTTGGAACTGGTAGCTGAACGTGACCTTTCCTCCTTATTACCGCTGGGCAGAACAGCTCAAGTTACAAGAAACATTCTCAGAACAAGATCTCTGCATAAATTCTTGTCAAGGACTCATTTTCTTAAGAACCAGGAATAAAACAGCAATTCTCCCATTGGCTAGACTTCTTATCAGGGAGTTAACATTTCAGAGTTTCAAATAAGGTTATTCATGAAGAGGGGAGATCAGAAGCCATATTTAGAAAAGCAATCAGGTAAAATCAGAAGGAAGCTCCATTTGTTATTTTAAGAGAGGAGACACAATGCCTCACCCTAGCTTAAGCTTACATAAAATTGATTTAACTGAACTAATCCATAGATGCCTTGGTGTGTGCAGTGTCAGGGGGAAGAAGGGCTAACAATAACTAGAAGCATAAAGGAAGAACCGTAAGGTGTGCCTGTGAGAGTCAAGCAAGGTAGAAAACCCACATTTGAAAATTAAGAACTATCTTTCTGATTATTTTTTGTTCTTCTGGACATAGATTTACATTTTTTTAATACCTATGAATAATATGAAGCTTCGAAGGAGAGAAAATACAGGTTAACTTGGGAAGATTTTCTAATATCCTGTCTTTCCCCATTGGGATTAGTGAGGATCTCTGAAAGCTTTCAGAGATTTCCTATTATCTTAAGCATTGACTAGGCCAGCCTCTTAGGTCACTGATCAGTGTCTATTTCCCCCCTCATAGAAATTCGATACCTTCTCTCTAACTTCCCAGAAACACTTCCACTGAGACTCAAACTGTGCTCTTGCTCTCAGCTGACTGACCAGCAACACCACTGCATGTCCCTGTTAATATCCTCTACTAAAGAGACTTATTTTATTTTAATTTGGAGAAATTGCTTTCAAATAAAATCTTGGAGTATTACAAGTGAAGTGCTGAATAGAAATTCAGTAAAACCAGTTGACATGTCTTTAAAAAGGGGAGAGGGGAAAAAAATACATTCAGAATATATCAGGAAATCTGTCTCCATCCATTCCTGTCAGACTGGCTAATCATAGCTAGCGCACTGGTCTCACACAGAGACCTGCACCTAAACATACACCCAGCTGGAAACTCTTGAAATGTGTGCACAGCAAGTGGGTGGCAAAGTTACTCCCAGGGCTGCAAGCATTTCCCTGCTGTGCCCATGCATTACAGATTCTGCATCCTGTCATCACAAGAGGGTTATTGTCATGGGGGCTTAATGCTGTGGGGAACATCCCTTGCATAGAGATGATTTAAGAAGAAAAGAGCAGCAGCTGGGTGGCTCAGTCAGTTGGGCTCATTTGGTTGAGTGTCCAACTCTTGATTTTGGCTCAGGTCATGATCCCAGGATTGTGGGATCAAGCCCCATGTGAGGCTCTGATGTGTGGAGCTGTTTGAGATTCTCTCTCTGTCTCCCTCTGCTCCTCTCCTTTGCTCACATGGTCTTTCTCTCTCCCCCAAATAAATAAAATGAAAAAAGAAGAAGATGAAGAAGAAGAAAAGTAAGGGACACCAATCACTGAAAAACTATAGTCAATATGAATAGACTTATGGGGTGCCTGGGTGGCTCAGTCAGTTGAGTGTCCAACTCTTGATTGTGGTTTAGGTCATGATCTCCGGGTTCATGGGATCAAGCCCTGCGATGTGTTGATGGTATGGGGCTTATTTGGGATTCTCAACTCTCTGCCCCTCCCTTGCTCATTTACACAGTCTCTCCCTTTCTCTAAAAAAAAAAAAAAAAAAAAAAAGGAATAGACTTACAGACATTAGTTTACCTACTCTTTGTAGCAATTGAACCTGTTTTTAGCCCCATTTTAGTGATGAAAAAACTAAGTGAAAAAGAAATTAAATTATGCATCCACCATACTCACACGATTAGTAAGTGGCCAGAATGGAGGCCTGAACTGTTAGGACAGTAAAGACCATGAACGTACATTCACCCACAGAACTCGGAGCCAGGTGATGAAGGGAGGCAGAGAGTGGGGAAGATAGAAGTTCAGGGGACTGTAGGGTCAGCCCAGACGGCAAACTAGTTAGGGCAGCTGCTGGCCCTAACCCCATACATCAGCCCTGGAGAAGCTACTGAAACAGAGGGCACACATGCATTTCAAGAATTAGTATTTAATGGGGGGGGGGGGGTGGAAGGAAAAGGGAAAAAAATAAAAATGAAACTCTAAGCTTCTCAAATGAGAGTGTAATTTGAGGAAGGCAGGGAGAACAGTCTAGAGAACACCTGGAGGCCACGGCAATGAAGAATAGGACAGAGGAAAGAGTTTTATTATGTTCTGGCCTTCACCTTCTCATGGGTCTGGGACATCACCTGCAGCAACAGGTCCCATTGCTGGTCTCGGTGTCCACAGAACACTCTCAGGGCAGCACAAAAGCCCAAAAGGAGTAAGGAGTTCACGAAAACAAATAAGCATGCACTAAGCAGCCACCCTGGGCATTCATTCCTGCCCTTTCTTCTTCTCCAACACCACAAGACTGGCAGGTTATAACAGGAGGGTGGGGTTGGGTCAGGTGAAGTGATCAGGTGTAAGTTCTGGTAGAACAGCAGCCCAGAAAAGTATCTAGGATACTCCAAGGTGACTAGATCTTTATCCTGGGACTCACTCTTTCCATTCTCCTTAAATTCACCAGGATCCACAAAGCCATGGTTTGGTCTTTGGCTACTACCCAAGATGCATTAGAGACTAATTATTCCAAAAACAGGATCTCCTAGGCCAAGACAATTAGATATCTCAGAAATACAACCATTCCAAAGGAAGTCCAACAAACTGAACAAAGTATACAATAAACCAGAGTGATTAGGAAATGCTGATGAAATATTCCAAATAAGCTTGAAAACATATATTGAAAGTCATAAATAAAGATTACTAGCAATACGGAAAGAAACAAGAAGTAACACAAAAGAACCTGGTGGAATACTATTTATGAAAAATGCAATAGCTGAAATAAATAATGCTGCATGCAATAATTGAAATGAATAAGAGTTAATTAGTAAGATGGACACAGCTTTTTAATGAATTAGTAAGAAGATCTGATTAGAAATCTCCCCCAGAGGAGGCAAGAAAGAACAGAGATAGAAAACAGAAAAGAAAAACTGAGATAGAGGGGTAGAAGTGCCAATGTTAGACAACAGGAGTACCAGAAAGAGACCAAAAAGATGTAATAGGGAAGAGGAAACATTTGAAGAAATATATTTTTCAATTCTCCAGAATTAAAAAAAGATAAGAGGCCTCAACTAAGAAAAGTTAAGGATTAACAAATAAATACACCCAAACTAAAATTCAAATTGATATTGACAAGATTGGGACAAGATCAACATGATAATCAAACAAGATAAAGCTTTTTTCTTTTTTTGATGCTTTGCAAAGGGGCAGGTAAAATAGAGGTTGGGATAATTAAGAACACATTATGGGCTAATAAACATGAGTAGGGGTCTCTACAAGAATGAAATAGTTGTAATATAACAATTATAATAAAGTGGTTGTGGTCACTAATTAATAACAGAGAATCTCATATTAGATTAAAAAAATAAAGCCCCACAATGTACAGGCAAGAAGTAACACACAAAGACAAAAAGAAAATGAAAGGTTGGAAATGGGTGAGAAAAATTATGCTAAGGAAATATGAACCCAGAGAAATGTGGGGTCATCTCTTAACATCGGACTAAATAGAATTCAAGACAAAAAATCATAAAGAGAAAGGAAATAATGTGCTAATAAAAGAAATAGTTGAACAAGAAGATTATGACCATCATAAATTCATATGCACCCTAAAATACAGCTTCAAAATACATCAATACTGAAAGAACTTTAGGAAGATGCAGGCAATTTATCAGTTGTAGTTGATGATTTTAAAAACCTGCTTCAGAATCTGATAGGTGAAGCAAATAAAATATTAGAGATGTTACAAAAATATCTGGAAAATACAACTACCAAAGCTCAAGTTATTGAAAATATATTAGCTATGCTCAACAAATAGGAAACACGCATTCCTTTTGGGTATACACAGATGTTTACAAAAATAACCATCTCTGGGGCGCCTTGGTGTCTCAGTCGGTTAAGCCTCCGGCTTCGGCTCAGGTCAGATCTCACGTTCGTGGGTTCGAGTCAGGCTCTGTGCTGACAGCTAGCTCAGAGCCTGGAGCCTGCTTCCAGCTCTGTGTCTCCTTCTCTCTCTGCCCCTCCCCCTCTCATGCTCTGTCTCTCTCTGTATCAAAAATAAATACAACATTAAAAAAAATAACCATCTTTAAGATCATAAGGAAAAGCTCTATTAATTCCAAACGATTGATACCATTCAGAAGATCTCACACCACAAAGCAATAAAATTAGAAATAATAACAAAACTGTAGGTTGAGTAGCCTGATATTGGATATAATAAATATTTTACTATAACCCTTACTTTTAAAGTAATATTAAAAACTATAGAATGGTGACTGTCTTATATTAGTATCATATTAATTTTAAATTTACAGAACATACCTAGTGACCTTGAAGGACACTTAGGCTTTTTATTCCACCCAATCTAAACTATTTATTTAAGCCACCTACTGTCATAAGCAAAGGGATGGAAGATCAATATACTGGTCGTCATCTGATACAAGTAAGGAAGGTGAGCTTCAGGTCGCATACACTTTTCTGGCCCATGTGCAGAGTCATGGTCCAAACCAGTGCTGTGGTCCCCACTGGGTAATGGAAAAGACACTTAAACTTTAGATACATTTATCCAAGAAAAAATAAAAAGGTGAGCTACAGAATGAAAGCAAAACAACATACGAAGGAAAATATTATTGTTGAGAAATTCCCTTGAGGCGAGTACATTATCAGGCAAGATATCTCAGAAAATTCATGTCCCACAAAGGGTTATAGACCAAATCAAGATTGTTCAAATCATGCAGTTTTTTTAATCAACTGAAAACACTCAATGATAAACTTAGAGAAGAAAATCATAGGATAGAGTACAGCTGGACAGATTAGCTAAACACTAATCTTTAGTGTTTGCAATTCTTCTCTGGGCCACACATTCCCATAGATATGAGAGCCAGAGTTGAGGTTTGAGGAATGGGGCACAGAAGGCAGATGCCTAGACCCAACATATGGCATTTGATCTACCAGACAGATGCAACACTAAGTACTCATGGCTACAATTATAGCTTGCCAATTACCATAATTAACAGCTATGGGTTTTATCTTCATTTCTTGGGCAGAGCACAACAGGAACTATAATAGATGTCACCAAGGATAGCTATTTAATCTCATGATGACTGAACGTCTTAGAAGCCAAATGTATATATAGAGTATCATTAATATTGGGGTTTGTATGCCTTGGTATCTTTAGTGTATCTTAAATACTTGGTGTCCTGTGGTCCTTCTGTATCTTATAGTTCATGTTAAACACATATATGCTATATTCAAATTATTCTACATCTAATATAGCTCACAGGCTACTAACCTACTTATTATTCATACTTCTCATTTACTTTCTTTGTCTTCTATAGCAGAATTAAATGTTCTAAACTCATCACACATGTACTGAGAGGGATATAGGTTTCAGAGCAGAAGTCAATAAAAAAAGAACAAAAAAGAGAAAGACAACATTTTGTTCTTTGAAAAAAATCATCCAAAAAAAGGCCTCTAATGAGACTGATCAAGGAAAAAAAAGGAGAGGATGCTTTTAGTTTAAAAATACATAATAGGGCTGACTGGATAGATCAGTCAATTAAGTGTCTGACTATGGCTCAAGTCATGATCTTGGGGTTCATGAGTTTGAGCCCCACATCACTCTCTGTGCTGACAGCTCAGAGCCTGGAACCTGCTTCAGATTCTCTCTCTCTCTCTTTGCCCCTTCTCCACTCATACTCTGTCTCTCTCAAAAATGAATAAACATTAAAAAAAATTTTAAATACATAATAAAATGATGAATAATTAGGACACCTAAGAGATTATAAAAGCAATAAGAGCATTAAAATTTCTATAGGTATATGTTCTATGTACAACCATAAACTAATACATTTGAAAACTTAGATGAAACAACTAAATATCTAGAAAAAATATATATATGGGCAAATTGGCACAAGAAACAGAAAACTTGGATAAACTAGTCAAATACCACAGTTTTAGATGATTTTACAGATAACTTACATCAAATTTCTTGAGTAATTGTTAATTTATACCATAAAATGTTTTCCAGATATACAAGATTTTCCAGAATGTATAACAAAGGTGATACCACAAATCAGGGAAAAATAATGATTTGTTTAATAGGTGGTGTTGGAAGAACTGGATCACAACATGGAGAAAAATAAAACTGGATCTCCTCTTAATCCTACATAAAAAAGTAGAGTCCAAAGATATTAAATAGCTAACTATATAAAATAAATATATGGATTTATCGGGCACCAAGGTGGCTCAGTCTGTTAAGTGTCTGACTCTTGATTTTGGCTCAGGTCATGATCTCACAGTTCATAGGATTAAGCCTGTGTCAGGCTCTGTGCTAACAGAACCCAGCCTGCTTCGGATTCTCTCTCTCTCCCTTGTTCTCTGCCCCTTCTCCTCTCTTACAGGCATGCATGTGCTCCTCTGTCCTCTCTCTCAAAATAAATAAACTTAAAAAAGACATACATACGCATTTGCCAAAAAATTATGTAAATAGCTTGATGGCAGAGAAATATTTCTTAAACAAATAGCATAAACCAAAAGGCAAAAAAAAAAAAATTTGTTTACATTAAAGATACCTAATCAGCAAGAAATACTGTTTCTTGTCAAATATATTTAATTGACAAATGATAGAATGGAAGATAACACTGAGTAGTATCTAGAACATAAAAAGAACTTTCACAAATCAACAAGAAAAATATTGGCATGGGATATGCACAAGTTCCAGAAGAGATCATCCAAAAGGTGATATATATGCAGATATGTACAAAATCCGAAGTTAGTAGAGAAGTGCTCACTAAAGCAACAACGCCACTATTAGATATGGGAACATGACTGTTTCCAGGGAGAACCACCAGCGTTTGTACCTCATCTTGTGAGAGAGGGGAACCAAAGTGGGCATTATTTTTTACTGATTCAAAAGTTTCACAGATGAGGGGATCCTGGATGGCTCAGCCAGTCGCGTGTACTCTTGATTTTGGCTCAGGTCATGATTGAGGGTGGTGGGACCCAGCCCTGCATCCATGCTCAGCATAGAGCCTGTTTAAAATTCTCTTTCTCCCTCTGTCTCTCTCCCCTGTTTTCACTCTCTCTAAAATAAGAATAGAATAGAATAGAGTAATAATAAGTAAATAAATATTTTTCTAAAGCAAGAGTTTCACAGATGATATATATTTCAGGACCGGGCAGGTATTCCTATTCAGGGGAAAGCAATTCTCCTCCAGTTCACTAAGAGAATAGAAAGAATAGAGGAGAAAAAAAATTCTGAAAGACTAGAAAAGAAGCAAAGCCAACGCTTGGAACTTAATGACTAGAAAAATACATAAAGAAACAATGACTCTCGACCTGATGTCTATGACAACTATGTGATCAAGGAGAGTGAAACGAAAGCATTTAATCAGCAATAACAACCAAAAACCCTACCAATCTAAAACTCAATGAATAACAAGATATAACCCCTGGGCTTAGTATATGCTGAAAGAGCTGAATCAGAGAAAATACATTGTACATTTAAAGAGTTAATAAATCTCCATTCTAGAGCAGTAAGTTGATGTACTGATAAGTCAATCATCACCTCTCCATTCACACCCCCATCTAAGAGTATCTGTTTCCTACCTATGCTTTGGCAGCTATGTTTAGACCAGATGATCTCACTGTCTCTGCCACAACACACTGGACTCTAAGCAGATACCTAACCTAAGCTGAACTGATCAGATTCTCTGTGTCTCAGAAATCCTAACTAAGAGATGTAAACACTCAATTATATGGTGATGGATTTTGGAGATAAAAGTCCACAAAGATTCTGATTTGGTAGCCACTTTTAGCCATAAATACAATGATAAATAAGAAAGAATCAGGAGAACAAAACAGACCCACCGAGGGACTAGAAACAAAGAGCCATGATGAGAGTGAGGGTGACAGAGAAAGAGTGAGAGAGACTGGGTGGGAGAGAGGGGGAGAGTGAGAGAAATGGAAAAAGCAGCTGCCTGATTGCTTTCTATCTCTCAAGAGACCTGGCTGTATTTCCAACAATTGAATTCTATAATATTGCCATGTATTCTTACAGTTAATCACTCTTTTCCTTGAAATAGTTTCAGTGGTTTCCTGTCCAAATATCACAATGTGCCCTAAGATAATTGGCTTCTTAGAACATATGTCTAAGCCCTGAACAAAAGCTTGCCAAGGCTAATTAAATGCGCCAGACATACTCTTCTTACTCCTATAGGAATGAATAGTAATGTCATAAAAAATGTTCCCTGTCAGAGGGTTTTAGGTGAGAACCTGAGGGTCATGGAAGCACAGATGGTTTTCATCTCTTCTTCCAAATGACGGTAGTAGCTTTGTCAGGGAAAGAAGACAAAGTGAGTCCAAGCTGAGGATATGAGTGAAAAATGGAATTTTGTTTTCTGAATTTTATTACAGTAGTACACTGAGTCTCTGCTGAGGAGTTGCCTGCTCTACCTAAAGGCTGAGAAGATTCTACTGGGCAGAAAACCTACTGGTAAAGAAAAATTGAACTGAAAAATGAGAAAGAAAGGAGTAATAGTGTCCATATACTTCTCCACAACTTTCTCCGGAGGACCCCAGCATGGCGGATAAAGCAAACCAAAGAAGAATAGGGTGTGTTTCATGGGAAAGTATCTGGGAAGCAAGTCAGAAATAATTCTTATAGCCTACAAATCTACATGACAATGTGAAGAATGGCAGTAATAAAGTGAATCAGAAACTTTAACACAAATAGACAAGTACTGTCACATGAATGTTACAGAAAGTTGGAGAGTCAACAGCAATAGAAAGATGTGAGGTCGTGTGTGTGTGTATCTGTCTGTATGTGTATAATGACATCAAATACATAAGTTTTATTTTATACATATATTTTTAACTCCACTATCAAAGAAGTGAAAGACCAGAATAGTATATTGAGAATATGTGGGAAAATCATTGATATGCCTATAAAACCAACAGTGAACCTAATGAGGAAGGGGAAAAGAGCATGGAAGGAAATCAGCATTGTTTCCACAGAGCTCTCTGAGTAAAATACAGAACATATGAAGAAATGTGCACCGCTGTCAGGGAAAGAAGTGGTTGGTTAGGTAGTTCAGATTCTTTCAGAAAACAATCAAGAACTTTGATAAAATATTAAAATCATCTTGTTAAAAACACAAAAATGAAAACAAGAAAAAAAAAAAAAACCAAGGCACAAAATCAAAAGTGAATGGAAAATAATAACCCAGGAAGACGAGTGCTCCCAAAAGCTACTCACACATTGAGGGCATTTGTGGATGCGAACCTTAATTTTGACAAACAAGGAAGACAGACAACTAACAACAGCAGCAAAAACCTCTCCCCACAATAAGCTATCATCCCCCAAAGGTTACACTGTCAGGATTCAGGATGAGGATAAATTAAAGTGAAATAACTTATGGAATTACATTCCATCCCACTCTTCAAGATAAACTAGGGAATTTCAACTCTTGATCTTGGTTTAAGTTCTTCAAAAATTCTTTTGCTTTCCACTGGTATTTTAGCAAAAGCAAACTCAAATGTCCCAGCAAACTCAAATGTTCTATTTTTTAAAAAGGTAAGTGTAAGCTTTGCCAATAGTAATATATGTTATACATTAATTATCTATAATATATATTAATATCATATATTATTTTTATATATCATATATGCTGTGCAGCACACAGTCAAAAATGACTAGGCACATAGGAACGAGGCTAGATCGAAAGAATAGGAAAAAATATAGACTTGCAAAGACATCAGATATTGAAATTGTGTGGGGGGGGCTATGAAATAAGTTTGCTGACTATGTTAAACATACAAAAAAAGATTGAAGATATCTGCAAAGGATAAAAAAATCATAAAACCATAAGTAGTATGGTAAAAGAATCAAATATAATTTCTGTAATGAAAAATATAACATTTGGGAGACAGTAGATGAGTTTAATGGACAATAATTAAAAAAAAAACTATAGAGGATTTATGGCCTAAAAGAAAAGTCAGAATAAAATATCTGGAGTTCACACAGACTGATAGAAGAACTAGGTCAAAGAGAGGCTAAGAAATGTGAGAAGGTCTAACATCTATTTAATCAGAGCTCCAAACAGAATGAAGAAAGAGAATGAATCTCAAGTAATATTCAAAGATATAATGGCTTAGAATTTTCCATAAACTTGAAACACCTCAATCCACAGACATAAGGAGCCCAAAAAAGCCAAGAAGAGTAAATAAAAAGAAATTCACAGTCATACAGACTAAATTCACAGAAACCCAAAATAGCAGTTTTTTAAAATTTTTTTCCTTCAAAGTTTTTTTAATTTATTTTAAGAGAGGAGTGAGAGAGAGAGACAGAGACAGAGATAGAGAATCCCAAGCAAGCTCTGGTCTGCCAATGTGGAACTCAATGAGGGGCCTGAATTTCCAAACCATGAGATCATGACCTGAACCAAAATCAAGAGTCTCAAGGTGAACAGACAGAGCCACCGAGGCGCTCCCCAAATAGCGACTCTTAAAGAGCAACCAATGACAAAAAAACAGGCTGATGAGTGAATGAGTTAGTTCTCAACGTTAATAATGGAAGACAATAGAATGTGAGAATCAACATGATAAAATTAACATCAACCTAGACTATGCACTAAATCAAAGTATCTTTTTTTTAACAAGTTCTTTAAATTTTTTATTTATTTTTTTTGAGAGAGAGAGAGACAGTACAAGCATGGGAGGGACAGAGAGAAAGGGAGAGACAGAACCCCAAGACAGGCTCTAAGCTCTGAGCTAGCTATAAGGACAGAGCCCAATGTGGGGCTCAAACCCAGGAACTGTGAGATTATGACCTGAGCCAAAGTCAGACAGTCAACCAACTGAGCCACCCAGGCGCCCCTCAAAGGATCTTTTAAGAATAAAGGCAAAATAGAGAAGAAGCACATCCAGAACGGCAGAGTAAGGAGGAATTCCAAAAATTTGCTCCTCCATAAAAACAACGGGAACACTGGTGAAAGCTGTCAAAATCAATATTTTCAGAACTCTGAAAATTAACCAAAGGCAGAATTATTCTGGGAAAGTCGTTTAGCAACTCAGCTAGAGGCTTCTCCCTGGGAAAGGAAAAAGCTGGAGCATACCTCTAATGTTCCAGCTTTTGGGGCCAGGGAATTCCCGGGAGACTTGTTTCTGTCTCACGCACTAGGGACCAGAATATTCGAGGAGCCTGGGGTGTGCTGAGAACAAAAGAAAGCAGGGAGGTTTGCAGCAGCTCCAGAGAGCCTGCAGTACTGCAGACAGACACCAGAGGGAGAAAGAGATTACAAACTCCTGGCCGGGGGGGCGGGGGGGGGGGGCAAATCCCTCTAATTGAGAAATCATGCACAAAAAGACACATCAACAGCAAGTGTTGAGAGTTCCCCAGAGTCTCTAGCCAGACTGATTTGGTGAAAGTCTTTCCTTGTGCAAAGACAGTTTGTAAAGGCTGACCAATCATTTCCTAAGGACACTAAGTCAGGAGCTAAATGACAGAGGCCATTCTCAAACACAGGTCTTCATACTTAAAGTGTCACCGTTCTCACCACATCAGCTTGACTGTATGTGAGAAAGCTTGAGATGGTGATGTTTCACGTAACATCCGTCTCCACTGGCTATTCCTGGTCTGTAAAACTTTACAGAGATGGTGGAAGACAAGTTGTGGACGCCACTTGGATATTTCCTTGGTGGTTTAAATATGTATCATGCATCCTAAGTGGGTTCATTTGTGTTCAGAATTTTCATTAGTAAATTCACAATACTTTGAAAATCGGTTAAGATTTAGTTCGTAGCCGTTGGATGGCTGTTGAGGACTGTATTTATAGAGACTGGTTTGCAGAGACCATGATTAAGGGTTTGTCAAGTTCCAAACACCATCATTAAAATGCATAATTAATTTTGCACTCAAGATGTTCAAAGCCTTCATGTTTGTCCTATGGAGTCTTTGCCCAACAAAGTATATAAGACACTGCAATCACAGGCGTATAATTTATACCAGACATATATCCATCACTTTGCAGATTTAAAAACAAAAACAAAACCAGATTGGGCTTGTGGCAGACAATGGAGTGCTGTTGGGTTTTTCCTTTAGGAAACCACTGGCTGCCCAGCAGCCGGTTCATTCCAGGCGCCCCCTATCTTTAGAGCTGAGCACAGTCTTCTCCCAGTGGCCCCAGCCACTGAGTGACTAATTTTTTTTAAAGTAGACTTCATGCTCAGTGCAGAGCTCAAATGGGGCTTTGAACTCAGGACCTTGAGATCAAGACCTGAGCTGAGATCAAGAGCCAGAGGCTTAACTGATGGGGCCACCCACGTGCCCCTAAAAATCTGCATCTCCACCAAGTTGATGCCAGGTGATCCCCTGGTGACCCCAATGCCGTTGGTCCTTGACTGCACCTTCCTGAGTATCTTCTAGCCAGGAGCACTCAGCATGCCATGACATCTGCTAGTGTATTTTACAGAGGAAAAGTAAGAACGTAGTTTCATCTGGAAAACCAGGAGAGTTTCTTCAATAATGACAAATGAAGTTTTTACTTTGCTCACATGCTATGATAAGTGCTATACATAATTTCATTTTATCCCCTGAAACATCATATCAGGCAAGATGTTATTCCCATAAAGTAAGACTCAGCCAGCTAACTTGCCCAATGACGCACGACCAGTAGGTGGCAAGAGACATTCTGAGTAGGAGAGAACAGGTATTCTTATTTCCAATTAAGATTTTGAAAATCAACAAAATGGAAGAAAATACAACCAGTCTCAAGAGAAACTAGTCCACTTTTCGCTTTCTGTAGATTATAGTTTAAGGAATTTTCCCAAAAGGAATGTGAAGCAAGAGAGAGAATGAACAGTGTTCAAATTCTGAGATTTCTGAACAGATTCTGGGGAAGGTAAGCCCATGCCATACTTTATTTTCCAAAGGCAAAAATCCTTATCGTTATTAATAGAAGTATTTTTCATGCTTGAAACTCTGTCATATTTATTAATTTATGTTTGTGGATTTTTGAGGGCTCATGAATCAAACATATACATCACATTAGCCCTAAAAGGGATGCAATGTCAAAAATTACAAATATTAGTATGCAGTGAAACCCAAATAGAGTTTCCCTGAATCCTAAATATTTATAAAGTTGCTGAATAATCCAGTCCTTTACAAATCTGGAGGGGCACCTGGCTGGCTCAGTCGGAAAAGCATGCAACTCTTGCTTTATCTCAGGGTTGTGAGTTCAGCCCTACATTGGGTGTAGATACTACTTAAATAAATAAACTTTAAAAAAATCTGGAAAAGATCCCCTTCTCCATTTAAGGACTTAAAAAGAAAAGTCACATTTATATTTTATTCTATTCTTTGAATCACTCTTTTACCACGTACAAGAAAATAAAGCAACACAATAAATATTGTATGCCAAGACAGCAGAATCTAGATGTTTTTAAAATGTTCCTCCTGAACAATAGTACAACTAAAAAATATTGTCAATTCCACAAAAATTCTCTAGTTACATTAATTATTAGTTGACAGAACTTTAAAGAATAAATATAGCTTCATTATGCACTCTATCAAAAAAGCATTTTGCAGGGGTACCTGGCTGCCTCAGTCAGTGGAGTACGTGACTCTTGATCTCGGGGGTATAAGTTCAAGCCCCACATGGGTGTAGAGATTAAAATAAACTAAATATAAATAAATAAATAAATAAATAAATAAATAAATAAATAACTTTTAAAAAAGGTATTTTGCAGATAGTAATTTCAGCCTGTTAGCTATTTATGTAAAGACTTGTTCAGAGGAGGAGCCAAGATAGTGGAACAGCATGAAATACATGAAATGCAGCCAGATCAACTCTAAACCATCCCGCACACCTAGAAGGCTGATTTGAGGATTAGCACAGCAGTGTGCACAACCTGAACCACAGAACTCGGCAGGTTCGCGCGCAGACAGGTGGACTGGGCGAGAGAGAAGCGGCAGAGCGCAGGGAGCTGCTTTTGCTTGCGGAGCGAGGACGGAGAGGGAAGGCTGGGGGGAGAGTTCGGGAAAAGCACCTCCCACAAAGGCAGCTGGAAGTGGAAAAGTGGAAACAGCCGCAGGGACTGAACTAAGAAGGGAGAAAGGCGAGAGGGTTTAAATTCCACTAAGACTCTATAAACAGGGTAGCACAGAGTCTAAAACTGCAGCTCCATACCTGGTGGTGCTCTGATGGGAAGGGCAAATCCCCAGGAGCAGAGTGGGTCCTGGAGGTCCTCAAGCCGCACGTGATTTCCCATAATCCCTGAAACGCTACTGCTACACAATTGTGTGAACTTTTCCTGGGGCGGCTGGCACCCAGCCTCAGTCTCTGGACATCGGCAGCAGCCCAGTCCCGTGAACAGTTCCTGGGTATGGCTGGCACCCGGCCATTGCTCGGTGAGACCCTCCCCCGGAGGATCTGAGTGGGTCAAAGCCGAAGTCCCTCAGAGGTGAGGGGTCGAGAAACACTGTGGCATCTGAGATAAAACTCAGGAGGGAGGTGCTGCCTGGCAACATGACTGCGTAGTCACAGACAGTGTAAAAGTGAGGAGTGGACAGAAATGGAGACAAAGGACGGATGTGCGAGTCCTAGTCAGGGAGAATACAGAGTTCCCATAGTAGAGATGGGGTGACGCCATGTTCACCCTGCCTGCGCATGTGCACACACACCTACAGGCGCCGCAACAATCCACCTCAGTAAGCCAAACAGCGCCATCTAGTGGAAAAGGGAGCCGTTACACTAAGCCTCGCCCAACTGGGCCTGTCTCGCTCTTCAGGAACACCACAAATCTCTCTGCCTGCTTTGTTTATGGGCTATAAAGTGCTTCATAGTTTGACTTCTAGGGGAAAACGATGTGATATCAATCATATTTCAGTCTGTTCACTGGTCCATCTATTCTTTTCTCTTTTTTTCTTTTTCATTTTTTTTCATTTACTTGAATACAGAAAGAAAAATTTGTTTTTATTTTCCATTTTTATTAAAAAATATTTTATTTTTTCTACCAAATTTTTTACATTTTTGTAAATTTTTCAAATTCTAATTAACTTCCATGATTTCAGATATTCTATTTTATCATACTCATTTTCTCAAATTTTCAAACGTTTTTCCCCCCTTTTTTTTCTCTAATCAATCAAGTGCCTTTCAATAACCAGACCAAAACACTTCTAGGATCTAGCATCATTTATTTGATTTGTGTGCATGTTGTTTTTACTATTTTAATTTAATGTTTTTACCTCATTTTCTTCCTTCAAAATGATGAAATGAAGGAATTCACCCCAAACGAAAGAGCAGGACGAAATGACAGCCAGGGGCTTAACCAACACAGATACAAGCAAGATGTCTGAACCAGAATTTAGAATCATGATAATAAGAAGACTAGCTGGGATCGAAAAATAGACTAGCATCCCTCTCTACAGAGATAAAAGAACTAAAAGCTAGTCAGGATGAAATAAAAAAAAAAAACTAGAACTGCGCTGCAATCTCGAATAGATGCCATGGCAGCAAAGATGGATAAGGCAGAGCAGCAAATCAGCAATATACAGGACAAACTTATGAATAATGAGGCAGGAAAAGAAAGGGAGACTAAAGCAAAAGAGTACAATTTAAGAATCAGAGAAATCAGTGATTCATTAAAAAGGAAGAATATCTGAATTATAGGGATCCCAGAAGATGAAGAGACAGAAAAAGAGGCAGAAGAATTATATGAGCAAATCATATAGGAAAATTTTCTTAACCTCGGGTAAGACACAGACATAAAAATCCAGGAAGCACAGAGGACTCTCACAAGATTAAATAAAAACTGACTGTCAACAAGGCATATCATAGTCAAATTCACAAAATACTCAGGCAAGGAAAGAATCATGAAAGCAGCAAGGGAAAAAAAGTCCTTAACCTACAAAGGAAGACAAATCAGGTTTGTAGCAGACCTATCCACAGAAACTTGGCAGGCCAGAAAGGAGTGGCAGGATATATTCAATGCACTGAATCAGAAAAATATGCAGCCAAAAATTCTTTATTCAGCAAGGCCATCATTCAAAAATAGAAGGAGAGATAAAAAGTTTCCCAGACAAACAAAAATTAAGGGAGTTCATGACCACTAAACCAACACTGCAAGAAACTTTAAAGAGGACTCTCTGAGAGGAGAAAAGATGAAAGAGAGAGAGAGACAGAGAGACAGAGACCAAAAGCAACAAAGACTAGAAAGGACCATAGAACACCATCAGAAACTCCAAGTCTACAAGAAACATAATGGCAAATAAACTCATATCTTTCAGTACTCACTCTAAACATCAATGGACTAAAGGCTCCAATCAAAAGACACAGGGTAACAGAATGGATAAGAAAACAAGATCCATCTATATGCTGTTTACAAGAGACCCACTTTAGACCTAAAGACACCTTCAGATTGAAAGTAAGGGGATGGAGAACCATCTATCATGCTAATGGTTGACAAAAGAAAGCTGGAGTAGCCATCCTTACATCAGACAATCTAGACTTTAAAATAAAGACTAGACTTTAAAGACTAACAAAAGATGAAAAGGGGCTTTATATCATAATTAAGGGGTTTATCCACCAAGAAGACTTAACAATTGTAAACATTTATGTTCCAAATGTGAGAGCACCCAAATATATAAATCAATGGATCACAAACATAAAGGAACTCATTGATATTAATACCATAATATTAGGGTACTTTAACACCCCACTTACAGCAATGGACAGATCATCTAAACAGAAAATCAATAAGGAAATAATGCTTTGAATGACACACTGGACCAAATGAACTTAACAGATATATTCAGAACATTTCATTCTAAAGCAGTGGAATATACATTCTTCTCCAGTGCACATGGAACGTTCTCCAGAATTTATCACATACTGGAACACAAATCAGCCCTCAACAACTACAAAAAGATCAAGATTAGACTGTGCATATTTTCAGACCACAAAGTTACGAAACTTGAAATCAACCACTAGAAAAAATTTGGAAAGATAACAAATACTTGGAGACTAAAGACCATCCTACTAAAGAATGAATGGGCTAACTGAGAAATTAAAGAGGAAAGTAAAAAGTACATGGACGCCGATGAAAATGGTAACACCACACCCCAAAACCTCTGGGATGCAGCAAAGGCAGTCATAAGAGGGAAGTATATAGCAATCCAGGCCTTCCTGGATTCCTTTAGGCCTTCTTAAAGAAGGAAGAAAGGTTTCAGAGACACAAGCTAACCATATACCTCAAAGAGCTGGAAAAGACTTATTCGGCTTGACAACTACTTGAGTGTCTACTAGTGGTTAAAAATAGTCCTTATTATGTGGCCTCATCCCTTGAAGAAACTGAGGGCCCTACAAGCTTGATTCAGAGTCTACAATACTCAGCCAACTCTCCTGATGCCTTCAAAAACCTGAATCACTTGGAGGAAGCAGACATGAAAAATAAAATTTAGTATCTATTATTTTTTAAATACAATTTACAAATTATATTTTCATTTTCCTGGAAAGCAAAGGTTTCTTTAAGCAAAAAACAATGCCAGGTAAGCCAGAGGTAACAGGGAACCTGGTTGAAAGGGTCCTGAATTGGGAGTCTGAATCTCAGGGTTCTCATCCTTGCTCTTTCACATACTATGCCTTGGTTTCCATATCTGAGATGAACCTCCTTCTGGCTTTATAATTCTAAGACTGTGTGAAGAATTTCCTTAGCAATGATCAAACTTCCAAAAATATAAAGACAGTGATTGCACAGCACCTGACCTTTAAGACATTAAGTTATCAGGGTGCCTGAGTGGCTCAGTCGGTTAAGCTTCCGACTTCAGCTCAGGTCACGATCTCATGTTTGTGGGTTTGAGCCCTGCGTCAGGCTCTGTGCTGACAGCTCAGAGCCTGGAGCCTGCTTCCGATTCTGTGTCTCCCTCTCTCTCTGCCTCTCCCCGCTCATTCTCTGTCTCAAAAATAAATAAAACATTAAAAAATTTTTAAAAAGACATTACATTATCAATGAAAGAATATCCACAATTATCCAAAAGAGCTATTAAAATACTCTTCCTTTTACTTGCACATATTTGTGTGAGGCTAGGTTTTCATAATAGACTCAACCAAAAACAATAGATTCAACAGGCTCAATGCAGAAGCAGATAGGAGAAGCCAGGTTATCTTTATCAAGCTAGTCACAGGGGATACGTGCAAAACTGTAAAATAATGCTACTCTTCTCACTAAATTGTTTCATTTTGGAAAATGTAATCATAAAATATGTTATTTATGTTATTATGCAGTGGGTACATTTTATATTAAAGAAATAGATATTTAATAAACAAATGTGGTGTTTGTTTTTATTTTACAGCATACCATACTGAAAGGAGAGTTACCAAAAGTTAGCAAAGGTTACCCCTGGTTGATGGACTAAATTATTCAGGGGTTTTTATTTTCTTTTTTAAATACTTGTTTTTTCCTGAATTTCCACAGTATACACCTGTTACTCTTCCATTCATAAAATGCCATTTCAACTTTGAAAAATAAAGTGAACCATAGTTCTTTCAGTAATATACATTACACAGCATCCATGAAAAACCTCCTCCCTAGTCCACACCAGTAACAAAGTACATATACTATTAATAGCTATTTGTGCCACCATTGAAATACATTGCATTTTTAATGTGGTTGATGGATATTTCTTCTCATAAAAAAATTAAAAGCAGAACACTTTCCTCACTGAGAAGAAGCTTGGTATCATGAAAAGAGAATGGCTTCTCCCATCTCATACACTCACCCAGCTCTTCTACTTCCCAGCTGTAACTTCGGACAAGTTGGGCAACATTTCTACAGATGGCACAGGGCTACTGTATGGATTACTGGCTAATTGCCTTTTTGGGCTAAGGCTCTTGTCTGTATTCTGCTCTTGGATGCTGAGTCTGAGACTCCTAAAAACTACTTATCCCAGTAGTTTTGGCTTACTCAGTTAAGTGTCCAACTTAGGGTCAGGTCGTGATCTCATGGTTCGCGGATTTGAGCCCCATATCAGGCTCTGTTCTGACAGCTCAGAGCCTGGAGCCTGCTTCGGATTCTGTGTCTTCTCTCTCTTCCCCTCCCCTGCTCGCTTTCTGTCTGTCTCTCAAAATAATAAACATTAAAAATAAATAAATAAATAAATAAAAATTTTCAGTAGGAGTCACTGGCTGGTGATTGGAATGTTTCTACACTCTCCCAGTATCCCTCCCCACCTCCTACTTCCACTGCAGATGACCCTCCAGCCCCCTGAGCTCTCAGCACTCCTGCCATGAGCCATACTAAGCTCCTCCAGAACATCAGCCAGCTGCTCTGCATCAGGGATCCAGGCACTATGCAGAGTAGGCCCCAGAAACATGGGCACCGGCCACATGACACACCCCCGCTGGTGTGCTCCCCCTGGAAGATCCAAGCACCCCTGGCTTGTGCTGTCACCTCAGAGGTCGAAGCACCAACTCTGGAGGTGAGCGGGGGTGTCTCTCCTTTGAGCCCCCGGGTTCTAATAACTCTGCCCTTCTTTTCCCCAACCTGCATGTCTGCTAATCTACCTATCTATTAAAGGAACACCCTTGCTCATTCATCTTTCCAGTGGAAAATCATTCAGATTTGTGCCTCAGCAAGCCATACATTTCTGATCCTTTGTATTGCTTATGAGTGGTCCAAATGGTATATCTTAAAAAATATTTTTAATGTTTATTTGTATTTGAGAGAGAGAGAGAAAGAGAGAGAGACTGAATATGGGTGGGGAAGGGGCAGAGAGAGAGGGATACACAGGATCTGAAGCAGGCTCCAGGTTCCAAGCTGCCAGCAAAGAGCCCAATGTGGGGTTCAAACTCACAAACAGTGAGATCATGACCTGAGCTGAAGTCAGATGCTTAACTGAATGAGCCACCCAGGTGGCCCCCAAATGGCATATTGTGAAGTCTACCATGCAAAGGCTCTATTGTGTTTTTGAAAATTGTTCATAAAGGATCAACGATAAACACAGCTGATCTGCACATCTGCAAGAACATTCAAAACTCTGCAATTTCCTGCATCCCTTATAGGGACAATTTTACCCACAGGAAGTTCCACTTCCTAAGTGCAAAAGTTCCCAGTTAATAAGAGAATTGATTATTCCCCCCAAAAAGTGTCACTCCTTCCCCAAACCACTGACTTTTGAGTCGTCACACTTTCATCCCATTTTCATCATAGAGGGAAGCAGCCAAGAAACTATAGTAAGACAAATTATGTTACTTAAAATGACCTCTACTTTAGCATTCTGTAAAGAGTTCCTTAAAGATTTTTCAATCAGTAATAAATCTTTCCAAGATAATGATCAAAATACTAAGTTTTGGTACACCTCACTGGCTTAGTCAGTAGAGCATGCAACTCTTGATCTCAGGGTTGTGAGTTCAAGCCCCACATTGGGTGGAGAGATTCCTTAAAAATAAAATCTTTAAAACAAATACTAAGTTTTTTGTCCAATAGAAAACTTTCAGTTGTGACATGACATTATCACCAAAGTGATATATACCAGACAGATGCAATATCCTTTTCTAGGTAAGGAAAAGAATATAATGTATTTTGAGAATTTCCCAACAGATCCAGTATCTGGACCTAAATATTGCTTCTTGTGCTCTGAGTTTCACAAAGTTCCTTGTGAAAACACTCCTTTGATTTCTGCTTGAAAACTACCTCCTCTTAGAGACCAAAAAACTAGCTGGTACAGAACTAAATGTGGTTAATATGCCATATTATTTGAAATCTCTACCTTGTAAATCATTTTATATTAAGACTCTATGTGAGGAAGACTATTGTCAGATGCAAATTCGCTCACTAGAAAGGTTAATACAATAGTAAACAACCATTCATATATTTATAAATATAAGGGAAATTTGAAGAAAAAGAAATTTGGCAGAAAAGAACCACGGTCCTGGAAGAATTCTGTGAAGAGCAGGGACCAGCGGCATGTCACCACAGGGGATGACCAGACATTAGATGTTGGCAAAACTGTGGCTATATGTAGAAGACAAATGGAGTAGCCCTCAAAAGAGGAAGAAAAAATAGGCATAACCAGTAATTTCATTTTATGTTAACTCAGGTCTGCTTTTTTCCAGGGAAGGGTAGAAAACTTGATATTTTAGATCTACCCAAATTGGAAGGAAGACAACACAGTGAGAAGAGCCAAAGACAAAGCTTGGGCTTCAATTCTTGATTCCAATTGAGAAGGCCCTCAAAATGAGCCATTCAACTGTCCAAAAAAATTTTGAAGTCAGGATCATGTTGAGTCATGTTGACAAACAGAAATCAAAAGTACAGAGGCTGACTCCAAGCTGGCTCAGAAGACAGGAAACTGACACTCATGTAGCCCATATACTTTGGAAATCAAGCAGCAGGTGGTCTTGCCTGGAAGAAAAACATTGTGGAGAGTCTGATGGTTAGAAAAAACATGCTGTTAGTTTCCACTTCCAAAAAAAAAAAAAATGTAGTACATGTAAATTTCCTGTCATGGCTCCACTGCCATGCTAAGTAGACCAAAATCTAAGCCTGTAAATGGCTTAGATTATGAAAGTTACAAAATAAAAACACTCAGGACGACCAATCATAAAACAAACTAGGCTTTAAACTCTAGCCACTCAAGGAATTTCCATTCTTTGTCCAAACACTTTCTCTATACAAGTCTTACTCCTAGTTCCTGACTGAGGAGTGCTCCTAACTACTCCTGGTCTTGGTACTGCCAAGCATCAACTTGACTGCAATCAAGTTTGAATTGATTTTTGTTCAGATAAACTCAAAATTTTTAAGGTGCCTGAGTTTATCTTTTAGCAGTTCTTAACAGGCCTGTGAGTTCGTCCATGCAGGTATAATTGCTCAGTCTTGTCCCTTCCAGACCCCAGTGAGTTCCCATTCTTAAGGCATTCATGGAGTTAGCCACTAAACTTTGTTTCCTCCATCCTTCTGCTCCCTCTTATAACCTGACTAACTCCCAATGTCTGATCAAACACCTTGTCCAGTCGCTAGGCAGGCTAGCAAGCAGCATTTTGCCCTGTCGTCCCCCTGTCGATTAGATTTTCAAGGTCTTCTGTTATGTCTGCTATTCATCGCTGAACTTCTTCCATTTTGCCTACATTTCTCCAGTAATGAAATGGTCAGGACTGAACACATAACTCGCCGGAGTAGGACAGAAGAAACCTACCGCCTCCCAAAATTACAGAATGCCTTGGGCCATGCTTTTTAATTATTAAAAAAAATCCATCTCCCAATTAAGATTTGAATATAATTTTCTGTGTATTAATAACTTCAATTGCATTTCTGTTCTTGGGGTTTTTTTTCTAGTTCAAATTTGTGAAAGTATTTCTCTAGCTAGGTAGATTGGCTTCAGTTTTTAGAGAGCATCATAACATTTATTTCATTTCAATATTCTTAATTTTTCAATTTTCAACTTTCAAAAAGTATTTTTCTTTTTCTTAAAAAAAATTTTTTTTAAATTTATCCATTTTTGAAAGACAGAGCATGAGCAGGGAAGGAGCAGAGAGAGAGAGGGAGACACAGAATCTGAAACAGGCCCCAAGCTCTGAGCTGTCAGCACAGAGCCCGAAGCTCTGGCCTGAGCCAAAGGCAGAGGCCTAACCGACTAAACCATTCAGGTGCCCCTCTAAAAGTATTTTTCAGTCTGAACATGACTAAAGTTTTGTATAAGTGAAAATTAAAAAGTACTTTCCAAAAAATGAACTCTTTTAGGAATACTCTATTAGACATCATCTTGTTTAGAATGTGTCAAACTAAATTTATTTACATAACAAATTCCTCTGGATTGCTTTTTAAAAACAGGATTAAAAGGCATTATAATTAACCTTTTGCTTTGACACAGCATCAAAATAACAAAGTGTTTTGTAATTTACTAGCCTTCAATTGCACTGTTGGGGAAAGAAGCTCTCTCAAGGGAATCATACCTAAGAGTGATTAGTCTATTTCTGACAATTGGAATTATAGAAGTTCATATAATTTTAGAATCCTTAGGCAATGTGAAATAATAATAATTTTACAAAGAATATTATGATTTCAAAAAGGATATGTTCTTAGTAATTTTTTTAAGAATAAGAAAGTGCTCTTTGTGCCATTGTAAATATGAAAAAAAACCACTGGTTCCATTAAAACAAACAAACAACAACAAACACAAGCAAACAAATAAACACCTTCTTATACATCCAGGCAGCAGAGACAGAGTAACAGTAGTCCACCAATGACCAAATATTTTACCAAAAGTAAGGAAACACATAGTCAATAAGAAAGGTCTTACAACCCCAAAAAGAACTATCATAAATAAGCAGCAATGTTGTGACAAGGAAAAATTGAAATTGCTGAGACTTAACACATTTGTAAATTGTACCTTTGGATAATGAGCATGATATTTGTCAAAAGTGAATGAGGACAAAGAAATTATTCACAAAGGAGAGATTATATCAGAAAAAAATGTTTATCTAAATATATCTGGCTGGGAATGTTTTCTCTCTTTAAAAAAAATAAATAAATCACAGGTGAGTCCTTGCCAAAGACCAACATTGATTCATTTCATTTAACTGAAGCACTGACTCATTTTTCACCCAAAAGATTTCAGAATATTTTATATTAGATTCTAGATTAAGTATAATAAAAATGGATTATCACCAACTACCCTTGTAGGAAAGACTTGAGTAAAAAGTCATTCCTGGGGGCAGCTGATTGGCTCAGATGGTAAAGCGTCTGACTCTTGGTTTTGGCTAAGGTCATAATCTCACAGTTTGTGAGTTCGAGCCCTATGTCAGGCTTTGCACTGACAGTGGGGAGCCTGCCTGGGATTCTCTCTCCCCTTCTCTCTCTGCCTCTTCCCAGCACGCTCTCTCACTCTCAAAATAAATAAATAAACTTAAAAAATAAAGAAAGTAATTCCTGTGCCTTTAGCAAAAAAAGACGTATGCTGCAATTAATTTATTCTTCCCATGGATGGTGTAAATAGAACAATCTAATTTTAATCTCTTATTAGCATTCTCACTAGGGAAGCTTGGAAGTATTTCTGGGAAGACATCAATCAATAACCTTCCATATTGCTAGATTACAATTTATTTAAATCTGTTTTTTCTACCTTTTGGCATCTCATTTTGAATTCAGGACTAACCAGAATAAGAAAATTCCTAAATTTGTGTATGGAATAAACATGCTTTGGGGCTTGCCTTCTCAGTAATTTAATACTCAATTAATGTGAGACTAACTTCGGATATTATTATTAACCAGGAATTTTAGTTGCAAGTGATAGAAAGCCAACTCAAAACCAGGATGGGGGTTGGGGAGGAAGTATTGGCTCCTATAGCTGAAAAAGCCAAGGTTGAATCGGGTTTAGGCATAGAAAGATCCAAAAGTTCAAGTTCACCTGGACTTAGTCTCCCTTTTTTTTCATGCTTTTAATTTATTTTTGAGAGACAGAGGGAGACAGTGCAGGTAGGGGAGGGTCAGAGAGAGAGGGAGATCCAGAATCTGAAGCAGGCTCCAAGCTCTGAGCTAGCTGTCAGCACAGAGCCCCACGCAGGGCTTGAATCCACGAACTGTGAGATCATGACCTGAGCCGAAGCTGGATGCTTAATCGACTGAGCCACCCAGGCACCCCTTAGTCTCCCTTTCTCCTCTGAGTTTCACTTTACTCTGTGTTAGCTTTGTCCACTGGCAGGCCCTCTTCACTTAATAATTTCTAGAATTTGCAGCTTCTCTCTCCCCCTAGTTCCAATTAAAACCCAGGAAAAAAAAAGTTTCACTTGTCATGGCTGAATCATGTTTCTCTGCTTGCAACCAGAAGGGGGTGTAAGAGTCTGTGTGACCCCATCTATAAGGCCCAAGACTAAAGAGGTATGCATGGTTCCCAAAAGGAAAATCAAAGCACTGTTACTGGAAAAGGAAAGAAGGATGCTGGGCAAAACCTACAGATCTCTATCAAAAGTAATCAGGACCCCATGGCCATATGTAACAACCCCAACTCCAGTTTAGATAATGGAGACATTTGGGTCAGAAAAATCAAACCACTGGCAGGGCAGGAGAACCGCTGGGCCTCAAGGACTCAGACACTGCCAGGACTGTCTCTCCATGTCTCTTTCTGAGTGCCAGTCTCATTTTCTCAGACTGGACTCCATGCTGGAGACATGATGACCTACGGCTCCTAGTATCTCTGCTCCCGGCCTCACCCAAGAAAAGGACTTGGCTGGCACCCTCCAAACGTAGGCTTTAAAAATCCTAGGAAAGATCTCTGACTGGTTCAGGTTGGGTTAGGTATCATACTTAGACCAATCATTGGGTCAGGGAGGCAACTACTTTGGATAAAACCATGAAAGCTCCCTCATTGTGGAAGTGGAAAGAATGGTTCCCAGAAGATCTTAAGAGACAGAATTCCCCAAGGAAGAGAGAAAGAAAGCAGGGCAAACTGAACAGTAGATCTCGAGATCTGTGTCCTGGCACATCACAAAGTTCTATTCTATCATGATCTCTATACCTTCCATATCTCTGAAGGCAGATATAGGAAAGTATAAACAAGTGTCACTGCAGTGACTGTCTGCTGATGAACAGATTCTCCGGGGCATCTTCCATGCATCCTGCAGGCAAAGAGTGTTATGTTCCAATACAAAACTGGCTTGTAAAAAAAAAGTTGCTTGAGAGGGGACAAGTATCAATTTTGTTCTTGTGCCTATAGATGCACCTGGATTAGCCTGAAAGCAGATTCAGTATCTATATGGCATTACCTATTTTCCCTTTTTCTTTGGCTGCCAAAACATGATACAAATTCTTCTGTATCATTTCAGTAATTCTCTGGTAAGTGCAACTGTACATCTCTTATCCCTCCTCATCTGCTATCTGATTTATTTTTATATGTACAGTTTACTAGTAGACTAGTAGACTGCATATTTTACAACAAGATACAATATTAAATTACTTTGGTTGTTTATAAATATCAAACCAGAAAATGTTTTTCTAGATCCTATGACTCTTCTCTTATAGTCCCAGTCATTCCTATTACTGCACAAGTTAGAAAACCTTTCAGGAGTTTCTCTATATCCAGGAAGGTTGAGAAACAAATCCGTGGCTCAGTAGGAACTACTTTACCTCAAGAATATGCATATGTCAAATTTTGATACACACACACACAAAAAAAAAACCATACACACAACTCCACAACCAAACTCCCTCTTACACAAAAGGAAGAAAGACCTGAAGAGCCACTGGGAACCTGAATGAGAACCTGAAATTGACACTGCTCTCCACAGTATGCAAAGTAACCTGGTGAGATGGCCAGAGTCAGAGCCATTGTCATGAGCATTCCTGATTTTCTTTTATGAACACCAAAGTGTAGAGAGGCCCAGTGATTCACCCAAGGCCATGAACCTCTGAATCCATGGCCTGTCCAACTCCAGAGCTCCTTCTCCTACGAGACTCGGGCTTCCCTAACAGGCTTCCAGGGTCTGCTGCAGCTCTCTGGGGAGACTGTGCTTTGTCTCAGGTTTGTCTTCATCTTAATGAGGAAATTCCGGTAAATCATGACTTCCCAAGGCTAACAATCCTTAGCCAAGTAAACAGAATGCCTGGAATTCATTAATTCTTTATTTATTTTTTGAGTGGCCACTCTAATTCATCCAAAATTTATTTATTAGATACTAAAGTCTAGGAGTTTAGCAACTGATAAGAATGACAGAGTCCCTGCTCTTAAGGACCTTATATTGAAGTGGAAAGAAATAAACAATAGGCAATAATAACAGTAAGTAAAATCTTTCCAATAGTAATAATGCTATGAAAAAGTGTACATGGGGCACCTGGGTAGCTCAGTCAGTTAAGTATTCGACTTCAACTCAGGTCATGATCTTGTGGTTGGTGAGTTCGAGCCCCGTGTCCAGCTCTGTGCTGACCACTCAGAGGCTGGAGTCTGCTTCAGATTCTGTGTCTCCCTATCTTTCTGCCTCTCCCCTGCTCACAGTCTATCTGTCTCTCTCTCCCTCCCTCTCTCACAAACAAATAAACATTGAAAAATAATATAAAACAAGAGGATATAATAGGGGAAAACTAGGAGGCTCCAGGAGCCTTGATACTTGAGATAGGGTGCGAGCAAAGCACCTCTAAGGAACTGACATTTACACGGAGCCCTGACTAGTAGGAAAGAGCCAGCCATGGGAAGATCTGGGAGAATAGCAATACAGAAGCGCTGAAGGGACGAAAAGTTGATATGTTTGGGTAATAGAGACAGCAGTGTCCCTGCATCAGACCAAGAAAAACTAGAGCATCATCAGATAGGTGCACAGACATGCTCAATAGATGGTACTGAGATGGACTGAGAACCAAGTTGGACCATGCATTCTGAAAAAAGTATCAGAGCAGTGGTCTACTAAGGGTATTTTTTCAGATATTTGGATTTATTGTCATTAAAAAAACATGTTACTGTTGTACGTTTTAAACAATTTTTTTTACTTTTTGATTTTTTTAAATAAATATATATTATTTCAAGTGTTTACTTATTTCTGAGAGAGAAAGACAGAGTGCCAGCAGGAGAGGGGCAGAGAGAGAGGGAGACAGAGAACCCAAAGCAGGCTCCAGGCTCTGAGCTGTCAGCACAGAGCCCAACACAGTTGTGAACCATGAGATCATGACCTGAGCCAAAGTTGGACACTTAACTGATTGAGCCACCCAGGCGCTCCTTTACACAATGAAAAAGATTTTTAATGTCTATTTTTGAGACAGAGTGAGAGACAGAACATGAGTGGGGGATGGGCACAGAGAGAGAGGGAGACAGCATCTGAAGAGGTCCCAGGCTCTGAGCTGTCAGCACAGAGCCCGACACGCCGCTCAAACCCACGAACTGTGATATCACAGTCTGAGCTGAAGTCAGACATGTAACCGAGTGAACCACCCAGGTGCCCTGTGAACAAAAAAAAAATTTTTTAATAATGAGAGATTATGACCTTGAGCACAAACCTGCCTGAAAACACAGAAGAAGCAAGTGTAAACCCTTAAAGGTTGACTGTAAGGTTTTCTTCCCTCAGTTTATCATAATAAGGGTAGTTTTACTTGGAAGACTAGAACATAACCAATCTCTTGTTGAAGATATTATTTTTTGCTAAACATTTTGTAACTTTTTGAAACTTTCCATTTGTACATAATCATCTAGAACAATGCTGCTGTGTGAAAAATATAGTCAAATCACTCAGGGAAAACAAGCATGTCCCACCCAGCAGTGAATGATCTTTTAACTTAATGGATGCCTCTCATAATGGGGGTAAACTGAGCACCAAGGCTGAGGGAAGAAAGCCTCACCACAGACCTGCCCAGAGATTTAGTAGCATGGTAGTTCTTTGTCTGTGCTCTTCAGAATGTCTTGCTTTTCATGAAAAGAGAGGTACTCACTTCACAATCTGAGAGACACCAAGGAAATTCCAAAGAATATCCCTCTGGAAAAGGAAATGATGCCCGAATGAACTTCACAGGAACTATTGTGGTTCCCTTTTTCCTTCCAATTTCTTTCTTTAGCCCCTTCCTCCCCCAACCATTCAAGATATCCTCTAACAATGAATCTTCAAGGGGCCCTCTTAGGATGTTTAGCAAAGCAGAACAGAGCATTCTTCTTCCCAAACTTGCAAACCCATTTTAGAACATGTCCTACCTTGAGTGTGGCCCATCTCGATCTGATTTATTTGTCAATCCAGGAACTTCCAATAAAGCTTAAGTTCATAGTTTTTCACTTTATAAACCAATTATTAACCAGATCTACACCAAATAGAAATGAATGGTATTATCAATAAACAGACACGCACACATATTACCCTCTCTGGCATTGGAAAAACGTGTTATTTTCTGGGGCCAATCAAAAAATTTTTGGTTTATACTCTGAATGGGAACCCCTTTCTGCAGCTAACATTGGAGGTGAGGCTCTAGTCAAAGCAATGATTTTCTGAAATCACCAGTCTTTTCTTAAAACTGTTAATTTTATATGCTAAAGTTGTTGCACTTAGTAAGAGACATAAGACTAAAGAAACTAGCCAATATTCATATTTTTGTAGGGTCCAAGAGGACACATTAAAACTAAGGAAAAGTTACTACTTTCATGATGATTCTCCAGAGCAGCAGCTGAGATCTCGATACATATATAAAAAACATTAATTATAAAGAATGAGCTCATGAAAGCTAACAAGCCCCAAGATCTACACAGGGAGTCAGTGAGCTGGAGACTTGGAGAGCCGATGGTATAGCCTCAGTCCAAAGGCCTGCTCACTCAAGACCCAGGAAGAGCAGATATTTCAGTTTGAGTCCAAAGACAAGAAAAAACCCAATGTCCTAGTTCAAAAGCAGTCAAGTAGGAGGAAATTCTCTCCTACTTGAAGGCAGGTCAGCCTTTTTGTTCTATTCAGACCTTCAAATGATTCCATGAGATTGCCTTACGTTATGAAGAGCAATCTGCTCCACCCCATGTGCTGATTCAAATGTTAATCCCAAACAACCCGACCAAAACACCCCAAATAATGTTCTCACCAGATATCTGGGTACCCCCATGGCCCAGTCAAGTTCATGCATGAATTAACCATCATCCGTCCAAAAACACTATCTTAAGCCACACCTCAAAACTGCAATTGTTTGATGGAGATTATGGAGCCAGAGGCTTGCCTTTCTCATCCCAATATTAATCCTACTTTGAGGCCAGACACTGGGTCCTTGGATCTATTTCGAAAGCATAAACAGAACTATCATTGTATTAGTCACATTATTAACTTACCTCCATGTTCTGTTTTGTGCATTTACTAGACTGAAAGACTTAGAAATTGTTTGTCAATAAATATCGAGCTCCGAAGGGTTTAGAGATGTAGTTTGAGTTCTAGAATGAGACAGGCTGATGACATGTGGGACCTATGCAAGCTATTTAAAAGGGTCTTCACAGTGGAAAGAGAAATCGAGAAACTGATCCCATTCACGATTGCATGAAAAACTATAAAATATCTAGGAGTAAACCTAACCAAGTATGTAAAAGACCTATATGATGAAAACTATAGAAAACTTATGAAAGAGATTGAAGAAGACACCAAGAAATGGAAAAACATTCCACGCTCATGAATTGAAAGAATAAACATTGTAAAAATGTCATTACTACCCAAAGCAATCTACACATTCAATGCATCCCCATTAAATTGCACCAGCGTTCTTCTCAAAGCTAGAACAAATTATCTTAAAATTTGTATGGAACCACAAAAGACCCCGAATAGCCAAAGTCATATTGAAGAAAACCAAAACGAGAGGCATCACAATCCCAGACTTTAGCCTCTACTACAAAGCTGTCATCATCAAGACAGTATGGTATTGGCACAAAAA
>NC_043701.1:79382372-79421720 GCF_006229205.1 Suricata suricatta | reverse complement strand
ACATCCCAAAAGGCAAGGGAAATGAAAGCAAAACTGAACTCTTGGGACCTCATCAATATAAAAAGCTTCTGCACTGCAAAGGAAACAATCAAGAAAACGAATAGGCAACTGACAGAATGGGAAAAGATAGTCGCAAATGACATATCAGATAAAGGGCTAGTATCCAAAATCTACAAGGAACTCACCAAACTCCACACCCAAAAAACAAATAACCCAGTGAAGAAATGGGCAGAAGACATAAACAGACACTTCTCCAAAGAGGACATCCAGATGACCTAAAGGCACATGAAATGATGCTCAACATCACTCATCATCAGGGAAACACAAATCACACCACACTGAGATACCATCTCACACCAGTCAGAGTGGCTAAAATGAACAAATCAAGAGACTATAGATGCTGGAGAGGGTATGGAGAGATGGGCACCCTCCTACACTGTTGGTGGGAATGTAAACTGGTACAGCTGCTCTGGAAAACAGTGTGGAGGTTCCTCAAAAAACTATCCATAGAATTCCCCTATGACCCAGCAATAGCACTGCTAGGGATTTACCCAAGGGATACAGAAGTGTTGATGCATAGGGGCACATGTACCCCAATATTCATGGCGGCACTGTCAACAATAGCTAAATCATGGAAAGACTCTAAATGTCCATCACCTGATGAATGGATCAAGAAGATGTGGTATATATACACAATGGAGTATTACATGGCAATGAGAAGGAATGAAATCTGGCCATTTATAGGAAAGTGGATGGAACTTGAGGGTGTCATGCTAAGCGAAATAAGTCAGGCGGAGAAGGACAGATACCGTATGTTTGCACTCATAGGTCTAACAGGAGAACAGGAGAAATCTAATGGAGGACGAGGGGGAGGGAAAGAGGGAAAGAGAGTTGGGGAGAGAGAAGGACGCAAAACCTGAGAGACTATTAAATATTGAAAACAAACCGAGGGTTGAAGCGGGAGGGGGAGGGGGAAAAGAGGTAGTGGTAATGGAGGAGGGCACTTGTGGGGAAGAGCACTGGGTGTTGTATGGAAACCAAATTGACAATAAACTATTAAATAAATAAATAAATAAATAAAAACAGAAGGGGAAAAAAGGGTCTTCAGGTTTAGCTGGTTCTCAGAAGGCAAATGCTCATGGGACTTTTGCTTGGTGTCAGGCTCATGCAGGGGAATAAAGCGGACTTTCCAAGAAAAGAAAGTATTCCCTGGCAGATAAAGGAAGAAATGTCCTCACCTGGGAAAGATTAGACAATCCCTTTATGTCCCAATTTTGTGCAAGACTCCAGATGGGGATATAAAGACAAGGAACTTGTGGAGGGTGGCTACAGGGCCCTACGGAGACCTCTGGATCTGAACCTTTGATTTGTACAAAAGAATAGTGAGTAGGTTGTCTCACACATGAGTATGAGGCCCAAGAACACAGACCCAAGAACCGAACTGTGCAGCAGCATCTGCAGTGGTCAAGGTCCACTAACCTTAACCTATTTTTGCAAAAGCTATGGAAGTCCCTATAATTCCTCCATGGTCTTAGTAGACATAAGGGCCCCAGGGAACATAACTGAAATCAAACTTAATATCTTGACAAGTGGGAATATTAACATATTTAAGTTTCTAAACAGCTTTATTGAGGCAAAACTGACACAATAAACTGCTTGCAATTCCTTGATAGCTAATGCGTTTATTGGCAATCCGTAGATCTTTGTTTGGTGAAGTAAATATTCATATATTGTGTTCACTTTTTTAACTAATTTTGTTTTCTAATTATTGAGTTTTGAGGGTTCTTTATATACTCTAGAAACAATTCCTTAATCAAATATGTGATTTGCAATTATGTTCTCTCAGTCTGTGGCTTGTCGTTTTTTTCTCTTAACAACATCTTTCAAAGGTCTTAATTTTTATGCAGTCCAATTTATATATTTTTCTTATGGATCATGCTTTTGGTATTGAGTTTAAGAAATCTTTGTCTGATCCAAAGTTAGTAAGAATTTTTCCTGTGTTTCTTTCCAGAACTTAAAAAATTTAGATTTTATATTGAGTTCTAGGATCCATTTTGAGCTAATTTTTATATATGATACAATATATGGATGAATTCTTTTTTGTTGTTGTTTTGTTTCCGATATCCAATGGTTCTAGCAACATTTGTGGAAAAGACTATCTTTCTCCGATAAATGGCCTCTGTACTTTGTTAAAAATCAATATAGAACCACATATGTGTGTGTCTATTTCTGGAACTTCCAATCTGTTCCACTGGTCTATATGTCTATCTTGAGAGCACTATTAAACCATCATGATTACTGTAGATTTATAATAAGTCTTGAATTCAAACGGAATAAGATTATTGAAAGCAGACACGCTGGCTTTATTCCCAATCTTAGGGAGAAAGAATTCAGTCTGTCACTATTAACTAAAATGTCACTTGTAGTATTTTTACAGCTACCTTTTTTCAAGCTGAATGTGTTCCCCTCTATTCCTTTCTCTGACAGTTTTTAACATGAAGGGATGGATGATGAATTTTTTTCAAATGCTTTTTGTGCATTACCCTTTTTCCACTGAATTGACTCTAATAGAGTCAAACTGGAATCAATTGCAGAAAGATAAGAGGGAAATCTCCATACACCTGAAAACTGAGCAACACACTTCGAAATAATCTTTCTGTCAAAGAGGAATTCTCAAGGAAAATAAAAAGATAAACTGAACCAAATGAAAATACATCATATCAAAGCAAGCTGAAAGAAGAAATAACAAAATAAGAGTAGAAACAAATGAAACTGAAACATAAAAACAAAGTCAATGAAGTAAAAAGCTGGTTCTTTGCAAACATCAGAAAGTTAGACAAACCTTAAGACAAGACCTAAAAATGTAAAAAGGAGAAAAGACACAAATTAACAACATCAGGAATCACAAATGAAACTAGGTATCACTATAAACCCTGCAGACACCACCAAAAGGATAAGGGAGTATTACAAAGAATTCCATGGAAATAAATCTGACAGTTTACAAGAAATGAAGCAAATATTCGAAAACACATACTATTACAACTCACAATGAAATAGATTATTGGAATAGTACTATATATGTTAAGAAAATTGCTTTGAAATTTATTTTATTTATTTAAAGTTTATTTATTTATTTTGAGAGAGAGAGAGAGAGTGTGTGTGAGAGAGCAAAAGAGAGAAAGAATATCCAAAGCAGGCCATGCATTATCAGCCCACAGCCTGATACAGAGCTTGAATTAATGAACTGTGAGACCATGAGCTGAGCCAAAATGAAGAGTTGGATGCTTAACCAAGGCACCCCAGCAAGAAGAAATAAAAAATTTGAATAGGCCAATAACCAGTAAAGAAATTGAATTAGTAATCAAAAGTCTCCCGAAAAACAAGAGCCCAGGACCAGATGGCTTTCCAGGGGAGTTCTACAAACATTTAAAGAAAAGTTAAAGTCTATTGACGCTGTTCCAAAAAATAGAAATGGAAGGAAAACTTCCAAATTCATCCTATGAAGCCAGGATTACCTTGATTCCAAAACCAGACAAAGACCCCACCAAATAGGAGAACTACAGACCAATTTCCTGGTGAACATGGATGCAAAAATCCTCAACAAGATTATAGCCACTCAGATCCAACAATACATTAAAAAAATTATTCACCACAACCAAATGGGATTTATACTTGGGGTGCAGTACTGGTTCAAGATCTACAAAACAATCAATGTGATACATCACATCAATTAAAGAAAAGACAAGAACCACATGATCCTCTCAGTGGATGCAGAGAAAGCATTTGACATAATATAGCATCCTTTATTGATAAAAATTATCAAGAGAGTAGGGATAGAAGGATGATACCTCAAGATCATAAAACCCATATATAAAAGACTCATTACTAATATAATATTCAATGGGGGAAAAACTGAGAGCTTTGCTCCTAAGGTCAAGAACATGACAGGAATATTCACTCTATTATTCAACATAGTATTGGACGTCCTAGCCTCAGCAATCAGACAACACAAAGGAGTAAAAAGCAAACAAATTGGCAAGGAGGACATTAAACTTTCACTCTTCACAGATGACATGATACTCTATATGGAAAACCTGAAACATTCCACCAAAAAAACCTGCTAGAACTGATTCATGAGTTCAGTAAAGTCACAAGAAATAAAATGAATGCACAGAAATTGGTTGCATTTCTATACACCAATAATGAACCAACAGAAAGAGCAATCAAGGAATTGATCCCATTTACAATTGCCCCCAAAAACCATAAAATAATTAGGAATAAACCTAACCAAAGAGGTGAAAAATCTATACACTCAAAACTATAGAAAGCTTATGAAGGAAATTGAAGAAGACACAAAGAAATGGAAAACATTCCATGCTCATGGATTGGAAGAAAATATATTGTTAAAATCTCGATACTACCCAAAGCAATCTACATATTCTATGCAATCCCTTTCAAAATAACACCAGCATTCTTCACAGAGCTAGAAAAAGGAATCCTAAAATTTGTATGAAAACAGAAAATACCCAAAATAGCCAAAGCAATCCTAAAAAAGAAAACCAAAGCTGGAGGCATCGCAATCCCAGGTTTCAAGATGTTTTACAAAGCTGTCATCATCAAGACAGTATGGTACTGGCACAAAAACAGACACTTAGATCAATGGAACAGAATAGAGAACGTAGAAATGAACCCACAAGTGTATGATCAACTAATCTTTGACAAAGCAGGAAATAATATCCAATGGAATAAAGAAAGTCTTTTCAGCAAATGGTGTTGAGAAAACAACTTGCAGAAAAATGAACCTGGACCACTTTCTTATACCATACACAAAAATAAACTCAAAATGGATATAAGACCTAAATGTAAGATGAGAAGCCATCAAAATTTTAGAGGAGAAAGCAAGCGAAACCCTCTTTGACCTCAGACACAGCAACCTCTTACTCAACATGTCTCTAGAGGCAAGAGAAACAAAAACAAAAATGAACTACTGGGACCTCATGAAGATAAAAAGCTTTTGCACAGCAAAGGAAACAACAAAACTAAAAGGCAACCAACAGGATGTGAGAAGATATTTGCAAATGACATATCAGATAAAGGGTTAGTATCCAAAATGTATAAAGAACTGACCAAACTCAACACCCAAAAAACAAACAATCCAGTGAAGAAATGGGCAAAAGACATGAATAGACACTTCTCCAAAGAAGACATCTGGATGGCTAATAGACACATGAAAAGATGCTCACCATCACAGAAATACAAACCAAACCACAATGAGATACCACCTCACACCAGTCAGAATGGTTAAAATTAACAACTTAAGCAACAACAGATGTTGGTGAGGATGCAGAGAAAGAGGATCTTTTTTGCATTGCTGGTGGGAATGCAAACTGGCACAGATGCTCTGGAAAACAGTATGGAAGTTCCTCAAAAAGTTAAAAATAGAACTACCCTATATCCCAGCAATTGCACTGCTAGGTATTTACCCAAGTGATATGGGTGTGCTGTTTCAAAGGGGCACATTAACCCCAATGTTTATAAGCAGCACTATTGACAAAAGCCAAAGTATGGAAAGTGCCCAAACGTCCATCAACAGATGAATGGATAAACAAGATGTGGTATGTATATTTATATTTATATATATATTTATATTTATATATTATATATATATTTTTTCCAACTTAATGACATAAAAAGCAGGACAAAGAGAAAACAGAAAAACTAACACTCAATTAAGGGTTAGTAATAATAATAGCAACTTATTAGCTGACAAGGCTTCCTTTCAGAACAAATCCTAAAGCATCGTTTTTTATCAAATTGCATAATGACTGTTACTGAGCAAATAGGAGGAATCCTTTTAACCTGTCATCTCTTTGAACTTGTGTGCTATGGAGTATGAAGAACACCTTGCTCTAGGTGGAAAATTCCTGTGGAAAATACGGAGACTGCCTAAACAATCAGAAGGCCTACCCAGGCTTAATGTTAAAAGTGTTTATTACTTGAGTCAGAAAAATATAACACATCTTAGAGACACCATAATGGCTTACTCATTTCCTATAAAGACACATTCTTTTTAGAGAATTCTAAGAAATTGACATGGGGCGCCTGGGTGGCTCAGTAGGTTAAGCATCCGACTTCACCTCAGGTCATGATCTCACGGTTCGTGGGTTCAAGCCCCGTGTCAGGCTCTGTGCTGACAGCTAGCTCAGAGCCTGGAGCCTGCTTCAGATTCTGTATCTCCCTCTCTCTGACCCTCCCCTATTCCCACTCTCTCTCTCTCTCTCTCTCTCTCAAAAATAAATAAAACATTAAAAAGAAAAAGAAATGAACACAAAGCCAGCTAAAGAGGACCATGGAACATACAGCATCTTGCAAGTCTTCAACTGCACAGACTGAGTGTGAGAGGCTGAGGTGACTGAGTGGTAATCAAACAAAGCACATTGGGGAAGAAGACAACTTGCCCAAGGGAGGTGAAATATCTAATTCCAACTGCTGGTGCATATATCCCACATTCAGGTTCATGCTCATCAACTCCAACCCTCCCTCAGGGGCTCTTTCCAATTTGGCTCCCACTTGCTTCAATGAAACTATACTACAGAAGTAGATCTTGGGGCGCCTGGGTGGCTCTGTCAGTTAAGCCTCCAACTTCAGCTCAGGTCATGATCTCACAATCTGTGAGTTCAAGCCCCACATGGAGCTCTGTGCTGAGAGCTCAGAGCCTGGGGTCTGCTTTGGATTCTGTGTCTCCCTCTCTCTCTCTGCCCCTGCCCCACTTATGCTCTGTCTCTCTCAAAATAAACATTAAAAAAAAAGATCTCAAATCTGAAGACATACTCTATAAGGCTCATTCTGAGAAAGACAGAGGCACCTGAGAATTCTCTCTGTACCTTGCTGATGGGTTTGTCATTCAGGAAGGAATAAGGACCCGTGTGGGTGCAGCGCACAACTGCAGAAGTCGCTATCCCCAGAGCAGTCCATGTAAGTGTTGCCCCTGCAGCTGAGTGGGACACGACCTGCAGCTCTGGAGGGGCAGTTTTTAAAACTTCAAATAGGGGAGAACTGGTTAATAAAGCAGAGATGATGAGAATGTTGGAAGAACAGAACCCAAATCCTAGGATCCATGGTAACATGGCCAAAAATGGTCCCTAGACAATAATTATAATGTTACTAAGAATTTTACAGATTTTATCTCATTTAATCCTCCACAAAATGACATATTATTCAATTATTCCAATTTTACAGACAAGGAAACTGGGCACAAGGAGGTTATGTATCTTGCCCAAGTTCACCTAGCATATTAGACTCTGAAGCTGAGTTGCTTAGCCATTATGCTATATATGATGTCTCCCAAAAGACAGCAAGTTTCAGAAAATGGTCAGGAAAAGATATCACTGGCCTGTGTCCAGGGACTGAAAGTGAATTCATCTCTAGAGAAACATTTGAAAAAAGAAAAATAAAGGAAAGAAAGTCTGATTATGGAATTCCCAGCAATTATTCTGAGGAAGGAGACTGCATTGTCTGAGATGATAGGGTGTCTTCCCAAGGACTATTCTCACTGCCTCAAATAACAAAGATGAAGATAAAGGTAAGTGCATAATCTTGATCAAATACAAGAGTGACAAGGAACCCTTCAGGGTTTTAAAGCATAGTATGACCTGAGATAAAAGTGCTTCAGGACAACTCTAAGGGTCTTTACATATGTGCTCCAAGCAGGAAGAAGAAGAAAACACATCACTGCTTGAGGCGTATGGAGTAATATTAGTTAGGAATTAAAAAAAAAAGAATTCATTCACTACAGTAAGAAAGAGAAACAAACATGATTAAGATAAGAGAAAATCAGAGACAGATAATATACCAAAGCACACAAACATCTAGAAATTTACCCAAGTTCAGGTTCCCCTCCTATGGTCCTAAAGGAACTAGAAGTAAGAATTAGAAATTTCTGCACAATTATATGAATGGAGGAGAAATGTCTGAAGTGTGGAATTAGGTGAATAATATTCTAATATATTGAAAGAATTAACCTTCTCACACAATCATCTGGTGAGCTTACCATACATAGAACACTTGTCAGATTTCAAGAATAAAATATTTAAAAATATTTTGTGAGCACTTATAAAATTTAAAGGTCCCCATCAAAAGCCAGCAATGGATTCAAGTGAGGACAAAGATACAAAAATATTTTCACTTTCCATTTTGAGGGCATTTGCTATTCCTAGCAAAGAATGTCACAAAATTTCATATTACATGGGGGCCAAACTGGAAAAACATAGGGAAAGTGAAAGAAGGTAGTGCATTCATGGCTCTAATATGCTTGTTCAGAGTTCTGATTATTGGAGCTGCCTTGTGGGAGGGCTGAGATCTGTCCCTGGTTCTGTCCCACGCACATTCTTGTCCACTTGACTGAGGACCTACAAGAAATACTTCCTTATTGCTTGAGCAGCAAAGACATGCTTCATGTTCTGAATGACAGAATCTGGAACTAAAAAATTCCAAATAACTGTAACAAAGTCCAAAGAAAAAAATAGTACTTAAATTTTTTTTTTAACATTTATTTTTGAAAGACCAAGAAAGAGCAGGGGAGGGCCAGAGAGAGAGGGAGACAGAGAATCTGAAGTAGGCTGCAGGCTCCGACCTGGGGCCTGAACTCACGAATCATGAGATCATGACCTGAGACGAAGTCGGCCACTCACCTGACTGAGCCACCCAGGGACCCCCCTCCAATAGTATTTTTTAGATGAAAATCACGTAAGATCCTGAATTGACATTTAAAACAATCTACTATACAAATGCTGAAGAGGGCAGGATTTTTTTTAGTTAACAAAACATTTTTTTTTTTTAATTTTAGAGAGAAAGAGAGTGTGCTAGTAGGGGAGAGGAAAAGAGAGAGAATTTTAAGCAGATTCCATGTTTAGCATGGACCCCGGGCTCGATCCCACAACCCTGGGATCCTAACCTGAGAGTCAACCAGGCGCTCCTAAAGAGGACAGGATTTTAACAGCGCTGAATAAACTGAAGATCTTTAGGTAACGATAAGCTCAAAATGAGTTGATCTGGTTATCATTAGTCAGTGCGGTTACTCATAGGTGTTAATGGGAAGGAGACAGACAGGTTTCTATATTCTTTCTGATCACAGGGCACAACAGAGGACAATGAGAGTAGGCCCGTGGAGTGCAGTTTCAGATCCAGATTCAGATTCAATCTCTGATGTTCAGAGCTTGTGAGAAAGCAAGTTATCTGTTGCTGGAAATTCTCAGGAGGTAGCGAGGACTGACTGGGTAGAAATGCTGCAAAAGATATCATCCCTTGTGAATACCCACAGGTGATGGACATCCATAACTTTCCTAGTGGAAGGCTGCACAAGGTGGCCTCTATGCTCCCTACCAGCTTCAAAACTGTTAGATTTTACTCCGGAACTTCTCAGTACTTTGTCTTTTTATTCCCTCAGCTGTCTACTGAGCTCCCTGCTGCCAGGCCCATATGCTGCCTTCCACACAGATTCACTGGATCCTGGGAAAATAGGATGTTACTGGACTTGGGTTTACAAAAGACTCCTGGATACTTTCTGCCTACTTGTCATTCTCCCAACTCCATACGGATCTAGTGTGGACTCCCCAAATCAGGGTGAAGAGATCACTGTTTTGTCTTTTTTCTGCATGCTCAATTGTTAACTGTTTTTACTAAAGTATTTTTGACTTTCCAATTCTATCTTGCCAGATGGAGAATTCTAGTGTGAAGCTGTCACTGCTAAATCTTCCTATTTCAAACACCACAGTTCTATCATTTATGCATTGTCTCTGGAGCTTAGGGCACAGCAGTTCATCACACCAGCTGGTCAGTACCTGCCCACCCCAATCCCTGCACTTCTATGCCACCATCATTTTGATTACATCACAGTCTTTCCCCAAGGTACCTCTTCATAGTCTCCTAAAGATGAAATCTAACAGCTAAAAAAGCAAAAGAAGAGTCAGAGGAAAAAGAGGAGTATTTGACTTTTAACAAAAAACCCAAAAATCTATTCTGGCTTCAAATGAAAAAAGCAGCTATCAAAATGCCTTTACCCACAAGAAACAAGTTCCTATTATTACGGTCAGATATCAGCCAAACAACACTACAAATTGCCAATATGTTGAAAACTGCTGTAATGTGGTCATGGTGAGCAATGGAACTTCATTTATGAAGATCACCTTGGCTTTTCTCTACGAGATGCTTAGAAAAGCATTTAAACCAGCTTCCAACAAGTAAGCCTTTAAACATAAAGACAAAGTACTTACTGAGAAAAGTATATCAGGTACTGCCAAATCTCAGTCTCTGGTGTGCGCTAATTATAATCTCATTTACAATTTTATTATTGACACACGCTTAAGTCTCAGGAACCAAACTGCAGGTAGTTTGCTTGGAACAAGCCTTGTCTCCAAGATTAATGACTCTGAAGAGGTAGCTGATGGACTGCAGCCCAAATAAATTGTAAAATAACCATCCCCTTATCTGAAGAAACAGATACCAGGTACATTTGTTTGTTTAATCAATGAAGTTGGGGGCACAGGGAGATGTGTGCTAACACAGGAGCCTGGAGAGTAAAATATCAGGTTCTCGCATTTATAAATTTACAAACTATGAAGAAATTTACAGGGAATTGACAATCTCCTGAAAATCTTAAAGTACTGATAAATGGCAGGGTTCTACATCCATTAACGCCTCTGATGGTCTTCTGAGAGTCTGCTGCTTTTCTTTGCTTCTCACTAAATATCTAAATACCACTTGCCTTCCTTCTACCCTTAAAGAAGCTGAACTAGTAAGTCTAAGAAACTAATTTAAGTGTGAACGAAAATGTGCCCACTTACAGAACTACTTCTTCTTTCCCCAAAACACGGTAAGAATGGGGCTAGAGAAAGAGGTTGGGGAAGAAAGGTATGGAGAGAGCCAAGCAGAAAAGGGGAGGGTACATGGGCAAGAGAGCAGAAAAGGGACTCAGTGCTGAGCTGCCCAAGTGTGGACATTTCTATTTTGTGGGCCACCTACTACTTGATAACCCCAGATGTAAGCCCCCCAAATGGAGAAAACCTTTCCCACATCTGAGACAGAACACCTGGAATTTTCTTAGAAGCCGATATGGCAGCAGAACACCACTATTGTCACGTGAGTCACACCTGAATTTCTTAACTCAGAAGAGGGTCTCTTGGGTGGTTTACCAAGAAAATGCATGAAGGAAATGACTCCTCAGCATTTGCCTGTCATAATGGCATAAACTCTGATTCTCACTTTCCCAAATCGAGACACATCACTCATCCACAGTAGGCTCAGCTATTAAATCTGGAATCACTAAAAATATAAGGGCTGAGGACCAGTACACATTCTACAGGATGCCAACTAACTCCTCAGGAAGAAGGTGGATGGAGAGCCAAGGAATTGATACAGGATGCAGCTGAGCCTAGCATTCTGAAGAAATGTGATGAGGTCCATCAGTGGCCAGTAAGTGGATCACACAGGAAGAACTGGACTCAAGTTCTGGTTCCATCCCTTGCAGTGTGACTTTGGGAGAATTGCCTCAGCCTCCTGGGTCCCAGTCACCATCTGCACAACACAATAGCCTTATGCATTTGGTACTGTCATTATTCCCATCTTAGAGATACAGAAATACTCTTTAAAATTACGGCACAGAAGGGTAACTAGAGACCAGGGAACGTGCAAGAGTATGAGCTCAACAGAACCCCAGCCACCAACACTCCAGCTCACTCAGCTTCTCTTACCAAATAGTCAACTGCCTTCTCTCTCCATCTGACTTAATTAGTTGCTAAGAGTATCAAAGACCAAATCTCTGTAAAATGATACATTATTCCTCCAGTTCCATGATCTCACTTCACGTGACTCTTGCACCAGTTAATAATCTCCTGGGAAATCTCTTTCTACTCAAGTCAATGTGAAGGAGATACACATGTTTGTTGGCCTGTTCAAACAGTAGTCACACAAATTCTAATGGGGAAGGCAGCACTATAAGATTTATTTCATGAAAAAGGTGCAATTGTTATACTAAAGTGGGCAAAAAATAAATAGTGCCTAAAAACAAAAAACTAACAACCAAAAAAGGCCTTGTCAGCATATAGCCCTGTGAAGGGAAAGTCCCAGGTGAACAGCTTCTCTGGATCACTTTGTCTCAGTGTGTCTTTGAAGTCAGTGGTTCTTAAAGTTCAGTATGCATCACAGTTGTTAAAACACCAATTGTACAGTCCCACCCAGAGTTTCTGATTCTATAGGTCTCTAGTGGGCCTGAAATTTTGCTTGTTTAATGAGTTCCCAGGTGATGCTAAGGCTGATGATCTGGGGCCATACTTTGAGAACCACTCATCTAGGGCAGTCTATTAAAACATGTCAAGCTTCATCTTAGTCTGTAGGTGTTAAAAACTTAAGGAAGCAAAATAAGTTATTGCTTCTTTTTAAACTGCTAATGTTTTAGCTTCCAATGCCAGTGTGCACCTCTCTTCAACAATCACTGAGTAATTAATCCTTTTTCCACAACACTGAAAAGTCAATAAACAAATAGCAATTACACATCTGATCCAGTACAAAGAGCTCTGAAGTGTAAAAATAATATACTTGTGACGATCCAGCCCCAGAGAAACCAAGTAGCACTCGAGGACAGTTTAGGGAGGAATTCTAGTTCAAAGGACCTGAGTATTTATTTGCATTCCATTTGACTACTCCATCCATTATACTCTTCTGAGCTAAGTAATATTCTGTGCCAAGTGCTGTCAAAATGTATATAGCAGAATACACAGATAGATAGATATTCTGGGAAATTCCCTTCTCCATACAGACTCCCTTCTCCCCCAAGCTGATGGATGGAGGTCATTCATCCCTTTGGATGCAGAGATTAAAATCTGAATTCAAGTGCCTATAGGTAACAGCCAGGCCCTGCTGGTGTCCAGCTCCGGCAGGTCCAGGGTTCCCCTGATGGATGGACGGTGTCAGTGAGAGACAGTGAAAGAGCCTTGAGTTTCTTTCTGATCACCGGACAGGCATCCACGCCCTTCTGGAAGGCGTCTCTGCCCGTGTGGCAGGCATCTCTGCTCTGTCTCGTTCTCAAGCTTTATTTATGGTGAAAGATACAAGGACCAGAAAGAGCAGTAAATAATTTCTCATAAATAATTTTTACAATTTTCCAGGACATGGGTTCTGCAGAAGTTACAATTTTAGTAGTAATGATTGTCATAAAAAACTTAGCTACAGACAATCATGTTGTCATAGGTATTTTTTTACAAAACCTTAGGTCTAGCCTTAAGGAAGCGACCTTTAACCAAGAGGCAAACAGCATTGTTTAGTAAAGGTCAGTTTTTTTTTTTAATTTTTTAAAATGTTTTATTTATTTTTGATACAGAGAGAGACAGAGCATGAGAGGGGGAGGGGCAGAGAGAGAAGGAGACACAGAACCGAAAGCAGGCTCCAGGCTCTGAGCTACCTGTCAGCACAGAGCCTGATGTGGGGCTCAAACCCACGAACATGAGATCTGACCTGAGCCGAAGCCGGAGGCTTAACCGACTGAGCCACCCAGGCGCCCCCATTAAAGGTCAGTTTTTTATGAGTAAGGGTCATTAGGCTGTTTATAACTCTTAAGAGAAAATTCCCAGGAAAAAAGGATTCTCAGGAGACATAATGCCTGCTCTCACAGTCCCAAAGATGACTGATACATTTTATTGCAGTAGTGACTTTTACAAAAGTGTCCAGGCCCAGAAGGTAGTTAGTTATCAGTTAATTGCTTAGGGGAAAATTATATGTTGCATTAGGGTGTATCTAGTTTACTCATCTTTTCCCTGACCAGGAGCAATCACGCCTCAGAGACTGGGCAGGGGGACAGGCCGCTCCTGACACTAATCAGCACTCTGAAGTTTGGTGCCTAAGCAGAAATGAAAGTTTCAAGAGGGTAGATTTTGGGAGATGTCTGGGGGCAAGAGATGGTGTAAACTTGCTGTACCCTCACCAGAAATTTTCACTCTACTGGTGAGTTCAAATAGCTCCCAACAGGGCCCACAGGTACAGCTGGGCCCACATTGTCCACATCTCAAACTGCCTTTCATTCTTTATTGAATAAGATCTGCTGCTTAATTCATTTGTGTCTCCTGCTTGGCTGCACAGGATATTTAAGTTTGTCACATCTCCTCAGTCTTTCTTGTGTCCCTCTCCCTGCCCATTGTGTGTACCAATCACACTGCCTTTCCTGATCCTCAGGCACTATTCCCTCAGCCTCCTTACCTCACACCAGTTCTTCTTCAGTCTCCACTTGAACATGTCTTCTTCAGTGTAGTTTTTCCTGACTCCCATTTCCGAATTCTCCTTTGGAGTACCCCCCAGAATGAAATGTGTTTGTCTTACATCTGTTTATCCACTCGATTTAAACTCCTGAGAACAGGAACTCTTTGTCCAATCCACTAGAGCCCAGCCAGTGTCTGATATAAGACAGGACCCTGGAGCTTGCTCTGGATGCCTGAATGATGAAGCCAGCTAGGCAAAGGGCTGCCCCAGAACTCATTCTCCTGAAGGAGATGGCTTCTGTTTCCCAGCTTGAGGAACTACACTGCCCATAAGCCCCAAGTCACTAGGTGGTTAGTTGCTCTCACAATCGTTTTTAACACCCTCACCACCACCCCCAAACACACACACACACACACACAGTCTCTGCATTCTTCCAGCCCATCTCACCTTTCATGGTGACAATGCCTGCCAGGGATAAGGGGCGGGGGGAGGGGGCGTGAGGGGAAATAAAGTCTTCTCTCTCTCACTCTCTTTTTTTTCTTTGCTGTCCAGGCTTGTAAGTTTTCCCAAGAAAGCCTATTCCTTAATCTATCCTGTGTGATGTGGAAACTGTCCTGAGCTCAATTGCAAGGCAGATCGCAACCCTAAAGGGATAAAATTTCTACGACCAATGCTTATTAATATTGATGGGCCAAGTATGATTTTTCTACCTCCTAAAGAAAGCTTTGGGTTTATTCTATATTCTGATGATGCCCACATTTATATCTACAGCCCTGACTTCCCCAGACTCATGTGCACAGCTGCCTCTTCCACACCTCCAACGTTGTAACCCACACTCAGCTGTCCAAGTGTTCCCTTGATCATCTTCACAAACCCAGTTCTGTCAAAGACTTCTACTTCAAGCAAAAGTTATAGAATCATCTTTAATTCCTCTTTTCTCAAACATCACATCAACCAATCAACAACTCCTAATGTCTCCCCCTTTGAAACACATCCATAATCTGCTCATCCCTCCCCATATCCTGCAGACAAAGCCTACATTAGTCTGCTCTTGGTTTAGTATATTAGCCTCTTACTCTCTTTCCTTGCTTCAGTCCTTGTCCCCCTACGGCCTTTTCTCAAATATGCAGGTGGAGGGATTTTGCTAAAACCTAAGTCAAATGTGAGGTGTCTGCTCTGTTCACAATCTTCCAAATGCTTCCCATCTGAAAGTAAAATCTAAAGATTCACAGGTCTGCACTCTGTGTGACTTATCTTGCCACCCCCTTTCCATTCCTAGTCTCCCCCACTTACTGTGCCTGCTATGCTCATCTCCTAACACTTTTTGGAGCAGAAGCCCTCACCCTGAACCTTCACTTTGCACTTACTACTCCCTCAGCCTGCAACCCTCCACCTTAGGTAACAGCATGGCCGGCCTCCTCACTTCCATCCAAGGGATATCTTCTGCAATCTTCCTTGTTAAAATTTTATTACCACCGTGACCACAACCATTCCCTACCACTTCTTCCCCAAAGCACCTCCTCTGATAAAGGACAGATTTCATGGAAAGGAAAGCATCTTGTTTGAGTTCTTAAAGGTGGAATTGCGATAGGAAGTAGGGACAACAGAAGTAATATAAGGTAGACAGCAGGCAGTCAGCAAAACCTGCCTTCCAATAGTTACCTAAAGGTGTAATTGCACTTCAGTGAAGGCTCCAGAAGTGACTTCTGTTGAAATGGGAACCCTGACTAAAACATCCCTTTTGTCTAAGGCAAAGATTGCTATCCTATTTGTGGTAACTGGACCAAAAGACCCACAATATGGAAATGTCTTTTCTTTAAAACAGAAATCCTTTTGGTTACTGATAGGCAGAATCAATAAACAAGGGATGGTGACAAAACAGAATAAAACATAGCTTGTAGATTAAAACAAAAACAGAAACAGAAACACCTCTTTTCTGGATTGAAAGTCTTGGCTCAGTGTTAAAAAGTCCTTAAAGAGCAAATCTGGAAATTTCAGTCTTGAGATGAAGAAGTAATCACTAAAGAAACTTATAAATATGGCTCTTCATCAAAACCAAAAAGCAAAATAAAAAATGTTATAAATAAATCATATCGATAAAGTACCAAAATTCCAGAAGGAGACTAATTATCCTTCTCCCCAAATTCCTGTGCCCTTCTCCAACATCCCTAGCAAATAGAGAATCTAAGTATGGGTTTGTTTTCAAACTGAAAAAATGATGCAAGTATACTTAGTAAGAGTCACAAAAGGATACACCAATCAAGAAAAGTGTATTAGAATTAATGAACGATTTTCCTCCACTGAGTTTCAACAAGAATTCTCATGTATAAAATCTGATATTGTTTTGTCCTCAGGAATGTTGTGTAGCTTAAACTTTTTGATGGCCTTTAAAAATCTGAGGATGATATGAATTGAGCAAATACTTTCCATATTACTAAAAAAGCTTGCAAAAAGCTACACTAGTCTTAATATTTACAAAGATCACACCAGAATATTAATAATTTTCTTGTCATTATTCATTCTGAAGAGTTAAATATCATTTGTGTTAACCACTATGTATTAAAATTACATAAATTATTATATTAAAAACATAAATATTTTCCCCTGGATTTGTTCATTTTGTTCTGAGTACAATCTGTATTTCATGTTCAGGTCCAATGTTTCATTACAAAAGATAACTATGCTTTCAAAGTAAATTGAATTACAAGCCTTTTTTATGACTACATTTCCGTGAATAGGTAAAGAAAAAAGCTATTCAATCTAACTTAAAGTTTCACTTTAGCACTCAGCTAAATAGAAATTTTCAAAGAAAATTCTACTTAAAGATATGATAAAATACCATATGGTCCTGGCTTCAAGCAAAATTCTATTTCATTTTGTAAGCTGGGCAAATGAGCTTACTAGTCAAAGTAAACTTACACGATCTCTGTAGGTTTTACAAACTGAAGCAAACTTCTTCATTCGAATTGCTATCCATCTCCCTAGCATTTCTTAATGTAAGTCAATGTACTTGTAGAAATAATCATTCTTTCCCAGGGGATGCAATTTTCTCACGCTCCCAAATCAACTTAAAATTTTGAATTTCATAAGACACTTTCAGATCAAATGCCAATGTTAAGGAAAACTTAGACACAGAAAGAATTTTTTTGTTACAGTAAAACTTTTGGAACACAATTAATTCCATTTATATTCTCAAGCTTTTCAATTCTATTTATCTTAAAGTTAGTTTCACAGAATGTTATATGGTTATAACTCATTATCACTGCATAATGTATTTGAGAAATGTCTGACAACTCTCTTGTTATTAGGTCATTTCACAGCTCAAGTATCTGGTTGCTGTTTTGATGTTAATGAGCACTTATTTAGGAACCTTGAAATGCATAAAAAATACTTTCAAAAATGTTATCAAAGCACAGTATAGGTAAGTTAAAAGATCTGTCTGATTGAATGGTTAATTCTCTAACAAGTAAATCTTTTGTATCAATTCCTATTACCTTGGAAAACACTCTAACAGGTAGGTAATAGCTATTCATGCTACCTAGGGCAAACTAAAGTAGAAATTAAAGAAAGCCAACTAGAAAGCCCATGTAAAAAAGAAGAAATAAGTAGCTCCTAATCAACGGAGAAATAATGAAATTGATTAGCTCTTTATGTGCCCAAACTGAATAGGTCACTTAAACACAAGGACCAAGCTTATTTCATGTGTTTTCTTCCAGTGGCTCCATATGGATAATGGCTCCTTGGCAGAATCTGCCTTCCAAGTACACAGTCTAATGTCACAAGTACACCATAATAGCACCAAACTCATACCTTTTACAAGAGGAAAGTTTTACTGTCAATATTGACAGTAGATGAACTGCAAAGTGAGAGGCTGAAAACAAAAACCTCATCATACAGACACACATACTAATACCCAGAGACGTATTCTCAAAGCATTTTGTATTCTGCTGTGCTGGTTATGAAAATCTGCAGGGACTGGCAGACACCGAGTGGCAATCACCTCCTTCATCACCTCCACGCCTGCTCACACGCCACCCTCTGCCCTCCACTTCAGCACCTCAGTTCCCAGAAGGCTCACAGGACACAGAGCCCATTTCTCATGAGATGATGCTTCAGGATTCTATGAGCCGTTGATGTTACAGGTCATGCCCAGTAATCCTGGACCAACACCACACAAACTTAAGAGCCTTCTACTCCCTAGTCATAAAGAACATGAAAGAAATTTCTAATCAGACAGTTGGCAGGAGTGCATGGGAAACTGATTTGTATGTCATATATGTTGACAAGAAGGTCTCTGGCTTCAAAAGCAAAATACACAGTTATTAATTAACTGAGTTCCAAAGTTTATCACTAGCTAGCTCACATTATTTTACATCTGTGATACAAACAGACATCTAAGAAAGATGAACATACACCATAAGCTAGTGCTTGACTAACAAACAGTCCTTTCCCTAAGTCAGCTAGGCCAGGTTTTGCCATCCTAAGACAAAATTTTAATTCAAAGAGAGCAAAGCTTCTGTGGAAAAATGTCCCATATTAAAAAAAAAAATTCCACAATCACCATTCTGTGTACTACTCAGGCACTGAAAAGTACCCTCAATAAGTTACTTTTCACCATTGGTTTCAGGATATAAGACCATTACAATTAGAACACACTGAAAAATTCCATTACGGTTTCATAAACTCTACCTGCCAATATCAAAATTTAGTCTCACTTTAGGCTGATAGTGTTAGAGTATAACATTTATTCAGTTTCATCATTTATAATCACCGTTTTAACCACATTAACCCCGAGATAAAGTGACATTCAAAAACACAGAGAGCATACTGAGTTTTCAACTATTTTGCTTACATGTACTTTTCAATTCTCATGCAGTGTTCATAATTAGGAGATACTGTACATAAAACCTCTCATTTATGCTTTTAAGAACCAAGTAGAGAGGGCAAAAAACAAACAAAAAAAATACCAACATAAATTCATTCTCCAAAAAGTACCCATGGATGTACTGTTGCCGTTCCTTCTAATTGTATAACCTACAGTACATTCTTCGGTAAAATGTGTAACTGCAGTCACATAACAATACTTATGACAAGGCAATGATATCATTTCAGGGGAAAAATAATACAACAGATGAGACTGGAAGTTGAAGAGAAGGACCAGAGCATATAAAAATCATCTGAGAATACCACACAGACTTCGGTGTTTTCCGCTTTCCAGTTGGAAAGAACATGCACAGAGATTTCTTAGCAGACAACTGTCAGGAGTGCATGAAAAATTGGCTTTCATGTCATCTATGTTGAGAGAAGATCAATGCCATTGAGAAAAAAGAATGCGTTCATTATCTTTTGGGTCTGTCTATATCATCTATAGCAGCTAGAAGCTTTTGTCTTGCTTTCTTATTGATATGGGATCCCAGGCAAACATTTACCAGATTGGTCAGCTGCTTCGTTGAGTATTCCTGCTCGAAAAAAAGAAAATCCATATTTAGTATGCTGAAAGACATGTATTTGATCAATGCAAGGAAAGAACAGACACTCAGGTTTCAGTGGATAGTGACTGGGTACTACAAATCAGTGAAAAGCAGTAGAAATTATAGTTTAAGTCATGGAAGACAAATTGTTTACTGAGCCGTAATAACAATAAGGATATTGAACCATACATTTGAAACAGAAAGCACTGGAATCTTTTTAATATGGCAAAGTAATCTGATGTGCCTATGTTGTTGGTCACTTTTAAGACTACACACTTTATGCTTGTTTCTGTGATATACTTTATTAAGCTATTAAAATACACTGACCTCCCAAATTTTATAAATGCCACTAAGTAAGTATTTTCTGGAACTCTACATTTTGCAAACATTTTAAGGGGGAAGAAAAAAATCTCTAACTACAGAACAACTTTTCTGAGCTATGATAAATGAGTAAGGTAATAAGGATCAAAAAGGTACTAGATTTTAATCCTTCCTATTGCCATTGTAGCTAATAAGTAAAATGAAGACTGTAAGTATTTTATGCTGTACAAATCTATGTGGTTCCTGAATTTCAGATAATAAGTTGCTAGGATGAGGATGCATAGGGACTCATCAGAAAGGTCTGCACATTGATCTGGTTCTAGAGGATGGACAGCCAGATATGGAGAGAGAGTTCTATAGTAAATCTAATAAGAAAAATCATCTGTCAGGATGCCTGGTGACTCAGTCAGTTAAGCCTCTGACTCTTAATCTTGCCTCAGGTCATGATCTCACAGTTCATGAGTTCAGAGCTCCAAGCTGGGCTCTGCACTGACAGCACAGAGCCTGCCTGAGATTCTCTCTCTCCCTCTCTGTCCCTCCCACTTGTGCTTGTTCTCTCAAGCTCTCTCTCAGAAATAAACATTAAAAGAAAAGAAAAGTCATCTGTTTGGGGCACCTGAGTGGCTCAGTTGGTTAAGTGTCCAACTGTTGATTTTGGCTCAGGTCATGATCTCAGTTTTGAGATCGAGCCCTGCATCAGGCTCCAAGCTCACAGCACAGAGCCTGCTTGGTATTTTTTCTCTCTCTCTCTCTCTCTCACTCTCTCTGCACCTCCTCTGCTCTTCCTCTCCCTCAAAATAAATAAAAATGTTTTAAGAAGTCATTTGTCTTCACTGGAGGTAGCCACTAAAGAGAGTATAATTTTAAAATATGACAGAGTTTGTTTTAAAAATTCAGCAGGGTTGGGGCGCCTGGGTGGCTCAGTGGGTTAAGTGTCCGGCTTCGGCTCAGGTCATGATCTCAGTTTGTGGGTTCGAGCCCTGGTTGGGCTCTGTGCTGACAACTAGCTCAGAGCCTGGAACCTGCTTCAGATTCTGTGTCTCCCACTCTCTCTGCCCCTCCCCTGCTTGCACTGTCTCTCTGTCTCTCAAAAATAAATAAAAAACATAAAAACAAAACAAAATAAAAATTCAGCAGGGCAGCTGGGTGGCTCAGTCGGTTAAGCATCCAACTTCGGCTCAGGTCATGATCTCACAGTTCGTGAGCTCAAGCCCCGTGTTGGGCTCTCTGCTGTCAGCATGGAGCCCCCTTCAGATCTTCTGTCTGCCCTCTCTGTCCCTCCTCCACTCTCTCTCAAAGATGAACATTAAAAAGAATATAAAATACCACCAAAAATTTAAAAAATTAATCAATTAATTAAAAAATTAAAAATTCAGCAAACGATTCAGTTTGTGTTTCTGCTCTGAGAGCTCCTATTAGCATCTGGTAAATTCTATCAGTCAACACCGAACAAGCATCCACTGCCATCAGCACTGGACTAGACCTTGTCGGCAGTTCCCCAGAAGGGAGGACAGTCAGCTCCTGAGAAAATTACAATGAATTACATATACCAGCTAAAGTTCTCACAAAATACTAGGCTAATAATTTTGCTTTACTATATTAAAAGAAGAAAATAACAAAATGGGTATTATTCTTGCATCAAATCATGGATATCTAAGAGCTGGGCTTTCTCTCTTCAGTTACTTGTATTCTTTCCCTAAACCCCTTCCTCAGTAGCAGTGTCAAAGTGTTTGCTGCTTACTTCACTAAATGAATTCCAACAACATTCAGCAGCTCATCTGCACCTGGTTTAGCATTCTGGTTTTCAAGTATTACACGTCAGTGCAACTAAAAGGGGTGACATTTTCCACAATTCTGGTATATAGTTCAAAATCATTGAAAATAGTATCATTTCTACTTTGCTCCTAAAGATCTGAAACTTACCTACAGTGGGCACTTTTGCACAAAACTCAGGCTGATATTCATTTCATTTTTCTAAAGTATTGAAACTAGACAGAATGACGCTGATAAAATATAAATAATTCCTTACCCAGTCAAATGAAATAAAAACTTATTTAGCTTTTACCCATGATGTTACAGCATAAGTAAATGTGACTATTAGAATTACTAAAGGAATAAAATGTGGTGATAATTTTAATGCTTCCCATATTTTCATTAAATCTGTCTTCGCCTACTGCCTACCTAGACAAATGACAGAACAATCACACAGAAAAGGTCCCCATATCAAGCATGCTCTGTGATATACGGTGAGTTGAACTGTGCCCAAAATTCAGGATCCAATATAACACTTAATAAATAGTATTCTTCTCCATTTATCTGTATATCCACACAAAAGACAAGTGATCACATCTATACTCAAGGCAAAGTCTAATGCAGGATGAAGTTAAACTTAGTCTTTTAAATACTAACATATATATTTAAATTATTCATCACCAATACATGTCAGTGTGGTCAGGATGATACCAGGTCATTGTTGAGGGCTATAAGGTTTAAGCTATATAAAAGACTTAGGCTTGTGAATCATTTCAGTGTTGCTGTCTTCAATTTGTCTGGATGTTAACCAACGTCAGCCTTTTCCAACAATACAGTTGAAGGATAAACATAGCTAAAGTTCAGACTCTGGCTACCTTTCCAGATAATTACTGTTACAGTGCAGAAAGATCTCAAAAGGATTTGATTATGCAAAGGGCACTGAACAGACACAGTGTGAATATGGAAAAGAACAGGCTGTTTCTTTATATTTCACTCTCATGATTTTGAATTATATAATATACCAGACAAGAACAGCACAAAGGAAAAGGAATAAAAACTTAATTAACTGTTTTCCAGCTCTCACCCTGTGCTCTTTGATCCAGCGTTCCATGTCATTCTCGGTTAGATAGTAGGCTTTAATATAGGTTTCCACAAATTCTTTATCAGGAATGGGTCTAATATCTGTTAGTTTTTCAAGTTTCATTAAAAACTGTTGAAAATCCAATTGCATCAAGGCACGACCCTCATTACTACACTTCTTGACGTTGGCATATCTAAGATACACAATAATAAGAAAAAAAAACAGAGGATGGAAAAGAAATCTGTAGGTACTTCAACTTTTCTTTAACCCATATCTGGACAGATTCTCTAGAAATGAGAGTGTTATATAGGAAAAAGAACATATGAGCCTGTGTCAGAAGTACTGGCTTGTGTTCGGACCCTGTCGCTCAGTAGTCATTTTACCTACGGGGCCTCAGTTTCCTCATTTCCAAAGCATAAAGATCAAATAACTTCCAAAGTTCTTTGTGGCTCTCCAGATGGCGGTTCCCCAGTCAACTAACATAATCATCTGTAAGAAGGTTATACTGATATTCCAGTAAATTTGGCTGCCAAGAATTATTTATAAAAACTAAACTATGAATACTCCAAAGTAATCTTAGTTTCATAAAACTGTTCAATAATAACTACTGGGTGCAAAGGAAACAAATGTAATAATTCCCCTATGAACAGTGCACAAACAAGAGAAACATGTGAGCATCTGAGCAAAGAAAGGGTACATACATACTTTTCATAATAAAACACTTCATAGGTTTATTGTGACACCCGACAGTACTGAAAAACTGTGTTCTAAGGTGGAATAGTAATAAGAATAAATGTATTAACCCTTAGAGTACAACATTTTATTACTCATAAGTCAGAGTCGCATTCCTTCAATAATATCCAACCCTAGGAATGCGGTACTTCCCTAAGGAAATCTTCAAGGAAACTAACGCACATATTATTTGAAGTGACCAGGCTTTTTTTTCTTTTAATAATAAAAAGTGTTTCACACAGAAATAAAATCTTCACTTTTCTACTTTATTAAATAAATTTATTAAAAATACTGTCCAATCATGACTGTTGACACAGAGCCATTCTGTGACATACAGCACTGTTGATTTTTCAATACAGAGTGCCAAAACTTGTCAGCTTGTCACTGTCACCTTCCCATTCTCTAAGACTTTGTTCTCTGTAACAAAGAACTGAAATCAGATAAACAATAATGTGGAAATTCACTTGATGTGCAACTCCAGACCACATGAATGGTCTTCGAGATAGCAGATTGCTTTCCAGAGAGTCTGTGTTCCTAGACACACCCATAGTTTCTAACTGGGAAAATTAGTACAGATAGATCTTTAAACTCAACATATAAAAGATGTACATAGTTTACAATGATATAATGATATCATTAACAGACAGTGGTTAGGGGGACTGACTTGGTCATCAGAAAATCAAGTTCATAAACCTTCTCGGTGTTTGAAAACTGTGTGACTCTGGATAAGTTATTTAACCTCTGCAAGCCTCAATTTCTGTAGCTAGATTTTCTCCTTGATAAAACAGAGAGAAACTCTTCTATCAAAGAGTTTATGTTAGTTAGGATTTGGTGATATAATCCTTTCAAGTGCTTGATCCAGTAAATGACACACAGTGCTCAATAAATGTTATGTATAATCATCATCATAATTACATTATTAAGAAATAATGACTGTTATGAGTTTAACTTTCAGATAACCATTAGATGCTGCTTTCCATGCTCCTCTACTAGCTGGTTCTAGGTCACCACAGAGAAAAGAAAGTACAGACAGAAGAGCCACAGTGGGGTTTTAAGTTTCTTCAATTTTCTTCAATTATGTTCTAAAGTCAAACCTGAATTATTTAGGATTATATTTACTATTATTTATGACTTTCTCTACATATTCTCTCCAGTAGTGATAATACACAATATTATCTATAGATTATGATTTATCACTGAAGACTCAGATAATGCTTTCATGAAAACTTACCCTTCCACAATAGTTCTATTGGCCAGCCGTATACAGTGTTCCCAAAGTATATTAGACACGGGCAGAGGTATACGAACTCTCTTAGAAACCTCATTTAACCTCCTGTTAAACTGCTCAAATTCCTAAGGAGACAAAAATCATGGCCATATGTGAATATAATTATAATGCCACATTGCTTTCCCATCTCACTGGCAGAGAAGAAGATTTAGAAAGACTCAAACTAAGTAAAACAAAAAGGGAGAATGCAAAAGATAACATGGACTTAGTATGAAGGGTTCTTTTTTTAAATATATCAAACTGCATAAACTAAGTTGTGATACAGGGTATACTACATTTCATGTCAAAGGAAATAAGTGTCATTAGCAGATTAAACAATGCTACCAATGTTCAAATGCTTCTTCATCTCAAATTTTTCTGTGACTATTGGTATGGACTAAACGAGTTTAATAACCTCAAAAATCTTTAAAGTTATCTCAAGAAACCCAGTTTAACTTTTTTAATGTTTTTTCATTTATTTTTGAGAGAGATACTGTGAATGGAGGAAGGACAGAGAGAGACACACAAAATCCAAAGCAGGCTCCAGGCTCTGAGCTGTCTGCACAGAGCCCAATGAGGGGCTTAACCCACGAACCGTGAGATCATGACCTGAGCCGAAGTTGGATGCTTAGCTGAATGAGCCACCCAGGCGCCCCAGAAACTCAGTTTAAAAAAATGTTTTAAAAGCTTTCAACTCAGAGTGAACTATGAACCATTTGTAATATGTAATCCTTAGAGAGCAATAGGAAAAATTATTCTCTTTCCTAAACATTTTTAAATGTAAATAAATTATTATATTCTGAATGATTTGAAAGTTATGTGATAGCTACAAGTTTTTAGTACAAAGGAAAAAAATAAAATAAAAACAATTCTAGTTTCCTACAGAAAAACTGAATATTTTTTATTACTTATTAGTAACTTTTGTGATACCACTGTACAAAAAATAAAAATACATGTGACTAATTTAGACAAATTCTAACTATTATATGAAAGCAAATGGTTTACCCTTCATTACATATATTTCTAGTTTCTTTAAACTATTATCATCTAAATATGTTCATTTACAAAAGTAAATGCTATAGATGCTTCCTTGACAATATATTTCAAATAAATATAACAAGGCTTAAAACAACATTTTTCCTTCAGTTTCCTCAAAACAGCAACCACACAATGCTTAATAAGTCAAGAGTGACATGTGTTCAAATATTCTAATAACACACAGGAGGAAAAGGAATCTAATCATCACCAGTCAGGCTACTACATGATTACTTGTTATCCCTTTGCTAATCACAATCTTTTTGATGATTTACTTTTGACAATTAATTGTTTTTAGTTATTTATGAAAAAGTAAACTGCAATCCACTATGCTTACTTTTGAAAATCAAAGTTAAATAAACAATGGTTCTTCATCCTTTTTGTTTTATGAATCTAGCAGACATTACGCATTCATCCTTCTTCACTAAACTCTGCTTTAGCTGTCCAGAGTCTTGATTCAGTACTTTTTCATTAATATCATTTTTTAAGTTTTTAATGTAATTTTTAAGTGTTTATTTACTTTTGAGAGGGAGACAGAGTGTGAGCAGGGGAGGGCCAGAGAGGGAGGGAGACACAGAATCTGAAGCAGGCTCCAGGCTCTGAGTGTCAGCACAGAGTCCAATGAGGGGCTCGAACTCAACTGACAAATATGAAAAACCGATCTTTCCTGAAAGTGGTTTCCATTTCCTCAGATGCCCTTTCCTTGCCTCAGACACCGCAGGCCTCATCTCCTTGCTTCCTCTGGGCCTCTCCACAGCTCTCCCCTTATCAGGATCCTCCTGTGACCACAAGTACATAAACAGGATTACCACCTCCACCCCCACCCCACACCCTGCTACTCTGTATCCCATTTCGGCTGCTTATTTACTTTTTCACAGGACTATTCATCATCTGACACGTCTTACCTTCCTTTATGTCTTTACTGCTATCTCTATATGGGCATATAAATTCCTTGAGGGCATGTAAGTTCTTTAATTCCCAACTATACTCTCAGCCCCTAGATTAGTGTGTAGCACAGGTCAGGTGACCTACAAGTATCTCTTGATGCATAAATGACAAAAAGTGTACAATTCTTTCCAGAAAACTTTTAAATTTAAGTTTTAAATGCAAAGATGTTTGCAGGACACATTGCAAAAGTAATGTGATTCTGGAGAAAAAAAAAGCAACCTAGAGTAATCAAGGGCCTGGTTCCTTGCTGCTAAATCTGCACAAGCACAGAAATATCTTCTAATTAAATAGAAATATCTTGTCACCACGGTCATGGTTACTGAAATTACATAATGTGAAAGTGAGCCAAGACATGCCAAACTCTCATTCAAGATGGGAAATTAGTGAGCAAAACCAAAACATCTACATAGTATTCTTGGGTCAGACAGAACACCAAATTTGAAAAGCAAGTCTATTCCAGTTCAGGGGCTTTCATATCATGATGCTAGAAATGCGCTAACACTGTAACCCCACTACCTCAGGGCGACTGCAATGAGTGGAGTAGTTCTCCTTGTAGACTCCGCTTTGACAAAGACGCTCCCACATACTTGCCTTCAGCAGGGCATCCACATATATGTTGTGCTGTGACATAATTTCTTTCACATCCCACTTCACATTAGCCATTAGGAGCAGCATCTGTTCGTAATCAATAGCTTTACCAGCTACAATCCAATAAATTGGCTTGCGTAGTTCACTGGCAGTTGAGACTGTCTGAAAGAAATTTCACAGAAATAAAAAATGAAACATATTCTCTAAAAGTCTTAGATTTACCAAAAATATTTTGTGCCTACTTCTAGTATATGCACTTTTAAAAATAAAACACTGGATATCTGGAGATTTCAATTATGAAAACACTTTAGTTAGTAGGCAGAGGTCTTACTCAGAACATAATTGTGAGACATACAGTGGAGGCCATTGATACTACAACTATAAAGAACCAGAGATTTTCATGGAGACTAGAAAATATTTCTCAAATTTTTGCACTTCTCTCCATTTCTACTCCAACTGCCCCATCTCAAGATTTTTTCATCTCTCAACTGTATTTCTGTAACAGCCTGCAAGCCGGTCTCCCGGCCTGTAGGATTACCATCTACCGACGCCAACTACTCTTTCTAACACACACACTGACCGCACCACTTACCGGTTTCAAATCCTCCAGGACCTTCCCAGAACCCTCACAATAAAGTCCACTCCTGGCTGAAAGCCCTTTGCCCCATGTGGCTCCTGCTGATTACCCCAGCCATCTTTCTCATCGCGAGCCCTCTGCTCTGCTCTGACAATTTGCGTTTTCTTCAGCTGCTTACATGTACTGTGCTCTCACCAGCTGATCTTCATGTAAGCCATTCCCTTGGTTTGGAATATCCTCCCGATGTACCTGGCTGGTCTGATTTAAACATCCCTACCTCCAGACACGCTTTCTAGACAATCTTTTCCCACCCACGCCTCCTTTCCTCCCCCAGCCAAGGTTAAACAGCCTGTGCTGTTTCCTTCCCCTTATCATACTTTATTGTAAACATAGTTTTGATGGGCTCTCTCTCTCTCCTTCTCTCTCATTAGACTAAAAGTTGTATGAGTACTCAGTACATATTTAATGCATGAATTCATGAATGAATAAATATATTCTAATCACTCTCCTGGAATATGGAGATTGGCTAAAACACCTGAAATCATGTATGACAATCTTATCTTGCTCACAGTTGAAATGAGATCCAAGACCATCTCTGACCTGAGAGTAAAACTGCTGAAGAAAGGGCTTTTTGACTGCAGGCATCACAGCATCCAGATGGGGCTGAAGAAACTCAAACTGTTCAGCCAAGAACACCCTAAGGGGAACAAATAACCCACCGTGTAAGTGGAGGACAGGATCCAGAGCCTGTCACTACTTTTGTAACCCTTAAGATATGTAAGCAAAAGTTTAAACATTAAAATTCTTTCCCATTTTAGTGAACTACCTCATATTAGCTCATCTACAACCTACCCAAAACTTAACGCTGAGCTTATCACTGAATGTGAGCAGAGGTACAAAAGGAGGGACTTCAAAAATTACTCTGAAAACCACAAAGTGAAGAGCTATGCTGCTATGCTGTGAGACAGGGGCAAAGTTCACATTAAAGACTGAAGAAAAAATGCAACAGTATTCTTTGAAAGGATTTCTTATAAAGATCCTATTTAATTATACAAAACAGATCCCTGAATTCACAGACTTAACATCTCACACTTCTCGGAAGTAACCTCACGTGACAAACGGTAACTTGGCTGAGACATACATGTGAACTTCCAGTCAGGAGGTTGTGTGTGTGAGACATACATGTGAACTTCTGGTCAGGAGGCTGTGTGTGCAAGAGTGGGAGTCATTTGTCTGGAGGACTGCCAGCAGCTACCCAAATTTTCTCTACTTTTTGTTATGTACACAAAAACTCAAGTTATACTGGACTACATTTTATGGAAGAAGTCATATGCTTTAACTGTATTAAAAATCGAGGAATTAAGGACAGATACCATATGTTTGCATTCATAGGTCTAACAGGAGAAACCTAATGGAGGATCATGGGGAGGGCAAGGGGGAAAGAGAGTTGGGGAAAGAGAGGGACACAAAACCTGAGAGACTATTGAATACTGAAAAAGAATGAGGGTTGAAGGGGGAAGGGGGAGGGAGAAGGGAGGTGGTGGCAATGGAGGAGGGCACTTGTGGGAAGAGCACTGGGTGTTATATGGAAACCAATTTAACAATAAACTATTAAAAAAATCAAGGAATTCTTAAAGGTCAGGAAATATTCTCACTGATGTCAAGGGCTGACTATATTTACCACTAAACTAACAATGTAACTACAGTTTCTCTAGAATCACAATTCGATAGGAAAATATAAAGTATACTATAACATGTTTTTTTTAAAGTTTTACTTTACAACAAGGATCATGTTGCTAAAGACTGAAACCTAAAAGATTTCCCTTCTTTCATTTACAGAATTGAAAACCAATCATGCAGTTTTAAAAATCAATTGGTAATCTATTTTAGGATATACTTCTTAGAAATACGTAAGTGACATTCAGAGGAGGGAGATGTATACAGCTAGAAATCTAATTATGCAATGCTTACTTTTAAGCTTTTCTTAAGTGCATAATGGTAAAGCAACGGTTTTTAACAACTTACAAGGATTCTGTGGCAACCACTCTTTCCGCCAACCCATATAACGTATCCCCAGATGTCAATACCACGAGGTGACTGAGGTGTGGGCTGGGTACCTTCTCCTTTCTCTCTTCTGCAGCTGTGAGTGTGGCAGTAGGATCTGCTGAAACTTCCTGAAAACACAACACAAGTACACACACAGCCTGAAAGCAAATCTAATAGTAAACCATGTGATTTTACAAAACTGGACCTGTAGTTAAAATACTCGTAGGCATACATATTAATCATTTAGTCTCTGTTCTTTTCCTTCTTTTATCTTTTCTAACTACTGGAAATTTCCTTTTTATACTAAGTGAATATGATCCAATTCAATGGCTATTATCTGTGCATGACCTAAAGTCGGCCAACAAAAGAAATCTGTGTGAACTGGCAGATGTTTCACAGAGACAACCGTGAGATGCCCTTCAAGAACATGTAAATGAGGAAAGAGAGACTGTCTCTTGAGGATCATCAAACTGGAACATTAAAAAATCATGGTGTCATTAACCATTTCATATCCAAACTTTAATTAAGGTTAACTCTGATATGATTTCCAGAAGACAGGACTAGAATGCACTCACGAACTGAAACTGAGCTAACAGTATTGTAGAAGTCTGTAGTCACACTGGTGATGAGAAGGAAGATAGACAGTTAATGGGAATAAAAGAAAGGGGTGCCCGGAGAGCAGAGTGTATTGAGCTTTAAAAGATCCTCAAAGAAAATTATTGCACAGAATTTGTATACAAACAAATCTAAACGTGTACAAAATGGAAACCTAGGTTACTTCATAAATCAATTACATAGTCACCAATCTCCCGACACTTGCCTTATCAGTGGGAGCATAACAGGCTTATAAATTTAGCAAAATGGAACTAAAACATTATAAAACCTTCCAAGTTAGAAAATGGTTTTATTCTTCTTTAGTTCTTTTTTATAACTTCTTTATATCTTCTACTAAAAATATTGTTTCTTTTCAATCTCTAATTACTCAATTAGCATTTAAAAGTTATTTTGGGAACAACTGTTCTTTCTCTAAGGGAGGATCAGGATTAAGAAACTATGCAAGTTAATCAATGTCACCACTCCATTATTTATTTCCTTCTACTAAAAAAGAAAATAATCACTCCATTCCTGCTTGTGCCTGTGCACACACACGCAGACACACACGTACATACACACACACAAAATTACATACTATTTGGTACCAACTGGCTGCCTGTGCCATTTAATGCCTATGGTCATTTAAATCATCATCTACCAGACTGTCCAAGTGAGAAAGCTTAGAATCATTCATGCCTCCCCTCCATCATGCCTAAGCACACACCTCTCATGTCTGTTTCTTCCTCTCACCTGCTTCATCAGGACCAAGGCGTCTCAGCATTCTTACCTGGACTAACAGTCCCCAGATACAGACTCTGCCTCTAGCTTTTCCTATTTCCACTCCACTTTGCATACAGTTCACTGGTTGATATTTTTAGAATATTCAAATGATCTTTCTAAAAAGGAGACATGATCATACCACTCTCCAGTTTACAAGTCTCAACGGACTATCCACTCCTTACAGAAAAAAAGCCTGAACCGTCACCATGATATTGCTCCTTATGGGGATACCAGGTGCCCTGCCGGCCTCACTTCCAGGTCATTTTGCCCCTAAGGTCTAGCCGCAGTGAACTTGCTGCACCTGTCCTCTGACACTCTTGTCTTACCAGCTCTCTTCTTATCTTCCTAGCTCTCTCCTCCTCATTTCTCAAGTGTGAGGTCATATTCACTTCCTTTCTAGAACTTTCTCAATTTCCCAAGAAGAATTAGTATCTTTCTGTGTTAAGAACATACATAAGAACACACTTAATGTCTGTTTTTACACATACGGCGTAAAGTGCACTTGGTCAATTGTTGTTTCCTGACCCTTCCAATTCTCTGTGAGTACTTGGAGGGCTGGGACCAATTTCATCTTCTTTATATCTGAAGACCTCGGTATGCCTCCTGGCATTAGCAGGTCCTCTAATAGTTTAATTGATGGAGATAAGATAGTCTTTACTTCCTTTCCTCTTATTCTCTTTCAAGCCCATTACAATCAGGCTTTTGTCTGCGAGTCCAAAGAAACAGTTATCAAGGTCCCCAGTGGCATCCTATGACCAAATCCAATACAACTCTGAATATCCATTTTATTTAACCTACTGTAGCATCCTACATGGCTAATCTTGAAAAACTTTCTTCACTCAGTTTCCAGAGCACCATACCCTTCTAGCTTTTCTCCTGTGTCACCAGCCATTTCTCAGACTGCTTTGCTGGTTTGTCCTCCTCTCCCTGACCATTAAACAGCAGAGTGTCCGAGAGTTCAGTCCTAAGACTTCTCTCACACTCTACTCCCTAGATGGATTTCATCTCTCAGTTTAAATATCAGTCACATGCCAGGAGCTCAAAATGTACATGCTAGCCCTGACCTCTTTCTTACCTGGGGTGCATTTAACATATCTGAAAACTGACCTCAAAGGTGTTCCTCCTAAAAGTCTTATCCATCTACAGTAATGGCACTTCCATTCTCCAGAAGTTAGGTGTCCTCATTGACTCCTTTCAGAGTTATATCCCACTTCTAATCCATCAACAGATCTGGACGGGTCTACCTTCAAAACAGATCCAGAATCTGATCCTGTTTCACTATTTCTTCCACTAATACTTTGGGATAAGCCCCCTCATAGCTCTCCTTCACTGTTATACATTGTAGCCAAAATAATTCTCTTTTACCTCATTTCAGCTCTTCTGCTTAAAGGTCTTTAATTGCTTCCTGTTTTACTTGGAGTAAAATCCAAAAGCTCTACATGATTTAGGCTCTGGCTACCTCTTTCGTTTCATCTATCACCAACCCTCTTCCTTGCTTCATTCTAGTTATACCCACCTCTGTGATGCTTCTGGAATAGGCCAAGCATGGTCCCACCTCAGGGCCTTTGCATTCCTTGTTCCCTCCACCTGAAATATTTCTCCCCAAAATATTCCCTCTCTATCAGAAAAGAATTTGCACACGAGTAGGGGGTTTTATCTGATTCTCAAATCTCCACCAAAAGTGTATCCTCAACTCCTAGACAGGGTCTGGTGTCATATATAAAGTGTTCAATAAATTAGCATTAAATAAATGTTTCTTAAATAAATGAATTCTCATTCCGGTGGCTCACTCCTCTATTTCTTCCTTCAGGAACCTATTTCAATGTTGCCTTCCCAGAAGGCCTTCTGTACTTACCTACACAAACACATACCCTTTTTCTCCTCTTTCTACCCTTTCCTAGTTCTTTGTAATTCCTGACACAATCTGACATTAAACTGGATATTCACTCATTTCTTATGTGCCTCTTTTACCAGAAGGCCAATCCATTGGTGTTCCACAAAGTATCTCAGCACCCATTATGTGTTTGTGGGCTGACTTAATAATAAAGATTAGCTATCCAACTATCCTGTATCCCTTGAATCTCCCACCCTCCTCACATAGCTCCTTGCCTTCCATCTACTTCCAATACCTCCTATAATATTCTGTATTTTCTTCGTAGTTCAGAGTTGTGAATATCCATCTCAGAACAAGTCAACAGATGGTAAGGAGAAGAACTGAAACCTTGAAACAAGAAAAATATAGAAATTGGGCAAAGAGATCACTCACTTGGGCAAGATGGCTAAGCTAGCCAAAGTGGCCCCAATGGAGTAGAAACAGGTAACAGAAAATGGCCTTCAGAGAGGTAGATCTGGCTGCATCACAACAAAGCAGAAGTCTATAGCAAGAAGGGTGATGAGTTCCCTACGGAAAGAGGTTAAATCAGAAGCTAACAGCTACTCAGAATGTATAAAAGCTGTACAGGTTAAATGAGCACAGATAAGCTTCCTTCTATGTTTATATGAGTAGAAACGTGGAGTATTATACTCCACAAGCATATTCGAGGCATCAAACACACGCTCTTTTAAAATATTTTGTAATTAAACTGACAAAAAATGGACATGAACTTTCTGCCAATATTGCACAATCTCAAACTCAAAAGAGCTTCTGGAAAACCATAAATACCACACATTTGTAACAGCAGAGTTACTTCTGAGTTTCATTCTTTTATGATTAGTTATCATCATATATATATATATATTTTTTTTATTTATTAAAAAAATAAAGGTTTCTGTGAATGTAGGTATCAACTAGTTAATTTAGACAGAAAAGGGAGGTGGTGCTAGAAGGCATTAAGAGGACATATCTGTAGCCTGAGAGAAATTCAGTTCATCTCTGGGTATGACGGGAAAGGCCATTAGCACTCACCTACTACCTCCTTACCTACCTCCAATTCAAATGTGTTGAACTCCCTCTGTACTCACAGAGCTCTTTCACAAAAACATTCCTGTAGAGATCAATGGTATTGTTGGCCCCACTTCAAAGGGTTTGCATTAGGATACCATTCTTTGTTCCTAGTCAACACTGGTATCTTAGGCATAAAAATTATGGTAATTATCTGCTTAAAGGCTAACGTTCCCGTGTTTACATTTAGGAAAATATGCATGAAGAGAGCAAGAGAATCACAAAAATGTCAGGCTGATATAAATAAATAGTATGTGCTTACTGCACCCATCAATGGAAAAGCTCTGAAAGTGAATCAGTGTTTCAGATTATACCACTACAATACAGAAAAGATATAAAGCCCTTTGAAGACTCTGAGGAATAAAGCCTTAATCAAAATCTTTAGTTTCACAGTGAAAGTCAAAATGGTAACCTTTTCTGCCACTAATAATTTACTACCACAAAGAGAAGTCATTTTTATGGACTTTTCTGGACCGATTTAAAATACATTTTTATTATCAAAGCACGAAGATTTGATAACCACATATCTTAAAGCAAACAATTTAACATCACCAGTAGATAACTAAAACTTCACAGTGATCTACATTAGCTTCCTTTTCTTCTCTTCCCCTGTAGACTCCTTTTCTTGAACTATTTGGTGTGTCAAGTTTTCTTATTCACATTGAATTTATATAATAAGTGATTCCAGGTGGCATTTTTAAAACCGTAATGATCCCATGTTGCTTTTACAGTTTAAAGAGAAGCAAAACTTAGAAGATATACATGGAAAAATAAAATTACCAGAAATGTGCTCATTAAAATTTTAACTAACACTAGGGGGAAATACAGGAAAAAAAAATACAACTTCCATCTAGTGGTTCCAGATTGATGAGGCTATAAATTATTTTAATAGCCAAAGAATGTATTGAATAGCAAGAAACCAATTAATGTTCTCTGCCAATGTAGATGCAAATTAATGAAGTGAAGAAAAAGTAATACACCAGCTTACAAAAACCTGAAATCAAGGTCTAGCAAATGACAAATGTATTTTCTAAAATAATAAACCAGTTCTTATCAGTATGAATAATAATTTAACATGTAAAACACTGGAAACTGACAGAATATTCGAGAAAAGCTTCTGTATTACTGTAGGAGGAGTAAGGACTCTGGAGAGGCCCTGTCAGGAGGGGTTCAGCACTACTGACAAACTGAAGAAGGAATGGCTGTTCTCAGGGTCTTCTGAGCCAAGATGCCATCTGACTGAAGACATGGTGAGGATAAGGACTTAAAGAAAAGATACCTTGAAAAGACAAGGTGCCAAAGAAAAAAGCAGGCACATCTATCTAACTATTTACTCAGGAGGGGGCATGTAGCTGGTTTTTGAAAATACATTTCTAAAGTTGACGCCCAGTTCTGGAAAGAATTTACCCAATGAACACAGAACTGGTCAAACATGCTACTGATACACTGCTATCAATAGATGGGCGGCAGCTTGTCTCAAAGAATAGCTCGTTTGGTCCCACTGTTTACTCGATAATAACTTCATTCCACACCATGTGCCAAAATCTGAAACATCAAATCCACGCTTTAAGGGTCAAAATTGGAATTGCAGTTTGACAATCATAAGTTAGTAACTAATAGAGAGGGCAGAGACGTGAGAGTAAAAAACTCCAGTGGTAAATTTTGACCTATCAAGCTTTTTCAAAAACTGTAGTATTATTATTTATTATTATTATTATTATTAAGGAATCCATCGCTACAACTGTCATGAAGTCCAGACTGGGTTAAGAGCAATGAGTTCTAGAGGTAAATGCACCCCACTCTGGACTTTCTGGTTATGACTATTCAGTCCATCAATTTCAAGGCTTTCAACCAGAAACAAAAAAACTTTACCTGTGGACTAAGATCTGGAAAATAAGATCTGATGGTCAAGGTTATACTAAGTATCAAACCGGGAGAAGAAAAACTGAAATACACAAAACTTCTAATGGGGTTGGAAGCCAATGGATTTTACAAAACAAAAATGAAAAAGTAAATAAATGGCTGGGTCAAATAAGGAGCCTGGACTCTGAAAGTGAGGATCAGGATTAAATGGATAACAAAGTCAAGAAACCAAGCCAGATGAAGCCAGGAGACAAGAAACTCATGGATTAGAGTTTATTCATTTATTAGATGAACGTTTACTGAAGAAATGCACTTTGCAGAGCTAAGTGCTATGAAAATATACATAGATATGTGCTGAGCAAGATCTCCAAATTATAAGGGAGATGGAAGAGATGGATATAGGTCATTTCCTCTGTGTAATCAGCACTCATCTAAGACATGAGCACATGCCTCTCTCCTTTTATTCACATCTCTGCTCAGAGATCACCATTCTTATCATACTGCTTTATTTTCTTTTTAGCACTCCTCAGTATCTGATACTATATTACTATTTGTTTATCCATCTCTCTGCCTCAATAAAATAGAAGTTTCCAGGCAGGAAGTACCCCTTCTGTGCAGTGATGAATATCTACCACTATAATCATGCCCAACAAACAATTATTATTTCAATGAGTATTTCTTAAAAGAATGAAATGATTACATTGCTTTACTAAAAACTTCAATAGCAGAAGAGTAACACATACTCATAACACATAACACAGAGCTTATGAGAAAAGAGGAAAATGACTGCTTATTTGGGTAGGTGAAGAAATAAAGAAAAATCAGAGGATTCTTAGATTAATATAGATAAAGAGAAATGTCCTGAGCAACAAAAACCTCTGGCTACAGTGACCCATCACAAGAAAAAAAAATTGTTATTTTAAATACCTATGTTACCTTAAACACTAAAAAGGCTCACCTCTGTATTGCTGCCTAATCTATTTTCTTAAAATATGCCTTACATCATGTGACCCAACAGTCAAGAATCCAGACCCCTTACTGCATAGCAAACTACACCCAAGCCTCTGCCTTGAATTTCAAGGCTATTTTTAAATGGCCCTAAACACTCTGCAACACAACTCTTCAGTATATACTAGTATCCCAATCACAAAGATGGCCAAATTTTGGGCCAGGCTTGCTCCCACCTCAAGGCCCTTTCTCAGCTTCTGAACCTTTATTGGAATGCTATTCTTTCTTCTTTTTCCCACTAACCCCTGCCTGTTCTTCAAAGATGAGCACAGCTCCTACTTCTTCCTTTAGCCATTCTCTGAAATCAAGTTTCCACATAAACCTTTCCTCCCTTTGGACCTGTACTGGATGTATGACCAATATCTATACTCTTTCATGGGGACCAGTTTTCTCTCTCCAATCAGACTATAAGACATCTCTATTCACGTCCTACAAGCAGGTAGTGTAATACAGAGGATTCAGGCACTCAATATACATACAGACACACATTTATATGTAGTTGATTTTTATTTTATTTAACCCCAGAGAATTAATTCCAAATGATTACTCACCATATCGATAAGGCTTTCTTGTATTCTGTTGAGAGTTGTTCTTAGTCTACTACTACTAAGGCCTAGTCCTGTTGATTCCAGCTGAAAAAGAAAAAGAAAGGCATATGCTATATCACTTTGGAGATAATTTTCATATGTTATAACTTATAATTAACTCCAGTTAAATATCTAATGTGTTTTCATTCAGAGACTTAGTCTTTGGAAAGTCTCCAAACTACATTTAATAATTTCAGAACATCAGGTCAAACCTTAGCCCTTAAAGGAACAAGAGAAATATTTCACATATTTGCATTTACAGGTCACACTAGCATCTGTCAATCTAATAAATTTACCAGGAGAGAGCTCACCAGTATCTTTTTGACACAAGTTATTATTTTTAGTTATAAAACTTAAATTTCTGATACTTAGTGTACTATGACTGATTTATGTATAAACATAACAATGTAGACTGTTTTAAATTTATTTTTCTAACACAAATTAGAGACAGCCCAAATCCTTATTCAAAAATTAAGAAAACTTTTTATTAGCCTCAGTAAACATTTCACAGTACAGAATATAGAATTTACTTTACTACATCAAAGCCAAAGCATGTATAAATATCCTAAGAACACAAATGAGAAGAGACATTGGACTGTTAAAGCATGAAAAGCCAGGCAGGTGCCTCCTTGTCTGATGATTCAACTGATGAAAATAAATTTAATTTAGAGGTGATCACAGATACATATAGATACTTAGAAAGATATAAAAAATTCTATATGAGCCAAAAAATTTAAAGCATTGTTAATAGTTAACTATATATCATCTCACTAATTCTTTCATATACATACATACACATACACACACATATGACACAAATACACATTTATTGTTCCTCATCTTTTCTTATCCGATAGGATGAGAACAAGTAATTACTTATGCAACATGTGACAGAAATCCTAAAGCTAAAATAGTTACGTAAAGGCATGGTATAGTGAAACATGAACTCACTTTATGTAGTAATTTCAAAATGCATCTTATTTCCACTACATTTTATAAACTTTATTATTTCATTTTCCCTCTTTTTTCACTTGAGTATTATTTTTATGTAGTCAAATTCAGCCATTGCAAGTATAGTTTGATGAATTTTGGTAAATGTATACAGTCTTATGCCACTACCACAATCAAAAGATGGACTTTCCCTCACCCTGAAAAATGCCCTCATGCCCTTTGTACTTGATTTCCTCTCTCCAACCTTAACCCCTGATTTTTCTGTCACTACAGTTTTGCCTTTTTAAAAATTTCATATAAATGAAGTTGATTTTACAACACCAAAGACTTAATCATCCATTTCCTATATAAAAGGTAGCTACTTTTTTGCATGGACCTCAAGTATATTGTAGTATAGAGGTGGAATTTAAGGAAAGGTATTAAGCAGGCTGTGTTTTAGCTTATGGGCAAGTAATAAATTGTATCATCTATCTTGAATGTATCATAGATAAGCTGCTATATAATGATTGCCACTTCAGATAGCTGTGAAATTAGGTGATTAACTAGTTGTTACTTAACCTTC
>NC_043701.1:79280634-79382272 GCF_006229205.1 Suricata suricatta | reverse complement strand
GGGGGAAGACAGGTGGTGGTGATGGTGGAGGGCACTTGAGGGGAAGAGCACTAGGTGTTGTATGGAAAACAATTTGACAATAAAATATTATGGAGGAAAAACAAAAACAAAAACAAAAAAACAAACAAAAACCCAGTTACTTCCTAGGAGCGCCTGGGTGGCTCAGTCGGTTAAGCCTCTGACTTCGGCTCAGGTCAGATCTCACGTTCCTGGGTTCGAGCCCCGCGTCAGGCTCTGTGCTGACAGCTAGCTCAGAGCCTGGAGCCTGCTTCCAGTTCTGTGTCTCCTTCTCTCTCTGCCCCTCCCCCTCTATGCTCTGTCTCTCTCTGTATCAAAAATAAAACATTAAAAAAAAAAGACTTTAAAACCAGTTACTTCCCTTAAGCACTGATTTAGCTGTACTCTACAACTTGATATATTATGTTTTCATTTTTATTTTCTTTTAAGTATTTTCTAACTTTTCTTAAGATTTCTTCTTTAAGCCAACCTTTATTTAGAAGTGTGTTAATTTCCAAACACTTAGAAGATATTTTCCCAGTTATCTTATTGTTATTGGTTTCTAGTTTAATTGCATTGTCATCAGAGAATATATTCTGTATGATTTCAATTTTTTAACTTGATTAGAATATACTTAATGGCCCAATATATATAGATATAGATATAGATATAGATATAGATTTAGATTTAGATATAGATACAGTCTATCCTGATAAACATACCATGTGCACTTGTAAAGAATATATATCTTGCTGTTGGGTGTGTTATCCCATTAACATCAATTAACACAAGATGGTTGAAAGTGTTCAAATCTTCTACATGTTTGCTGATTTTCTGTATTTGTTCTATTATATACTGTATGGTGTTAAAATCTCCAGCTAGAATGGAATTATTTTTGTTGTCTTCTGTTGAATTCTTTAATTAATACCTTATGTATTTTGAAGCTCTGTTAGTAGCCACATACACATTAATGCTTGTTATTCCTTCCAATTGAATTGGCCCTTAACTCATTATGAATGCCTCTATCTCTGGTAGTATATTTTGCTTTCAAATTTATTTTATCTGACATTAATATAGCTACTGTAGTTTTCTTATGCTCACTGTTTGCATGGCATACCTTTTTAATCCATTTGCTTTCTTTTGTGTATTTTTTTAGATTTTTTTTAAATGTTTACTTATTTTTGAGAGAGAGAAAAGATAGTACAAACTGGGGAGGGGTAGAGAGAGTGGGGGAACACAGTTTCTGAGTCAGGTTCCAGGCTCTGAGCGGTCAGCACAGAGCCTGATGCAGGGCTCACAGGTATGAACCATGAGATCATGACCTGAGCTGCTGTTGGACACTTAATTAACTGAGCTACCCAGCTCACCGCTTTGTGTATTTTTTATATTTAAAGTGTCTCTTTTGTTTTGTTTTAATCCATTCTGACAATCTCTGCCCTTTGAGTATTTAATCCATTAACATTAATGTAATTATTGGTTGGATCTAAATCTATCATTCATTATATATTATCTCTTTTTTGCTCCTTGATTCTCTCTCTCCTGTCTTTTCTGATTATATGAATTTTATTTTTTAGAATTCTGTTTTTCTAGTTGAAGGGATGCCTGTATGGCTTAGTTAGTTAAGTGTCCGACTCTTTGTTTCAGTTCAGGTCACAGTCTCACGGTTTGTGAGTTCAAGTCCCATGTTAGGCTCTGCACTATCAGTGCAGTGCTTGGGATTCTCTCTCCCCCTCTCTCTCTGCCCCTCCACTGTGCTTGATCTTTATCAAAGTAAGTAAATAAAAACTTAAAAAAGGAAAAAAGAAGGGACGCCTGGGTTGCTCAGTCAGTTAAGCATCTGACTTCAGCTCAGGTCATGATCTTATGGTTTGTGAGCTGAAGCCCCACATCAGTCTCTGTGCTGGTAGCTCAGAGCCTGGAGCCTACTTCAGATTCTGTGTCTTTCTGTCTCCTGTCCCTCTCCCACTCGTGCTATGTCTCTCTCAAAAATAAACATTAAAAATTTTTTAAAAAGAATTCTAATTTAATTTTCCTATTGGCAAAGAGTTAATCATAATATTACTATTCATTGTCCTATGAATTATATGTTCCTGATATTGCACAATCCATTTACTGTTTACCATAATATGTAGAAATCTTGCCATCTTATAGGTCCACGTTCCCCATATATCTTGTTGTAGTTGTTAAATGTAATACATTTACATATAGTATGAACTCTAAAAAAAATTATGTTAAAAAAAATTGCTATGAGTGTGCCAAGTGCTGTTGTCAGCAGGGACCTTGGGAAGCCCTGGTGCTCTCCTGGGAACCCTCTTAGCCACTCAAATGGGGCTAACTCTGAAACCAGCATCCCTTCTCCTCCATTGCCTGTTATTTCAAGTGGGCTATTTCTTGCACCTTCTACATGTGGACTGCAACATCTGGGTGCTGGACAGGGAGGTCAACTCCTTTACAACTCCACCTTGGAGCAGACAAGGTCAGCATGGAAGCCTCTCGTGGAAGAGACCAAATGTTCTATTTTTGGGGCACTGCTTCACAGTATCTTTACACTGCTTGAGGCTCCAGTGCTGTGGGCACTCAACAAATAGCGTTGGCCAACTGACTCACTTCTGCACAATGCCTGTAATGAAGAGGGAGCTCAGCAAATAACAACTCCATCTGGACACCTTTTCCCCCACAGCTGAAGGGAAAGCAAATAGAACTGAGAGCGGGCTGACATACCACAGAGCCCTGTAGGAGCCAGCGGAAGGGGAGAACAAAACTGTAGTCTCAGGAGCCTGAGCCCTCAAAGCCACAGAGAAACAAGAAGATGGATAATGTTAATGAAAGATAAGCAGCATAGGAAGAGGACTTCTAGTCTTGACCACAAGTTGTATGACCTCAGACAAGGGAACTGGGACTTGAAGAGTTAAATTGGAAATTTAAAAAAAGTCGACGGAGGGCAAGATGGCGGAGAAGTAGGGAGCTCTGTAGTCTTTGCTCACCCATGTCTATCAAACTGAGAAGGACTGAAGTGACAATACTCTGATCTGAAAGAGTGGGAGAAGAACACACAGACTCTAGAAAGAAGACAACCTTAAAGATGCCTGAGTGAGTACGAACTGGGGAAATTAAAAAACAGGCTGGGCAGAAGACCTGAACAGACACTTCTCCAAAGAGGACAACCAGATGGCCTACAGGTACATGAAACAATGCTCAGTGTCACTCATCATCAGGGAAATACAAATCAAAACCACACTGAGATACCACTTCACACTGGTCAGAGTGGCTAAAATGAACAAATCAAGAGACCATAGATGGTGGCAAGGATGTGGAGAAATGGGCTCCCTCCTTCACTGTTGGTGGGAATGTAAACTGATACAACCACTCTGGAAAACAGTGTGGAAGTTCCTCAAAAAACTATCAGTAGAACTCCCCTATGACCTAGCAATAGCACTGCTGGGGATTTTACCCAAAGGATACAGAAGTGCCGATGCATAGGGGCACATGTACCCCAATGTTCACAGCAGCACTTTCAACGATAGCCAAATCATAGAAAAAGCTTAAATGTCCATCACCTGATGAACAGATCAAGAAGATGTGGTTTATATATACAACGGAATACTACATGGCCATGAGAAAGAATGAAATCTGGCCATTTGTAGCAAAGTGGATGGACCTCGACGGTGTCATGCTGAGTGAAATAAGTCAGGCAGAGAAGGACAGATACCATATGTTTTCACTCACAAGTCTAACAGGAGAAACTTAACAGAGGACCATGGAGGGGAAGGAGAAAAAATAGTTAGGGAGAGGGAGGAAAGCAAATCATGAGAGACTCTTGAATACTGAAAACGAACTGAGGGCTAAAGGGGGAGGGGGTGGGGTAAGGGGAGGTGGGCATGGAGGAGGGCACTTGTGGGGAATAGCATTGGGTGTTATATGGAAACCAACTTGACAATAAACTATATCAAAAAATTATGTTATGATTTTACTTTTAAACAGCTATATGGTTTATAAATTCAGTGAAAAAAGAAAAAATAATCTTCTGCATTTCCCCAAGTAGTTTCCATTACCAATGCTTTTTATTCTTTCTTCAGGATCTAAGTTTTCTGGTCTCATTTTTCTTTAGTCTGAAAAAAATTCCTTCAGCATTTCAGTATTACATGTCTGTTGGTGATAAATTCTTAGTTTTTTTTTCTTTTGTAACTAAAAATGTCTTAATTTCACCTTTTTGTTGATATGGTATTTTTGCTAGATATAAAATTATGAGTGGACATTCTTATCCTCTCTTTCAGTAACTTAAAGATGTATAACTCTCTCCTAAAGCCTCCACAGTTGTTTACGAGAGGTCAGCTGAATCAGATCATTGGCCCCTTTATATAATAAGTCTATTGCAGTTTTCAAGAGACTGTTTCACCACGAGGTACCCTGCTGTATGTTCCATTGTTCTTATTCTGCTTGCTGTTTGTTTAGTATCTTGTCTCTGAAAATTTTTGGCCAATGTTTCTACAAGTATTTTTTTCTACCTCATTCTATCTTTCTTGTCTCCATCTGGTATTCCAATTACATGTATGTTTGATTATTTGACTTAACATGTCCCTAAGGCTTTGATCATTTTGTTTTCCAATCTTTTTTTCTCTATGTTCTTCATTTTGAGTAATTTCTACTGATTTATCTCCAAATTTACATATTCTTTCCTCTATCATGTCCATTTAGCTCTAAAGTACATTCACTAATTTTTTTTAATTGCTGAAATTGCATTTTTCAGTTCTAAGATTTCCCTTTGGTTTTTTATTACTGTTTCTACTAGAACTTCCTACTTCTCAACTGAGATGTTCATACATTTAAAATATCTTTTTACTTTATTCAAGATAGTTCTAATAGCCCACTTAAAAATATTATCCCTTAGTTCCAACATCTGAAGGAGTCAAACTATATTGATTTTATTTTTACATAAGGATGTACTACACATTTTTTACTTTTATGTATGTTGGGTGAAGTTACACTGCATTATCAATTTAATTCTGGAGATTTTGGATTCTGTTATTTTACTCCATTGGGTACTGTTTCCTTTGTTTTTACTACGTAATATTCTTGGCTGAGTCTGTACTACAAACTCTCTCTTATGCAACAGCTTTATTCTCTGTTCAGATCTTTTTTCTCTGGTTGTACTACTCGATCTGTTTTGCATAAACATGGTTATGAGGTAATCAAAGATGGGGGTAAAAGAGTTTGGGGATCCCCTCCCTTGCTCTTTCTTCTGAACTTCCCCCCTACTTTTTTCAGTGTTCTCAATTTCCTGGCTTCACTTTTCTGGTTCCCCAATCCATAAAGACTGAAGATTTTCTATGCTGGCCTCCACCTTTGTGCTACATGAACTGTACTTAATCCCAGGCTCAAAGGCTATGGAAGTGGAACGTTTTTATACCTCCCCTTTCCCCAATCTACACACTAGCATGAACTCCCCAGCCAGAGTCAATATGCTTTGTTCATTCTCCAGTATCTTCAGATAGTTGTCTTTTGTGTAACATTCAGGTTTTGTAATTTTTTTCTATAGGAAGTATCCCCCAGTAAGATTATAGTCCTGCATATCCAGAAGTAGAAGCTAATTTGTTCCTAAAAATTTAAAAACTAAATCACAGACACTATTTAAAAAATAGTCTCATTAATGAAAGCTTAACTTTAAATGATGCTCACAAACTGTTTTTAAGTAAGAATACTCATCAGATTAACTTGAATAAGAAATAATTAGGATCTATCCATGTGTCCAAAGAATCTACTATGTGCTTACTTGAGATGAACAGGAAGAACCACAGAAAACAACTCAAGAGGTGACCAATGGAAGGCTGGGGGCAAGGCAAGAGAAAGCAACACTATGAGTAACACCATTATAATAGAACCAAATGGATTAGATCTATAATAGTGTACAATGCTGTAGGCTATAAACACTTTCATAAAGAGCAAGAGCTTCTGGAGTAGTTGGTATAAATAGGAAGAATACCTTAGCCTACTGCATACACTATGGCCTCCCAGTCAATGAGTTTCTAGAAACCCTGGGAAACAGAGTCTTCCCCATGCGGCATCCATCTAAATTTACTCATACAAGTATCTATCTTCTCTGGGAGAAAAACAGGAGCAACCATGTACTACTGTGTTCTTCCCATTCTTCTCATCACCTAATTACCTCTCCCCGCCTACCACATAAGACTCAACAGCTAACAGGGCAATTTGGAATATGAATATATGGTATGCACATATTTGAATATTGAAATTTCTAGGCTTTCTAATGGACTTAAAAGCTTATTTTCTCAGGAAATTAAAAGCTTACCTCTTCAAACTTATGTATTTGTATATGTTTATTTATGCTATTTATTTAGATTATCTTGTTCCAAAAGGAAATTAAAGTAGCTAGTTAAGAATAAGAAGAATATAATCTTGCAAGGTAACAAAACAAAAAACTTCAAATGTATATAAAATTAAGCTGGGTAAAATACAGGTAGAAGGATGGATTATTTCTTTTTACAAATTTATAAAACTCCTTTTTATAGATTCAGTCTTTGTTTTGCTTTAAACAGTGTTTCCTTCACTTTTGCAGGATCAAAAATAGTAGGTTCTAAATTACATGCTATTTGAGGAGGTGCATATTTTCAATATTCACATGATCTATAAAAGCTAGTATTATTATGCATACTCTAACAAAAGAAGTCTTTCTTAAAAAGTACAAGTAAGAGGCAAAGTAGGTGCTATATTTATTCACACACATTCACTCATATGCACATTTTCAATAGGTTCATATAATACAAAACGCTTCTAATATGACTTGTGGGTAGATACCCAGGTTAAAGACAGAAATGTTTATCACTGACACCTAATTATCTGAATATAGTGAAATGCTGTTATTGAGTCATACAAGATTAAAACTGCTTTTGATATAAAATATAAGGTTAATGCGTTCTTTAAAACATAATATATTTTAAATAACATATGCAGCATACTTTAAAATAAGTACCTAACTATATTTTGCTAACTTCCTCAGGTCCTAGGGGATCTTACTATAAACAAATCTGTGTCAGTATATAATCAGCTAGAAAGTCATGCCCAAAAGCACTAGTTCCCAAAAGTTTCCAAAGGACCCTATTTTAACACATCTTATCAATAATGTGGTCTAGAACTGTTCTAGAATACATGATAGTCACTAGCTACCTGTGGCTATTCATATTTAGAGATAATATAGCTAAAATTAAATACAATTAAAAATTCAGCTCCTCAGTCGCACGAATTACATTTCAAATGCTCAAAGGTCACATGTGGCTAGTGACTACATATTAGTGCAAATTGAGAGCATTTCCATTACTTTAGAACTTCTCTTGGACAGTGCAGGTCTGGAGCCTCAGCCCAGGAAACAGAGGAGGCTCATCTAGAAGACTGAAAGATTCTGACATTTAGCTACAACCCTAGAATGTCTTTCTTTTTTAATATTTATGTGTTGAGTTTCCAAATTCAGAGCAATAAATTAGTACATATTTCATGGTAACATAAATTCTGTAGCAACAATCTGTCTGATTTTATTAGTATTCTCTCTAAAAAATATTTTAGAGAATTGACAACACAGGAAATTCAGATTGCATATTAAAAGATAAATTTACATCTTTTTAAAAAGATTAAAAATATGAAAAATTACTATTATGATATACTCATAGGACCCAAAGGATGCTTTTACATAGAAATCTATTGACTATCTAGGTGAATCACATAATAATTACCAAGCATTACTGGTATGTAAGATAAGGTACCTGCCTAATATTATGTTGTTCTCTTTAGAGGTAGAAAAAGATAAATTCAGTAAGAGCTTTAGAAACACAAAAAAGGGGGACAGGAAATGTTCCTGTGGCAGACAGAAGGTTCAGTTCAAAGGTTTTCAATTATTTTAATAAATGTTTGCCATTATCTCTGACTGTAGTAGTGCCTGCTAAGATTTGTAAGCCAATATTTAAAATATCTCATTTACTATGCAGTAATTACATACTGAGCCAGATTTAAACAAGGCAACCCACACATTTTTCATTGCCAAAATGCATCAAGGTTAAAAACAGATGCTTCACTTTTTCTGCCAAAAATCTGAATAACATATAATATGTTTATTATAGCAAAGATTAATATATAAGTAAGGTAATTAAGCAGATAAAAAGGTGATATCAAAAATTCTGTTAGATTTTTGATGGATAATTTTCAAAATAACATTTGTCTATTTCATACAAAGAGAATGAAAAACTTTACATTTTAAAAATAAATTTTTAAAGAAATAGACTTTTCCACCAAAGGTGACTTACCGAATCATTCCGACCGAAAAAGGTATATATTGCATACAAGTAATAATCAAATAGCTGAGACATGAAATGGATAACATCAAAGGCAATTGGCTTAAGAATGTTCATCATCTGCATATATTTACCTGAAAAAAAAATCAAAATTAGAAAAAAATTAAAATCTGTTAGTCAATCATTATAAAGAGACACTATATCAAATGTATTTTTTAATGAAACATTACATTTCGAGTCCCATTAGCCATGTTTCTATAGTAATTTGTGGCTAGTGGCTACTGTACTGGACAGCACAGATACAGACAGTTACAGCATCTTGAAAAGCACTACCAGAGAGCACTGATTTGAATAATACCTACAAAAATATTTTCATATTAGTATATTTTACTGTTTGTCAAATATTCATGGAACATCCATACTCCCTTCTAAGTAACACTGCACAGACACACGACTCAGTTCCACATTATTGAATTCCATTTAAAATAATTTCTTCCAATAAAACAAAATAAATTTAAATTAAAAAAATTAATAATTGCATCAAAAATGTTTAGGTATAATAAGACCAAAGACAACGTCCTACAAAAAAAAAGTGTTTTGATTTTCACAAGCTTATATAAAAGAGCAAAAGTAAAAAAGCAAGAAGAAAAAGGACACACAGAAGGTACTTCCTATTCCCCTGAACCCTAGCCCTGTGAAATCTTGTGTCAGAGTCCAAGAACATTTCTTTATCACTACATCACTCAAGAGCTCAATACTCCCAAAGTGCCAAAAAAATGTCCTATTCATTCCTCCCTCTGGGAGATGCCACTATTATGTTCTCTTCTCTCTAAACATGAGATAATACAGAAAAAATATTTAAAAATCAAATTCTCAAAAAAAAGGTAAAATACAAAATAAAACCCCAAATCTCTGCATTTACAAACTTGTTAATGTATTTGAACAGTGCACGGGAGATGGAATGAATCAAATAATAACTAATAACAAGTCCCTAATTGTGTTTCTTTTTTTTGGAAATAATAGGGAAAGAAGCACATCTATAAAAAATGCTCTTCTGCAGAAGATGTTAAAACAGGCCATTTGCTTAATTTCCAAATGAGCAAATAATTCAGGTGCTCACTCCACTTAATGTAACTGCTATAAATTTTAAATTGGTACTATTGAAGACACCATGACTCAAGAGAAAACACATTAACTGCAGTAGAAAAAAAAATGACAAATTTACTCTAATGGAAATGTCTACTATCGAAACCATTTCTTTATTATTTAAGAACTCAGTACAGATGCTTTAATTTACATGTGAGATGACTCTAAACAATACTCAGATGGTCAGGAAAAGAAATACACACACCAAAAAGTAAAACCATTCAACTCACATTCTATTCTTACTCTTTATTTATAAGCCTTTTGTTTCAGAACCACGATTTGTAATTATTTTACACAGATTTTTTTAAAATCACAATGGAAAAATATTTGAAAATTATGCTCCTAGAACATTCTGGATCACTAGGCAGTATTTCACCAACCACAAGCATGCAGTATTTAAACTGCAACTATTTACACAAAAAATGTGACACTGTGAAAAAGACAGAAAAATATCATGTTACATTATTTTAACCTGTGAAAGAACAAAAGGTAGAATGCAAATATCTGGGTTGATATATATCCCAAACACACAGTTCCTCTCCAGTACTAATAATAGAGATTAACCATTGTTCATATCATTAATCTTAAGGAAGAGTACATAAATGAATTATTAACAGGTGAAGATATTTTAAATGTTGCATTAAAAAAAAACTAGATAAAAACCTACCACACTCAAAAACAATTTTACACATATTCATATTCATTCATTCATTCATTCAACAAACCCTTTCTAAAGGCTTATTATGTCCTTAGCTTGGTGTTAAGACAAAGGAATCAGAGTCCTTGCTCTCATATACCTTAGATGTCAGATGAGGAATGGTCAGATGAACCATCGATAAGCAGGCTGCAAGTATATTAAAACGTGTAAGAGTAAGAACTCTGTTCCAGTTCATGAGGGCACAGCGGGCTTTTGGATGCCTGAGGAGGCTATGTACCTTCTCAGAATTACTGAATTAAAACAATATTACAGTAGGTTAAGCCTGCATCTATGAAGAGTAAGGGATGAGGAGGGAAAGGCAAGTAGGTATGATCACCTGAAAATGAGAAATTTCAAAAAATTTCTACACCAAGCCAATTTCTAAATTGGCAAACCTTTCTGATAAAGGACCAAAGAGTACATAGATTTAGGCTTTGCATGCCATACAGTCAGTCTCTACTTCAACTACTCAACTCTGTCTTTGTAGCACAAAAGCAGCCATAGACAATATGTAAACAAATGAGCATGGGTGTGTTCCAATAAAACTTTATTTACAAAAACAGGTAGCCGAACTCACTTGACCTGCATGCTTTAGTGTCCCAACCTGTCTGGATGACAGAAAGAAATGGGAGAGTTTGATGGAAAAATACAAAGAAGTCCATAAACCACAGGATGACCATGAAGAGGTGAAAGCTGTAGGATGGTGATGCTTAGACTTGGTGGTGTAAGAAGGCAAGAGCCAGAAACAGGGCTGAAAAAGGATGGATTCATTAAGGGTCCTTATATGGGATAAATTATCAGTCAGCATGTCTTCCTTTACCACTATCCCTCACCAACAACAGAGTACAGGATGCCAGAATATGCCCAAGGACAAAACCAAAAGAAAACAAAAACTCTTAGGATTTCCCTCTAAAAGAAGTAAATAAAAGATGTAAACAAACCAAACAAAAAAACTGAGCAAACTTTAAAAAAATAATAAATTAGAAAGGCAAAGGCTTCTAGTGTGCATGCTGGCACCACAGATTAAAATCTACCTAATTCTAAAAATTTGGGGATCTGCCACATAAAGTAAAGATTGCTAGTAAATCCACCCAGCCTTGCCCTGTTCTATACAAAATTCCCAGTCAGGATCCCTACTGAGAAGAAAGGGGCAGGGAGAGCATAGCTCTCATTACTCAGTAAGGGACAGGCACGGCAGCCACACAGGCCTCTCCTATTTTGGATTTGAATAGGTCATCAAAAATCACCAGGCCCAGAGAGTAAAAGTAAAAAGAAAAGCTGATCCCAAAGAAAACAATCAGTCAAGCTAAAGAAATGTAATACTTATGTAAAACCTTATAGCAGAATATGGGGGGAAAGAAAAAGAACATACAAGGGCTCTTGAATTTAAAAGTGATTTTTAAGATTCAAAATTAAAGAAATGGAAAAATGGAAGTCTCCTGGAAGGTACAGCAAAAAGACAAAAATATGGAAAACATTAGAGAAAGTATGGGAGACAGAAAGGTGCTAATCTAAAGACTAAACACTTAAGAAATGGGAAATCAAAGAGAGGGTAGAGACAATGGGGAGGTGGAAATCATCAAATAAACAGTAGCATTAGTCACAGCTGAGGAGCACAAGGGCTTTCAGATTGAAAGGGTCACAAACTACCCAACACACTTGATGAAAAACAACTCACACCTAGCCACATCACCAGAGAGTTCTGAAACATCAAGGAAAAAAGTACTAAACGCTTTCAGACAGAGAGAGAGAAAGAGAGAGAGGAAATTCAACTACAGTAAAATGAACAGAACACTAGAGGTTTCAACTTTCTGAGGAAAAGTAACTTTTAATCTGTAATTCTGTTATACACAGCTAAACTGTCATTCAGTGAACGGGCAGAATGAAGACATTCATAATGACAGGAATTCAAAACATTTACCTCTCATGACTCTTTCCTGGGAAATTACAACTAAAGAAAGATAAACAGAAACAGACGAAGAAATTGCCTCCAGGCTGGTAGCAGGGAGGCCTGGCATGGGAGACTGCTGTTTTCATCACAATCTCTTCTTTACTATTTACTGTGTTTCAGTGAGACTTCTACCTTAACGAAAGGGTAAAAGCAGGGCTCTGAAGTTAGCCTGCCTGGTTTACAAAACGTGGTCCGTGGATCGAGGTGTGCTTCGGATGCACTCCACTTCTCTTCCTTCCCTTCTAGAGCGCCCTACAGAGGACACGACGGTGGAGGGGCACAGTGAGCTTTGGGAACATGGAGGAAGGTTACTTAATACACAGTCCACATGGATGCAGGACTGGCCCAGGCCCCTCAGGAGGGAGGCCCACAGGCCCCCTGTGAGGAGGGTTCCTGGCTTTGTGAGAGTAAGAATTCAAGAGCATGCCACTGAGAGGAAGGGACAAGGATTTATTAAATACAAAAGAAAGGAACTACTTCACAAAGTATCGGTCTTTCCTCCAGGTGAGAAAGAGGACCCCTCTCCTTTCCCTCTAAGGAAGAGTTTTATAATAAATTAGCCAACCATATAGGGAGTGGTTTCTCTTTAAACTAGGGCTTATCATTCACATTGGGCAGTTTTTCTATTGTCTTAGGGTTACAGAATTACCCACAGGGAGCGATTTTAACAAAGTCCAGCCTGTGTGGCTTTTTATGGCTGGAGGGCGTGGGGTCTTATGGTTTTCCATGAGTCTGATCTTGTGACTCTTATTATGACCTGCTGCTGACTTTTAGGTTAAGGGTCAGCCTAAAATCAAAATGACTATGCTTGGGTCAACTTGTCTCCCTGGCCTCCCTTCCCTCCTGCTTCAAGATGACTAAGAAGAGCATTTCTTCCCAAATGATCACCTGCAAGAAGTTCTTATTCCTGTTTCCAGTCTATATCGTAACCTCTGTGAATGAACATTCCTGATTTCCTCTACCAGTTGTGAAGCATGAAAAGAGCTTACTGGCTCTAGGATCAGGCGATCTGGGTCTATCAGTTAGCAGTTATGGGACATTAGGCAAGTTATTTACCTCTGGGCTTTCATTATTTAATGTATAGAAGGGTACTGTGAAGAATCTATGAGAAACTGTGAGTAAAGTGTTTACATGGCCTATACCAAGGAAGCAAGAAATCCTAGCTACTACTGTCATTTAAAAATAATTATAATGAATGCAGTAAGGGAGAAGTACAGAGTGTTAGGTAAAAAAAAAAAAAGGCTAGGGATAAAGCATCCAACTTCGGCTCAGATCATGATCCTATAGTTTGTGGGTCTGAGCCCCACGTCGGGCTCTGCGCTGACAGCTCAGAGCATGGAGCCTGCTTTGGATTCTGTGTCTCCCAATCTCTATGCTCCTCCCCTCCTCCCCTGCTCACATTCTGTTTCTCTCTCCCTCAAATATAAATACACTTGGAAAAAAAAACCAAACAAACCTAACCTGATGAGGAAAAGTTTTACAAAGGAAGCACTGTTTAAACTATCTCCCTAAACTTTAGACCGTGAGTCTTGCACACTCACAGGGAGGAGACACGAGGGACTGGCAAAGAAACCGACCAAGGAACAACATGGAGGAGAACTACACAGCCAAGAGGACCAATGGCCCCGCCTTATCCAGCTCATCAGCACAGAGAACAGATACTTTAAAATATTTCATATAAATACCACATGAAAGTCGGCCCAGGGAAATTCAGTTAGAGAGGCACACTCTTACTGTGCCGAGGAGCAAATCTAAGGGTACAGAGAAGATGCTGAAAGTGTGTATTCCTCCACTGTGCATTAAGACAAAAGAGGAGGAAAAAGTGTTGTTCCAATATTCAAGACTTTAAAAATCAAGGTCTGTCAGTTCAGTATACTGGGCACCTACAAAAGTGCTGGCTGAACGCTCTCTCTGCTGCAAAGATGACTCGGGCCGTTTTCATCTGTAGGGGCTGACACGCTGATGGGGAGGAGCAAGAACAGAATCTGAGCTGGAAGGATGTTGGCTATTCTTACTATTGCGCACTAAGCTGAAACACCATCAGTGGATATGAATAGCACATAAAGGCAACCTGGAAATGCTGTAAATGAGCCATAAAGGAAAGGAAAAGTTAGTTCAGCTCATAAAAATTTAGAAAAACACACTGAACAATGAATTGAAGACCGCAGACTATTCCCTCAGTCCTTAACTGCCAGCTCATATTCTATTATTTTATTCTGTTATTTTTATTCTGTTGTTTGAATATTCTATTTCAGCCTCCCATATCTCCAATATGATTTCCTGGCACATTCTGCTGAAGGATGACACTTCTTGGATCATCCTCTCAAAATATCATGTTGTATATACAGCTATCAGCTCAAAAAGTGTTTTTAAAACTGTTTAAAAATATTTCATATAAATATCAAAATATTAGCATCATTTAGAGAAACAAAAATATTGGAATATAATCCAAATTAAACAATGATATATATATTTTCTGTAAATATTACATATGAAAATGTTGTTTTCTTAGATAACGTTATTCTGGTTTCATGTTAAGTCTGGATACATGACATGCTGGTATGTAATGATTTTCAGCTGCTAAAGTAATAATTTTATCCTGCGGTCTGTAGTTTTGATAAGCATGGATTTTGACAACCTGTCTTCTGCCCTCTCAGACCTATCATACCTGCTCAGGTGACAGCTGCCTCCAGGAGAAGAGAATCTTGAACAGCAAGCCTATTTCAGTGATGAGACACATTCCTTAAAATTCTCTGCCTCTGTCTGCAAGAAACTGTCAGGTTGATAGAATTTTTTCTTTACTCGAGCAAGCATTCTGATTAGTTCTACGCACTTGTGAATGGCTCCCTGGGCCTTTCTAACAGATTTAGGTACCACCTGGGGCTGGGAAACCCCATTAACACTTTTTTTTGTTTAATCTCTCCTAATTACCTGCCAAATAAATACTACTTGAAAAGGACATTTTAAATATGCCTTTAATATTCTAAAATGTGCCTCCCAACTACTGAATAATTTGCTCCTTCAACTTCCCAGGCACCCAAAATTAATCAACCTTATTTACACAACTGTACTTCTGGCTTTGTAAGAAGAGACATTACCTTTGCGCGCTTATTATCTTCAAGCACCTCTATGCACTAACGGGATGAAATAGCATTTACTGGTCGGAGATCCCTTAGTGAGTGGTTCTCTTAAAGTTCTATTTTATGAATACATACAAACTGAAGATAAAGACATCCCAGGGAGAGAAAGTGGTAGGCATAAAAGTCTACGGAATAATGGAAACACCTAATCCCAGCCCTAAATGGGAAGATGTGAGAATTAAAATAGCATATACTAGGCATTATTCCCTAACTTCAATTCTAGTAAAAGGTCTGGTGGTGGCGAAGGCTGAAGTTACAATGGTCGTATTCTCTTCACTGAGTAAGGTTATATTCAGAACTGCTCTGCTTTGTAGGGTTGACATACCAAAAGCCCATTAGAACGCACCTTTTCCCCATTTCTTAAGTCCACTATTAGAAAATAATGTCCACTATGTCAACTGGTAATCCTTCTGTAAGAATCTGTTGTTACTGACTTCTGAATTTAGCACCAATAGCACATTTCTATCCATTTCTTACAAAACGAGAATAGCAGAACAAAGTCTTTTCATTTCCTTATGTCTACTAAGAAGTGAAGATTTGCCTCTGTTGTCTGCATTTAACTGAATAAAACATGATTTCCCCCTCCTCAATTTTGTTTTAGTCTTATATATGACTTAATTCTATTAAATATGTCTTTTAGAGTAGAAACCGTTGATGACCTCCTGTTCTTTGTGAACTAGGTGAGGTAAAAAATATAAACTACCACTTAAAGGGCATTGATTGTGTTATTCTCCCCAATTATCCCCACCTACTCCTTCCCTATAAGAAGATTATGCATCCTTGTCCATTGCCCTGAACCTATAGTGCCTTCCTGGGGCAGAAGTATACTTCTCTCTCCAATAGTCAAGCCTGACTTGCCATGGCCAGTGACATATGTCAGAGGAAGTCAATGTACTACATTAGGGTAGAAGCCTTAAGGGTCGTAACATGGTTTGGCTCCTGTTCTTTTCCCCATGTTCCAAGTTGGTGCTATTCTTTCAGCCCGCATCTCAGAATGATACATGGAGCAGATCTAAGGTGATCAGGAGCTAATACACATCATGTAAGCTTTTGTGGTTGAAAGCCACTGATGTGTTAGGGTGACTTGTTCTTTCAACATAACCAGGCAAAAGATGACTTCATTAAACTACATCTCAAGCAGTGTGTTTGGACACCAAAAACTACAGTGAGTCCAGAAGGCTGAGGAGGATGACAATGATTTTGGAATATTTACCAGTGGGAACCACATAAGGGAAATGAGCACACTGACCCTGAAGAACAAACTGAGGGAGCATACAGAAAGGAAGGACAGCACAACTACCTCCCAGACCTGAAAAGTGATCACAGAGAAGAATAGGAGAAAAAAGTATAGACTTTCTCTTTTTTACTTTTAAAGACATAACTAAGACCAACAGATAGAATTACAAAGAAACAAAATTTTGATTTATCACAAGAAAAGGATTTCTACCAATTAAATTAGTCTAATAGTAGAATGAGTAGTCTTGCAAAATAAAACAGTTCCAGTCACTGTGAGACATGAAACCAAGGCTAGGTGGCCACCACAAATTAGGGACACTAAAGAAAGAAATCCTAGTTTCATGGGAATTTATACAAGATGACCTCTCAGAACCCTTCCAGTTCTGATTCTATAAATTCTAGATAGGAACTCCTGATGCTATGTTCATTAGCTTTCTCGGATAAGGAAGAAAGGCTAATTTCCCTGGCAATAATCAGCCAAAAAACACTTTAGAATTAGTCATTTTTTTTGGTGTGTCAAAAATATATACAAATTTTTCTTTTCCTTTCAATTCATTATTATTTTTCCACTATTTTTCCTAAAGAAAATGAGACTTCTAAGAAACATTTTGTATACATTACCCTATTCATTAATGAAATTTAGAAATTATCTTCAAGAATATAAACCATTTTATCAGAGCCAAGAATAAACAAACGAGGCAGCAGGATATTATCATTCTCATATAAACAGAATGCAGAGTTTTTTTTCTAGAACATCATAAAAATTCCTGACTGGTATAGATGACTTGATTATTTTTAGAAGACATGTCTATAACTAATTTGTCAAATGTACAGACTTACTTGTGAGATATAAAGGTTAAGGTGGCATATAAAATGTTGAAATGTGGAATGTTAAAAATTTCACATCATCTTCAAACCTAAATATTTTAAATGGCATTTCTTCATGTTATTTGCTTTCTACAAAATCATCAATAAAGGTCTTATCTGTAATAAGAACAACTCTTCATATGGTGTGAATATTTAGCCTGTAGAACTCTTGTGTCTGAAAATGCCAAAGAATCACTATTCATTCTGCTTATCTGACAGGAAGATTGTGAAGATCAATTAAATAAGCACAAAATATTGTATAAATGTGAAATGGGTACTCATCATCCTAAACATACCTCTAAATCACATAGAGAATTTTTTATTACATACCAATTAATTGGAATATTTTAGAAAAAGTAGAATACACAAATACTAAGTAGTTAACTGAAAAAGAAAAAATTGACATTAATATTGGTTATTATACTATTTGGAACAATTATGATAACTGACCTCTGACAATCTTAAAACCTTCCTTGTGGTGGGCACTGGAGTATACAATGGAAACCCAAATAAAAATAACAAAAGTAGACTAATTTAACAAATAATGCTTTTTTAAAATGGTGTAGCTACTTACCAACAAGTCTTATTACATTCAGTGTTGTATTTGTTAAGATGGGTGCATTCACTTTATTTAGACTGTAATCTGATTTCTTCCTGCTTTTTAAAGTTTCTCTAGAAACGCTTAATATGGAAAAACAAAACAGTTGCAATTAGGGTTGTCAACTAGTAAATCAGTAAGTTATTGAGATTAGGATCTAACCTTCATTCACTAATTAGTTACAAAAAATGTTACCATGTAATAAGTCGAGATATAAAGATTATCCTCCTGTCCTTACAAAGTTTACAGTCTAGAGGCGAGAAATTCATAAACAGAGAAGTAAAGTGCTATACTGTATTTCTTTGATTTGAAGATTTTAATTAACAACTATTTTTAAAAAGCTATGTCAGTTAAAAAAAATAGATATTTCAGGGAAATTCTATATCAAATGTACCAAACATTCTGATTTCAGACTTATAAATATGAAAAAATACTTTCCTTAGAATCTAAACTTAATACCTAAAATTTAAGGCGTAATGATAGAGTCTGGGGTTAGGTACGACACTAGGTTCAAAGGAAAAGTAGAACTTATATTGTAAGCCCAGAAAGAAAAGCAGGGCAATATGTAGTAAGGCCAGAGGTAAGAGAAGAGAGTGCGCTCAGAGAAGCACAAAGAGTTCACAATGCCAGCATGGAGAATGTGTGGGCTGAGGGAAAAGTGACAAGTAAAAAGGTAAAAGCCAGATCACTAAAGGCAATCACATCTAAAGAGTATGAACCGTTTTAACCTGAATGCAAAATTTAACCAGGAAAATGACATGATCAAATTTGAAGATAAGAAAAAAAAAGTCTACATTTGTAACCAAGAATGGATTAGGAGGGGGTAAAACTAGACACAGGAAGCCAAGGTAAGGGAGCTGATCCAATAATCTGGCACAGAGATGATTTTTGCATGAACTTGGATGGAAGCAATGAAATATAAGAAATTTTGATAAATTCTAGACACACTTTGAGGTTAGAATTGATAGTAATTGATTGAAAGCAAGTCGTAGTTCACATTTTTCATACTTCTTAGTGGTTAGTTAGGAGCGTAACCGCATAATCCTACAAAAAATGCAAGTATATACACACATATACTGGCAGACACTATCTTACATATTCATTTTAATTAAAGCTTTCCTGTTAGCCAAAATATACGCAAAACATCCAGTGAATACGTCCAACAAAACAGTTCTACTCAGTTCATAACAGATCATAGATGGGAGATAATTAAACATCACATATATGTGAAAACCAATGGAAAATATTTCTGACATTAAAATATCCATAATCACACAAGTCACTCATTTCTGAGGAGAGAAATTATATTGATTAGGGTTTCATTTTGAATAGGTACTAACTAGGTACCTTGGGCGTAAAAAGTAGGAAAGAATATACTTAAATCTATCATTAAAAATAAAGTATATTTGTTGCAGTCACTAAATGTCTGATGCTCAGTCATGAAATTAACTCACTCACATCTAAGAATCAGCCCATTTAACTGGGAGAAGCTGACAAAAAATTCTCATGTAATTATCATAGTTTTTGAACAGGGCAGTTTATCACAGAAACAAAACAATGAAGGAACCTTAATAGAAGGAAATGTAATTGACTTTGGAAAAATGAATGGAGACTTTCTGCATTTAACTAGATTGAGGCAGAAACTCCACAAACAAAACAAATGACTACTTTCCTCTTTGAGGTTTGATTTTCCTTCTTTTTTAATGTATATTTATTTTTGAGAGAGAGAGAGAGAGACAGACAGACAGAGCATGAGTCGGGGAGGGGCAGAGAGAGAGGGAGACACAGAATCTGAAGCAGGCTCCAGGCTCTGAGTTGTCAGCACAGAGCACAAAGCGGGGCTCAAACTCAGGAACATGTGATCATGACTGAGCCACAGTGAGATGCTTAACCAACTGAGCCACTCAGGTGCCCTTCCTCTTTGAGGTTTTTGAACCTATGTGAACCAGGAACTGCCTCCAAAGAGCATTGATTTTATAAATCAAAAGTTTGTTTTTCTGCACAATCCACACCTCTCTAAATTCAGAGCTCCTTGACTCTGCCCAATATTAAAAAATCCTGTATTTTCAACCTTGCAGAAATAATTTTAAAACATATTAATTTGTCACATGACATCATAACCTACAGAAATATTTAATTTTTGATTCTTGCTTTTTCTTAGCCTTTAAAGGAAATCCTGTATTTAAAAGCACAACATAAAAAAAGCATACAATCTAAAAACAATCACCTTTTCACAGGTGCATCACCTGTTTGCTCATCCACATAATCTCGTTTAAGCTCCTCGGGAACATCGCTGTCGCTGTCATACTCCTGATAGGCACTTTTTTCTTGTTCATCAGATTCATACTGAAGAAAACACAGTATACTCAACAATGGGTATGAACAGCCAACCTTTCTTGGGAGTCTTTCAACACAATAAAAGTATCCAATTTTCAAGAAGTAGTTTATGGAAGAAAGTTCTTAATAACTCATCTTTAATTTTGCCATCAAGAATCAGTAACTTTCCATTTTCTTCATCCATCTTAACCAACTCAAAAGAAAAAAAGAAAAATAAAATACAAACATTATGCCTACAAAAGCTTCTAAATATCTCCTAAAAAATCAATTCTCTATACAAAGAAAACAAACAAACAAAAGCAAGCATCCTGATAGATCTCAGGAGAGGAGACAAGCGTACATTTGACTAAAAACAAAAAATCCTGTATCTTCCTCCAAGTCATTTCATGATACTTACTTCCATTTTGCTAATTCATTATAAAGAGTTTGAGTGTACAATTCTGGCACTCTGGAAGTGTTAATTCAGCAAAATAAACTCTTACAACACACATGCTTATGTCCTATCTAATTTATTATGATGAGATTTAATTCCAAGGGTAGCTTAGAAAATTATGCTTAGCACCAGGGGACTAATGAGAGGAAGGACAAAAATGGTGGCTTTCCTCTTGAGAGGAAGGGTGCTTACCTAACCTTTTCATCATCTTTATGGCACCATGGCCCAGTGCCGGCATGGGAGAGGACAGTGGAGTCCAGTCTCAGGAAAGAAAGCATTTGCAGCAGCAGCATTATTGCTTAATATTATAAATTAATATGATTAAATAATGGCTAACATTTCTTGAGTGTTAGTGCTAAGTGTTTTCATGAATTTTCTCACTGATTCTTCAAAACAATTCTATGACAAAATTCTATCCCTATATGCCAGTTGAGGAGACCAGTATAAAGACAACATGGAAAGAAGTTGGCCCCCTAATTCAACACATTTTTTTTTAAGAGTCTAAAGCAGTGTGACAGGCCATAGTAAGATATGGACCCTGACTCTCAAGGGCCTATGTGATACCTAGAAAGATTAGATCACTGATTAATAACAGCAAATGAGCATTCTATAAGCATTCTTATCGTCTTGTATACAATGTGACCCTGATAACATTCAGAAAGGTGATCCACACACACCAGGACATACTAGTTATAACAACAGAGCTTCAGGATTCCATAGTACAAGAGTTCTTCATTTTTAAGGATTCTGTGTTTGCAAATTTCCCTACTTGCTGAACTTTATTTGTAATGCCAACATTCATGGCATTTTTCACAGTCAATCATGGATATGCGCTGAGTATGCAGAAACTTTTGAGTTATCCAACGTACATGTTCCTAGCTGAGGGCAAACAAGGTGATGCTCTCCCTTCTTGCCTCATCTCTCTTACATTTTTTAAAGAAATTTTATTTATTTTTAAATTTAGTTAAAAAATTTTTTAATGTTTATTTATTTTTGAGACCGAGTATGAGCAGGGGAGGGGCAGAGAGAGAGGGAAGGAGACACAGAATCAGAAACAGGCTTCAAGCTCCAAGCTGTTTGCAAAGAGCCAGACACAAGGCTCGAACTCAGGAAACACGAGATCATGAGCTGAGCTGAAGTCGGACGCTCAACCAACTGAGCCACCTAGGCACTCCTTTAAATGTATTTGGGGGGCAGGGGAATCCGCCCGAACAGGGGAGGACAGAGGGAGAGAGAGAGAGAATTCTAAGCAGGCTCCATGCTTAGCACAGCACCAATGCTGGGCTCAATTCCAAGAATCTGGGATCATGACAAACCAAAATCAAGAGTCGGATGCTCAACCAACTGAGCCACCCAGGTGTCCCTTCATCTCTCCTCTTTAAAAAATGTCCATTTCACTATTTAGTGCCACATTAAAAAAAATATTTGTGCTTTTGGCTGGTGATTTCACTGTTTAAAATGGCTCCTAAAGGTGCCTGGGTGGCTCAGTCGGTTAAGCGTCCAGCTTCGGCTCAGGTCATGATCTCACAGTTTGTGGGTTCGAGCCCTGTGTTGGGCTCTGTGCTGACAGCTAGCTCAGAGCATGAAGCCTGCTTCTGATTCTGTATCTCTCTCTCTCTCTCTGACCCTCCCCAAATCACACTGTCTCTCAAAAATAAATTTAAAAAAACTAAAACAAAACATACAATGGCTCCTAAGTGTAGGACTAAAGTTCTGTCTAGTGTTCCTGAGCACAAGACTGTAATGTGTCTTATGACAAAAACACATGTGTTAGATAAGCTTCATTCAGGCAGGAATTATGGCACTGCTGGCTGTTAGTTCAGTGTTAATAAACCAATACTATATATTAACTTAGATGTCTTCAAGCAAAAACACACATAAAACAAGGTTATACATTGATCAGCTGATGAAAATGTGACCAAAGCCTCACAGGAACCTAATCCCATATTTCACCTAGGAACCAGGGTTCTGTATATACTAATTTGGCTTTCAGAGGGACTTTATAGAACATAATTGGCACGAATAATGAGAGATTCCAATTAGCAAATCATTAGTACAGGTGGGATATATTATTCCAAAAATGTTGAAAAGACTTTTAATTCCTCTCAGTTTAGTCTGCTTTATAGAGGCAAAGTGTCACCCAGAATCACTAAATTATAAGTATGGCTTCCTATGAAAAAATTTCTACTTCATGATAAAACATAACAAATGGTATACTTTAATTTTTTTTTAATCATACCTTCACTAAACAAAAAAGAAAAATGCAAAACTAAAATACATAGACAAATTCAACAGATTTTTATCAAATCTGAACAGTTTTCAGTTCAGCTTAATCAAATCTAAAATAAAAATCATACAGGGTCCCTCTGGAAGTGATGAAGATCAGAAGAATCCATCCAAATTAAATACTGTGTAAAGACAGGTAACTGTGAAGTAAGCATTCATGTACTGTAAATATAGGGAAATGGAGGGTCAAAGTTAAGATAAGTAGCCAAGGGCCACATATCTAATAAATAATAAAGGTGATACTCATTCCATCTGCCTTCGACTTTTTTCCATTAACTCACATAAACTCTGGTTTATATTACGTGTTTTGAGCTGCTCAAAGTGTTAAAACATTATACTACTAAACATCCCTGCCAGGTAACCAAGCAAGACATTACTCTCTCAGATAAAGGGACATGGACAAAGTGATTCAGGTGCCCAAGAGTGGGAATGAGAAGTAAGTTAAGTCTAGATGACCTATTCCCTCATCTATCTATCCAACAAATCACATAAATATGCAGTGAAGAAACTACTCCTACCTGATTCAGTAATCTAGTAAGAACACAGAGAAATCTAATAAGAGCCCAAAATAAACATAAAGGCAAAATGTATTGTTCAAGAGGACATTTTCGACAAAGCCTACTATAAAGGCGTTACTGTACAAGTGTTATCACAGGTATATAAGCATATAGGCAGGAAGACAAGTGGTGAATGGATAAATAAATCTAGCTAATCACCTTGCTCATTGGGTAGAGGACACTTTTCAATAAGAAAATCTCACTTATGTTCCACAATAGGTTTTAAAAACACTACAAACCCCATTAGAAGCCAGGACATCTTCTGTTTCTTCATCTTTATGGTTGGCCTGAATTTCAAATGGATTCCCATCACTACAGTACTGCTCAAACAAGGTCACTGTTTTTGAAGAAGTTGAGGCTGGCTGCTTACTAGGTGAAACTGATGGGGAACGAGACTGTTCCATGAATTTAAATTCCTACACATTAAAAAAAAGGAGTCAGGCATCTTTTAGCAACAACAATAAAATTCAAGTACATAATATATTCCATCAATGTTATTCCAGCAAAGTTAGAGAAAAAAATTAAACTTGATTCTTCAGGTTATTCACTTTTAAATCTTGGAAGTTGTTTGAAAACATATGTTCAAGGTTTCCCTAAATACTACATGGCAATGAGAAGTAATAAAATCTGGCCATTTGTAGCAATGTGGATAGAAATCGAGGGTTTCATGCTAAGTGAAATAAGTCAGGCAGAGAAGGACAGATACCATATGTTTTCACTCATAAGTGTAACAGGAGAAACTTAACAGAGGACCATGGGGAGGGGAAGGGGGAAAAATAGTTGGGGAGAGGCAGGGAGGCAAACCATGAGAGACTCTTGAATGTTGAGAACAAACTGCGGACTGATGAGGGTGGGGGAGAAGGGAAGGCGGGGGATGGGCCTGGAGGAGGGAACTTGTCAGGATGAGCACTGGATGTTACATGGGAACCAACTTGACAATAAGCTATAAAAGAAAAAAAAAGTTTTCCTTAAAGACAATTCAGTTGCTGATATTACTTTAAAAAGCATTACCTAAATCAAACTACTTTTGGCTTACTTTATGGACCTGCACAGAAAGTGTTTTAAAATAAATTGAATTTGAATAATTCTAAAAATTTTCACATAGCAGCAAAGACTTAACAGATTATGGTTTTAATCAAGAAAAAGGCCACATAAAAATTGTTGTCAAACACCTTGTATATGTTTGCACCATTTAAGGTATTCTATAAAAATACATCAATCTTTGTTATATTGCAGTGAAGAACTTAACGTTCATTCTATAAGCTTTCATTTATTTCTCAATTGTATATCTAGAAGCAGACATAAACACACATACTGAGGTCAGATGAAAATGTCTTCTAGACCTGAAGCTTGCCATTAATCAATTACATTCCATTAACTCCCAATATATGTTGGGAATGTCACCTGGCTTCTCTGTGCCTCAATTTCCTCACCTATAAAATGAGAGAGTCCATCTACAGTAAGAGAACCACAATGCTAATGCTAAAAAGTTGTAGCACCAAGTACAAATCATGCATTTCCCAGATGAGGAAACTGAAGTAGTCCAGAGGGATTCAGTGCCAAGTTCAACATCACATTGTTCATTAGTGGAAGAGATAGAATAATCTCTAAAGTTTCTCTGAATTCCAAAACTCTTAATTTGATGATTTTTCACAAAAATTTGGTAATTTGGTAATTTGGTAATGTATTTCTTAAACGTTTTAATCTTTTTAGTATTACTTCCAAATTTCACATTTTTCATATTCACTGATAATCTTCTTTAAAGTTACATAGGCTTCGTAAATTTCAAATGCTGTGTTTATTTTCTTTTTAAATTGCAACTACACATTAAATCAAATCCATCATAGTGCTTAAAAATGATGCCATTATTTTTATAATTCTAAACAAGGGAGAACTCTAAATTAATGAGATGATTTTTTTTAAACAAAATCTATAGGACTACATGTTCTCAAGTGAACATGAACTCAGTTGTGAATAGTTTTTAAAGTACCTACATTTTAAAATTGTTAGAACATTTAACATGAGATCTACACTCTATTTTTTTTTTAAGATTTAAGTAATCGCCACACCCAATGTGGGATTTGAACCCACAACCCTGAGGTCAAGAGTTGCATGCTTCACCTATTGAGCCAGACAGATACCCCTAGATCTACTGTCTTAAAAAAACTTTACATACATAATAACAGTACTGTTAATATAGGAAAAATCTTGTACAGCAGATATTTATCCACCTTGCATAACTGAAAATTCAAGGTAACTACTTTAAAAGAGATAAAATCCAATTCAAATATATCTTGTAAAAAATTTGTTTTATATATATACCAAGTACATGTGCTTATACACACATACATAATTTGATGCTTAAATACGAATTCAAATAAAATTATTTAAATAGGTATTCTAAAAACAATGTTAGAATTCTAAATAATGTTAAAGTATCATCTTATTTAAGAATTCTAAAATAATGTTAAAATCAATGTTAATTTTGCTGTCTTTCAAGCATTTATTAATGAACACATTTCACTGTATTTAATATTTCCACATTAGGAAGGCATTATGATAGCACTAAAGAAGAAGTCAGCTCTTACCTAAGCATAAAGACTACTCTTTAAAAAACTTTTACTTATGTATCCTTTACATTTGTCCAGAATACAAAAATTGCTTCTAGAAAACCATTCCTTCCAAGGGCAAAAGCTAAACATACTGGACCTTTAGTACAGGGATCTAAGATTACACACTCTGTTTTGACATTTAGTATTTGTAGGACATCATCTATCAAACAAGGAGTATTTATCTACAATGAGTTTCAATCAAGGGAAAACAACTCAATTAATATTTTCATAAACTACATATTCTGTAAAGATTCAAAGAATAAATTAACTAACAAAAATTAGTTAAAAGAGTATTTTTTATAAGTACCTCTTTTATTTCTGGGGCACTGTCTCACTACAAGGCACATTTATGAGTTGTAACACAAATTAAGAACCTATTTGTCCCTTTAACAAATGACAAATAAGGGTGCCTGGGTGGTTTAGTAGGTTGAGCATCCAACTCTTGATTTTGGCTCAGGTCATTCATGATCCCAGGGTCATGAGATCAAGCCTCATGTCAGTCTCTGCACTGGTGGAGCCTTCTTGGGATTCTCTCCCTCTCTCTTTCTCCCTTTCTCTTCAACCCTCTCCCCAACCTGCACACACTCTCTCTCTGTCTAAAATAAATATTAAAAATTAAAAAAAAAAGAAATCTCAAACATTCTGCAAATACAAGCTTTCTCATCAAAGACCATCAAAATACAGCTGATTAATTTTCTGCAAAATTTAAATAAATCGTTATTAGATCTTCTTCTGAAATCAAAAAGAAAAGACTAGGCAAAAGAGTTTTCCTGAAGTACATAAACAGAATCTGTAAAAAGAGACAGACTTTGACATCCATAAAAGGAGCACTCTTATAAAAGAGACTTGCTATTAATCACTTTTAAGTAAAGAAGGAAGACACTATTTTTTAATGAGTTTATGAATGATTTTTTAATATCTGTGCTTTTTCTTTTTTTAAAAAAGATGACTAAGTAACAGACAGATTTATTTGCTCTTAAGAGACACTTACATGAAGTTGCAAGATGCTGAAATTTGACTTAACAGGACAAAGCTCCCAGGTCTCATTCTCTAGAAACATCCTCAATTCATCAAGCCGTGTTCTTAAAAAAATAAAACAAACACTCCAAAAAGTTAGAAGAACAGTAAACTGTACATAAGATTTAAGAAAATAAATTTGATTAAAGAATTATCATCATAATCATAATCAACTTTGAGAATCCATTCATATCAACACAGCAAACACAAACATTTACTTTTGCTTGTATCTTATCATAGTTAAGAGAAAAAGACTCTCGAGTATTTACTAAACTCACAATATCTTTACTATATTACAAAAATAATGAATGTACAGGAAATGACATTTTCAAGGGACTAAACTAAAAGCTACTCATCAATTCACATACCTAAACTATCCCTAGCTAATCATATATCAATGCCAAAAAACAGAAATAATTTACAAAGCTTATGAGATCATTAACACTACAAAGATCTTAGTCATACTTACTAAGCCATAAGATCAAGATGATTATCACTCTCCAAATATATTTAACTCAGTCCCTATCTCTATACAACATTTACAAATTAAGTTGGCAAGTATGGTACTTATATGGCCAGCACTGCACTAATCATTTACATCATATTGAGCTCCTCTTACTTTTCAAATGCTATTGTGGTTTACTGTCTATCCTGAATAATAAGTACATTAAATAGGCAGTTCCAGAAAAATAACTACTTTCCAGTTGACCCAGAAAACAAAGGGCCAATGCCTGCCCTACTTTCCCCTTCTTGTAAAAGCTTGTTATTAACAATGTTAACCTGCTAAAAGCAAAATCTAAATTTTAAAAAAACCCACAGATTCTAAAAGAGATGATAAATGGGTAAATCTGTAAAAAGCAAAAACTGCTCCAAATATTGGAATTAACAGAGGGGGACTTTAAGATTACTATTATAATTAAGTTAAATAAAATAGAGGAAAAAGATGTAGAAAATGGGTAGAAAAGATCATTTCAAAGATTTGCAATAACAAAAACAAATAAAAATATAATCACCTTGAGTTAAAAGCTGGTTAAGTAAAACAGAAGACAGAACTAAGGAACTCAAGGACAGATTGATAGAAACTATACAAATGGAAGCACGAATTAAAAACATACAAGAAGCAACAGAAAAGATCATAAAAGATAGATGAGTCACAGTCAAAACATCTAGTATGCATGCAGTTGAATGGAGAAGATAGAGAAAATGAACAGAAGCAGTATTTGAAGAGGTAATGGCTAAGAATATTCCAAAAGTGTCTGTGCCCGAACATACACCATATTCGAAAATTAACAAAATGGACCATACTATAAACTCAAACTATAAAAGTTTACAACTCTTACAATTCAATAATGAAAAGACAAATAACCTAAGAAATGGGCAAAGGTTTTGAATATACATTTTTGCAAAGATATACAAATGACCAATAAGCATATAAAAAGATGCTGAATATCACCAATCATTAGGGAAATGTAAATCAAAAACATAACGAGACACCACTTCATAACCACTAAGATAGCTATAATCAGAGATCTACAATAACAGGCATTGACAAGGCTCTGCAGAAATCAGAGCTCTTTATACGGTACTGATGAGAATTTAAAATGGTGCAGCCACTTTGGAAACAGTTCCACGGTTCTTCAAAATGTTAAACAGAGTTACCACTTAACCTGGAATTCTACTCTGTGTTGGTTTACTGTGGCTGCTGTAACAAACCACCAGAAACTAAGTGACTTAAAGCAACAGAAATTTATTCTCTTACAGCTCTGGAGGCCAGAGTCCAAAACAGTATTAATCAGCTCGCAATCAAGGTGTCAGCAGGACCAAACTCTGCCCAGAAACTCCAAACATCATCTACAAATCTGTTCCTTGCTTCTTGCAGCTTATGGTGGTTATCACCATTCCGTGGTGTGGCCTCAGTGTTCCGATCTCTGCCAATCTTCACATTACTTTCTCCTGTGCATGTCTTTTCCTCTGTGTCTGTGTCAAAGCATGAGAAAACTCAACGTGCCAATACTGGCTTTTAAGATGGAAATGGGCATGTGCAAGGACTGGCCAGCAGCTTCTTAAAGCTGAGAATGTTCCCTCGCTGAAAACAGGGATCTCAGTCCTAAAACCATAAGAAATTGATTCTGCCAGCATCCTGAATGTGCTCAGATGGGGATTCTTCCTCAAAGTCTTTTGATCAGAGCCCAGCCCTGCTTACACCTTGATTTTGGCTTGGTGGGACCTTAAAGCAGAGCACCTAGACAAGCTGATCCAGACTTCTAACCTTAGAACTGTGACACAATAAATTGATGTTGTTTTAAGCTGTTAAGCTCATGGCAACTTATTACCTAATAATATAAAACTATTATAGTGATAAAAGGTACCAACTGACAGACAAAAACAGCTTAGTAAAACCTCTCCTGTGTAAAGAGTATACAGAAAATAAGATAGGAAGTAAAAGTATATGATAAAAACATATAAAAAACACTAGAAGGGTAAGAAAGGTAAATGCAGTTAGAAAGTTGGTTCTTGCATTACTCTGGAAGTATACTAACTTATCAACAACAACAGGAGTGCACAATGAAATGACAATAACCACAACAAGAATCTATTTTTAAGAAGCAAACTGAGAAAAAAATAGCATAAAAGTAAAAAATATGAATCAATCCAAATGAAAGACAAATAATATACGAAAAAAGAATAACACTTTTAGAAGTAAAACAACTATATGATGGATTTAAACCCAACTATGCCAATAAATACATTAAATGAAAATACAAAACAGTTAATACAAAATATAAAAATCATGAGACTAGACTTAAAAACAACAACTACAAAACAAAACAAGACAAATGACATGCTGTATACAAGAGACACACTTTAAAAAAACTTTTTTTCTAATGTTTATTTTTGAGTGAGAGAGACAGAATGCAAGTGGGGGAGGAGCACAGAGAGAGAGGGAGACACAGAATCCAAAGCAGGCTCGGCGCTGTCAGCACAGAACCTGACGCAGGGCTCGAACTCAGAAACCATGAGATCATGACCTGAGCCAAAGTTGGATGCTTAACCGACTGAGCCACCCAGGAGCCCCAAGAGACACTTTAAATATAAGGCCATAATTAGACTGAAAGTAAACATTACACAGAAACATGATTTCTTAAAATTATGAAATAGGGTAGAATTTTTTATCAAAAATTTTTTCTTCACCTACTATGATGATCTTTATGGTATTTTTCCTATATTTTGTTAATTAGTAAATTGAATTAATTTTAAATATTTAGTCAACCTTATTCTTCCTCTTAAACATTACCTGTTTGTGATGTTATTATTCTTTTTAGGCATCACTGAATGCAATTTGCCAATATTTGTTTAGAAGTTTTCCATCTATGCTTTTAGGAGATGCTAGCCTATAATTTTTCTTTTTGTAATGTCCTTGTTATGTTCTGGAACCAGTGCTATGTTGGCCTCATAAAATAAGTTATGAAGCATTCCCTCTTCCTCTATTTTCTGAAGGAGTTGGTGTTGGTTTTTCCTCCTTAAATTGGGCAGAATTTACCAGGAAAGGCAGCAAGCCTAGAGATGGAAATGTTTTAAAGTACATATTTAACTTCTTTAAAATACATATGCCTATTCAGATTTTCTCTATTTCACTTTGTTACCTTATTAAGTTTGGTCTGCTAAGAAACTTGATCTTTTCATCTACACTGTCCATTTCATTAGCAGAAAGTTGTTCCTACCATTCTATTACATATCTACATTACTAAACGTTTACTGTATTCTTTTTTAAATTGGAGTACAGTTGATACCTTATTATATCTTTAATGTCTAGGATCCATAAATACCCTCTTCTTAATTGCTGATAGCGATAACCTGTTTTCCTTTTTTTTTTTTTTTTGCTGTTTTGCTAGTAGTTTTATAGAATCCTATTATACATTTGCTTTCTATTCTAGTGATTTCTGCTCTTATAATTTTCCTCTCTTTCTTTTTGTTTAATTTGCTGTCATTTTTGTAACTTTTTGAAATGGAAGTTTAGTGCACTGATTTTCAAACTTCCTCCTTTTCCAAAAACATGCACTTAAAGCTAAAAATTTTCCCCTCTGCTTTAGATGAATCCCACAATTTTCATGCCATGGTTTCATTATTATTCATTTAAAAGTATTTTCTAACTTCCAATATGACTTTTTTCTTTGACCACTAAAAATAGGTTGGTTAATTTCCAAAAACTGGTAGGTTTTCTTGTTATTTTTCTGTTGTTTATCTCTAGTTTAATTTCACTATGGTCACAGAATATAATCTCTATGATTTCAATCCTTTGACATTTTTTAAGTACTTGCTAATTATGATACAACAGATGATCAATTTTGATAAACTTTCTGCGTACTCTTGAAAAAATACATATTCTGCAATTGTGTGTCTCTCTATAATACGCACAAATACAAATTAGGCAAATGTAACTAAATATGTTGGTCAAACACATATCCTTAGTGATTTTTTATCTGCTTTCATTATGAATCATGAAAAGTGGTATAAAAAATTTTGTCATTACAGAATTGTCTACATCTCCTTGTAGTCTGAATATTTTACTTTATCTGTTTTGGAGTTATGTCAGTAGAGGCATACAAATTTAGAATTGTTATATCTCCCTAATGAATAACCCCTTATCATTAAGAAGCATTCTCTTTATTTTTAGCAATACTTCTTGACTTAAAGTATACTTTGTCTCTTGGGAATTTCTTTAATCTAACATAAAGTACCTACAAACATCTACCACAAATATACTTAACAACAAAACACTGCACAATTAAGACACCCCTGACTTGTCATGACTTGTACTCAAAACTGTACCAGAGGTCTAACCAGGACAAAGATTAGAAAGATACATAAAACTATCATGATTCACAAATGATGTAAATGTATACATAGAAAATTCAAAAGAATCTCCAACTATTAGATTTAATAAAATGCTAACTTAACCACCAGATCACAGGAATTTCAGGTCAACATACTAAATCAATTTACACATGTATATCTGGTGTGTGTGTGTGTGTGTGTGTGTGTGTGTGTACATACATATGCATATGTACAGAAAACAACTGGAAACTTTAAATACAAATCAAAACTCATAATAGCATAAAAAAGATTATGCAATGTTCAAAAACAGGCATGACTAATCAACAGTGATAGAAGTCAGAACAGTGGTGACCTCTAAGGATGGTTTTGACTGAGAAAGGAGACAAGAGATCCCTCCAGGGTAGTGGAAAAATTATGTATTTTAACCTGAATAGTTTATGTGGTATACACATATGTAAAAATTTATGGAGTTGTACATTAAGATGCGTGTACTTTTATATTGCACTTTAATAATATTTTTCAAAAGATAAAACCTTAATAATCCTCTCACTCCACTCCCTAAACTGTCTACCATAAAGGCAGGCTTGTTTTAAAAATATGGCCACCAAGGGCCTTAGGAAATGTCAATCCAATTGTGAAGGGTCACAAGGTCACGACTAGCAGCCAGCAGAGAGGGGCCTTTATTTCCAAATCTTGTTCTGTTCATTGCACTACAGTTGAAAAATCTACTTATTTTGTGACTGTGAATGCTAAATTGGTTAATATTATCCAAATTGATTCGTCAGAGCCACAGAAAACATCCTTTACAGCTCTTTGCCCAAGAACATTTTATACAAATTGGAAGATTTGCATTTTACTTCTTTCTTTCATTTTACTCTACTAATGTACACAAAGAATAGCAGTTATGATGAAAAAAGCAGTGTGTATACAAACTACAAACTGCAATCAAATGCTGAATAACAGATAGGACTGTAGACATATGACATGAAGAGCAATCCTAATTATTACTATTTAAGCAATTCAGGTGCCCTCTGTGTTCTTTAGAAACAAGATACAAGTAGGATACAAAAAAGCTTCTGTGGTATACAAATGAACAGGTACAATTAAAATAAAATTTAAAAGACTGTAAAGGGCAAATAAAGTAGAGACAATGACCAATCTAAGAGGCATCTCAAATATGCTGACCTCTGAATTAAAGGGGGGAAAATCCATGAATTAGAACTGTGTGATACCCAGATCTTTTACTTAACCTGATAAAAGACTTGATGCAATAAAAGGTAGGTTCCAAAAACAAATGATCAAATCAAAAACTTCAAAGAAAGTAAAGACTCCAGTACAAGCCCATCACATTTGTAAGAGAAGTAACTTGATGCTCAGAGAAGAAAACCAAATTACACAGGAGATGAAGTTAGTGGACCCCAAAGAGGCAGGAACCGAAGGCCACTGATAACACCACACTGCCCCAAATACTATAATAGCAGGAAGAAAACTGGAAATCAGTAACAACAGTATAAACTAAGAGGAGTTTAATAGTGGTCCACCCACTATTACTGTGTACTATTGCAGAGGGAATTAGTCTAACTCAGATATACACCATGAAAACTTTGTTTCCATTTGAACTCCAAAATTTAAGCCCTACTGCACAGTGTAGAGATGCAAATGTTTTTACTTTTATGTAATCTAATTTAAAGTATTTTATATGCTAAAAATAATTTATTGGTACCATTATAACCAAATCAAGAACATTTGTTTTCTAAAAATGTTTCTCCTATTCTCCCCAGGAATATAGTGAGGAGAGTTGCAACAATATCTACTTTCCCACACTCCTCCTCTCCCACGAAATGACTCTACCAGTACCCCATCAAATCTCTCTCCTCTTGATTCTGGGCCAGCCTCATGACACACTTATATTCCAAGGAATGTGGTGGAAGGGCTGCATGACTTTTTTTAAAATGTTTATTTATTTATTTTGAGGACAGAGAAGGAAGGGCACAGAGACAGAATCTTAAGCAGGCTCCATACTTCACAAAGAGCCCAATGCTGAGCTCAGTCTCACAACCACGAGATCATGGCCTGAGCCGGTATCAAGAGTCAGACACTTACCGAATGAGCCACCCAAGTGCCCCAGGACTGTGTGGCTTCTAAGCCTACATCAGAATAGGCCATGAAGCTTCCACCTGGGTTTTTTTTAGAAAAGTAGTGTTGTGGGAAGCCAGCTGCCATATAAGAAGTCCAGCCATCCTGAGATCATCATACTGGAAAGGCCACATGCAGCCACTCTGGCTAACAAACCCAACTTTGTACATCCTCTGATCCATCTCCACCAAGGTACAAGCAAAGGCATCTTGGATCCTCTTGGATCACTTGGTCCAGGCAGAAAAATAAAGAGAAGTACTGTATACGAATAATAAATTTGATCCTAGAAACACACATTTTAAAGATACTTTAAAAATAAGTCTTGGGGTGCCTGGGTGGCTCAGTCGGTTAAACACCTGACTGTTGATTTCGGTTCAGGTCATGATCTCATGATTCTGAGACCAAGCCCCACATCGGGCTCCAGGCTGGGTTGGGGCCTCCTTAGGATTCTTTCTTTCCCTCTTGTCTTACACGCATGCACACGTGCATGCTCTCTCTCTAAAATAAAAAATAAATAAAAATAAGCCTTTCTCACCTGGGCAATGAAAGAGTTTTTCTCCCTAAAAGGATAGGTGATCTCTCCCCTCTTTTAACACCAGTCGCTATAACTTTAGGACCCTTGAAAATATTTTATAATATTTGATTATTAAAGTAATTACAAATTAAAGTGCACTTGTTTTAAATAGAATGTTTGGACAATTACATATTTTACATAACACTTACATCATTACTATTTAAATCAGATAATTTGTGCTTTGGGGAATTCTGCAGCCTTTGGCAGAAGGATTGCTTTGGAGGTACACAAACTCAGTACCTGAACATAAAAGGAATTTGGGGGAATAAAACTTCTATTTTTATAAGGTAAGAATTCATATTGATATATACTGCTCCCTCACAGTCTCATATAATTTTGCCCTAGAAAAAGATAATGGCATAGAAACTTTTATACAACTATCATAAGCAACATGAGCACATTTTATAAATAGAAAATGTTTGGCCCAAAGTGTAAAATGCTTCTATTTTCATCTTAGTATGCCTATATCTTCAAACCAAAAGTCTAAGTAGACTCTAAGTCTGAATAATTTGGTCCAAGAATTTTTTCATCATCAAGAGCTCTATTCAGCAGTATAGGACCATGAAGCAAATTGTGAGCGTATTTTAACTTTTATTAACAAAATTAAAACCCACTTGATCTATATTTTATCATATTTCATTCTGTTCTTCAATATTTATGTAGTATGATTTGATGATGAAGATACTAAATTGGAATTTAACAGACTAATGTAATGACTTCTGTCAATTCAGTGTTATCATACATTGGCATCATTTCCAAACTACCTGTAAAGTTTATCTTGCTTTATAAAGAACAAGATGTATTTCAGAACACATTAATGGTTGGCACTAACTTCACCATATTATTTTTATTATAATTTTTCAAATGGCAACTGTTGGAGAGATAATGACTATAACCAGTATATAAGCTAGATTCGTTTAAAAACTGGGGATAGAGAAAAATCTTTAAAGAAAGTTAAATCTTTACTTTTTAACCTATTCCAATAGGCTAACATACAATGCAGCAAGAAAAAGGGAAAGACCTTCCAGCAGCATTTACGGAGACCTTTTTAACTAGCCACCTCATTTTGCAGTTGATAGAACCAATATCCCAGAGAAGTTAAATGATTTGTTCAATGTCAGAGAGTTTGCAAGCAGCAAAAGTGGGATAAGAACCCAAGTCTACTATCTCCCAGTCCAGCTCTCTTTCTAAAAATACAGGATAGCCTCTTCAATGGGAAACAAATTTCATAAATATTTCTAAGAGAAGTCTATTAAAATTTTGAGTGTTTTGGAAACATTAAATAATTCATTTCTATAACCTCTAATTTCATAAAGGTGAACTTTGGTGAGGAATCTCCATGAGGGTCATAGTCTAGAAATGCCCATGACTGGCTGCCATAGATGACAGGCAGCTTTTAACAACAAGTAAAGTAAAAAGCAGCAGGGAGACGATTAAATAAATCAGTGTTTTTGCACTGCACACATCTTGCCGTCACTAGGAACACCAAAATGTCTCTGGTTGTCTTACTAAATGCAAGTAGTCTTTGGGAGACGGACATGTGGCATGCTTTCATTCTCACAGGTAAGCAAGGCTTCTGGCTCCCTCATGGTTCCTTATCCTTTCCCATCTATGATTTTAAATCTCCTCATTCTGGAGCACCTGGGTGGTTCAATCGGTTAAGCATTCAACTCTTGATCTTAGCTACGTGTTGCTCTCAGGTTGTGAGTTCAAGCCCTGTGTCAGGCTCCATAAAATAAAATAAAAACTGTTCCTTTTGTACAGCAATGTGTATAAGTCAGACTGTCTGTTTCAACATGGCTTAAGTTTTAACAGGAAAAAAATACATAAATAAAGGCAGTGTTAGTGTTTCATGTTATCCCCTTTCCACTGTTTTCCTGAGGTTTAATCAATTAAAAAAAGTTTTTTAAATTTTCTAAAATTTCTCTTCAATTACAAAATTCAAAGGCTCTGCTTTTGTACTGGATCAATCTAAATCCCATTCAAAACATATTTAATAGTTCACAATTAACACAGAACAATATATCTAATAATGAGTTAGTCAATAGTTTGATGTCCAATAATCTCTATTCTGACATGGCACCTAAGACTGTAACCATGTATTGACTCTGAACAAGAAGAAAAAGCAAAATTTAAAATCCTTACCATCCCCAGCATCAAATAACAACCAAAAAAATCTGAACTTAATTTTAAAAATTAAAAATGTACAATAAAAGTAAAATACAACAATTCAAATGATAAAGAGTATATAAGGGATACAGTACAATACAGGGTCCACCTTATATCAGGAAAGGGATAATAAAAGCTCTCTCAATTTAATGCTACTTTAATTATCCAATCACATTGCTAATTAAACATTCTTTCCCACCTTCCTCAATTCCCAAAACCATTCCTAATCACCCTTTCTGAAGTCAATGATGACAGTTTTGGAATGTCTTGACTTTGTGACTTGATTTTAAAAATCATGCTCTCTTCTTTAGAAACCTTCTTATTCCTAAAAGGCAGAAGCTTTCAAATAACCTGTCACTGAGTGCTGCCTCTACTGATCTAACTTTCTTACTAGCTCACACCACATATGTAGGTATAGAAGAGTGGCCAAATTCTTTGGGTGAACTCTGACATAATAATCATTTTTCATCCAAAAAAGAAATTGGTTCAATATTTAGTTCAACATTTTTGAGCTCCTCAAAACAATCTATTAAATTTTACAATAAATAAGTAATGAGAATATTTTATGGTATTTTTTTGGGGAAAAAAAAGTCCTTAGCCATCTTATAAAGACTTCAAAGAGCAAATTCTTCCAAATTCAAAAGTAATTCTTTTAAAGCAATGATTGCTATAACGTTTAAACATGAGACGAAATATTCTCATTATGTAAATAAGTCTATTCACATTTTATTAGAGTTCTTACCTATGGTAGTTCTTAAAATAATTGACACTTTGTTTTCTAATGGACTCTTGCAAAACTTCAGATTTACTACCACAAAATTCTTCTCCAACTTGCATCAACCTAGTTGGATAAAAAGATTCATATTAATTTCAGCAACATCCTTATAGAACAAAAGTAGTCTAGGCCATCTTTCTTCAAAGATAACAAAACATAAAAATGGATGTCTGAAAAAATTCTAAAGATTGCAAATTGATTATGGTTTATAGACATCTAAAGGACAGAAATATTTGAACACACACAAACCCAGAAGAAATTAGATTATGAATATGTTCAATTGTCTTCATTCCCAGGACGAAATTACACCTCATAAGTCACTGATTCATGATTTCTTTGATTATCATCGTTGAATGAATCAAACGAAAGAATAAGATCTCAAACAGTACCTGCTAATTATATCCAAAACAAAGATGAAGTCATCATATTTAAATATAGACAAATCTGTTCCAAGCAAGTATGTTTTCACTTTTAGTTGAACATCCTGTAAAACAAAACAAAAAAATATTTCAAGTAAACCCAAAATATAGAAAATAAGTTCCCAGAACCATTTATTCTACAGCTACATATTAAAATGAGACAGGAATATGTACTTAAGAATATATATTTAGGCCAATAACCAATATCCTATCAGTGGTATCACAGAGACAATTCCACAAGCATCAGATATAAAAATAGAAATGGCCACAATCATCACTGTTAATACATACATACACATATGCAAGATTAAGAAATATATCCAAGTGTTAAATATGAAGATAAAAATCATCACTTATGTGTGGCTGGTAGGCTAGAAATCCCAAAATAATTAGAATTAATAAGATAAATATGTGAGGGGATTATGTATAATACATAAAAATTAAGTTTTCATGTATTTCTGCTGTAGCACCTTAAAATGAAGGGATTCCATTTAAAATAAATATTAAAAGTATAATATACTTAGGAAAAGTTTTAAAAGGCAATATCAGACCTATAAGTAAGAACTAACAACTCTAAGAGGACACAAAAGAAATTTCAATAAAATGAGAGTCAATAAAATGAATGAGTGACTAAATAGTGCAAGTCAACTTTTCCAAATTAATGTAGCAGTTCAATGAGATTCTAACCAAATTACAAAAAAACTTTTCCTTTGAACAATCATTCTAAAATGCACCAGAAATAAGAAACAGGCAATAACCTCTTTTTTAAAAATTAAGCTTTGAAAAGGTAGGGTAAAAGATATAAGTGATGTTGGAGGACCTGTACTACCCGTATTAAATGTATTAAATACTATTTTTTAAAAAAGAATAGTACCAGTACCCAAAGAACCAATAAAATATGACAACTCAGAAATAGTGCTAATATATACATGAGCTTAATAAATTGCAATAAAAACTATTGTTTGCCAATTATTTACTTTTTGTCAGCATTATGCTAAGAACTTTATAAATTATCATTAATCCTAATGATACCAGGCATAACTTGTGAGCAGGCATAACTTGTCCTTCTAAGAGAAGAAAACGTGAAAATAGGTCAAGTAATGGTCTTAATTCACATGCCCCATGAATGACAAAGCTAAGACTTGAACCCAGGTGTCTCTGCCTTCAAAGTCTCCTCTTTTCACTGGACTTTGCTACAAAGAGGCATCACAAATAAAGAGACAAGAAAAAAGATCATCCAGAAAGTAGTGAAGGGAAAACCAACTAGATTTGGGGGCAAAAACAACTCACTCCTCTCTTTACATCACATATCGGAAGATATATAAATGGATTAAATAAGCGTTTTTATATGTTTCAAATATTTAAAAATTAATCCAATAAAGCAAAAATATTTTCTGAGCACTTATTAAGTGTTCTAGGCAGGACTCTAGGTATTTGGGATATAGCAATTAATGTAAAGTTTATATAGTATCTACAATTACCAGATGAATGTTGACCTGAACTTTACATAAGAAAAAATAGGTTAAGAATAAATGTAGCGTAAGTCACAAAGGATAAAGGTCAATAATTTGACCTCATAAAAATGTGGATCATCTGCATATTGAAAATAAGTGAAAACAGACATATGATATACAAAAGATTACTCATTTTCATATAAATCATTTAGAACTTAACAAAAAAACACAAGCAAATAATTCACAAATCAGTAAGTTATGGATTCTTTAAATGTTCAGCTTCTCTAATAAAGTATGAATTAAAACACTAATAAAAATATAAACAGATTGAACTGCCAAATTAAGAGATAAAGTCTTTCATGGGGCGCCTGGGTGGCTCAGTCGGTTAAGCCTCCGACTTTGGCTCAGGTCATGATCTCGCGGTTCGTGGGTTCAGCCCCGCATCAGGCTTGGTGCTGACAGCTCAGAGCCTGGAGCCTATTTCAGATTTTGTGTCTCCCCCTCTCTCTCTCTGCCCCTCCCTTGTTCGCACTCTGCCTCTCTCTGTCTCAAAGTAAATAAACATTTTTTAAAAATTTTTAAAAAGATAAAGTCTGTCTCTCAAAAACAAAACATTTCTTTTACATTTATGGAAGACACAACTAAAACATGAACCAAAAGTACTTAAAGGGATAGTCAAAAGAAAATATGAACAAAATAAACACAGCAATGGTAATAACAAAGCAAACTAGAATTCATAGCAAAATGCCTCAGGATAAAAAAACATATTTTTTTAATTAATGAAGGGAACTATGTACAAAGAAGGTAAGTAAAGTGGTTATTAGCATTGCAGCACCAATCAACATAGCATCCAAGTATAAAAAGCAAAAGCTAATGTTAGAAATAAAACAAAAACCTGACAAAATTACAATTCTTTTGGAGGATTAAAACTCCTCCCTCAGTATTACACAGGCCAAGGGAAAAAAATAATAATAAAGATAAATTTTAGAATAAGACTATTAATAATAAGGTTGCTTTAATATACACATAGAACTTAATTCCCACCACAAAAAAGAAATACGTGGTTATTTTTCCAAATGTCCAAGCAAAAACTTTTTAAGTGGGTGGCTAACGGGATATAGAGAAAATCTCAAATTCACAAAAAGTAGAAATATTGCAATGCTAATTCTCTATAGTAAAAAGAAATAAGCATATGAATAACATGAATAATTTCTTACACCAAATATTTAAGGGCAAAATAAAAATCCTAGAAGATCAAGACTTTCATATAAATAGATTTGTAAGCTCCATTACGGACCATGGGTTCACCACCATCTTCTCAAATTGACGGTGTCTGCCAAATGGTACAATTGAAACAAACTTTTTGTTACAGACTTTCTAGTTGAGTCAAAATGCATGGAAAATATTCTAAAAATTTTCACATCAAAAATCACAGTCATTCTAATTTTGAGTTTAATTTTTATGTCAGAAAGGTTAAATATCCTCTTAGGATTTTCAATCCTTTTTAATTATCCCTATAACAAATTTATGATGGATGAACATAAATTGTAACATGCTCACGTATGCTTTGGAATTCAGGATTTCAAATGTTAGAAATGTACTCTGGCACATACATAGCATGTATCATATAACAGCCCCAGTGGGGTGTAAGGCAGTATCCCAAAATAAAATGTATTAATATTCCTGTAACATATAAATATTCTCTTTAATGAGATAAATATTACAAAAAGTTTCATGATTATATTGGTCTGGTTCTGCTGCTGAATGAATTCAAATCAGGTCAGGTTTGCTTGCTGAATGTGTTATCAAAAACATTTGTTTTTCAGAGCTTTTCCTTTTTTCAATTGAACTGAGCCTTGTACTTTCAAATGACAAACACTCAATGCATTCCTAAAGTATATAAAATACTGTTTCAGAACTAGTGAGAACTAGGGTGGAGGAGCAAACAAGACTTGGGAGTGGTAGAGGTGAAGACACTCTGAAGCCTGAAATGCGCAACACAACAATCTATACTCAAAAGAATGATCACTTTCATTAAATTGGCCAATGCTTAAATGAAAATAGCTTTACTAAACATCATATTTAATAGGTTCTCCTATATCAGGAATGATTTCAGGTTGCCAGACTGAATGGAAACTAGCTATATAAAATGCCAGGTCAGTATTTCAAAGTACACTGAATTACCAGAAATTCTACCATGGATTCTACAATTTCAACTAAGTACAATCAATGTTATTAGGAGATTATATCATGAGATTAAATCAGAAATAACTGATATCTGACCCTAGATTTATATTGATTTAGATATCCCTTTCCAGTATATTTAATATTCAGAAAAAAAGTCAGCCCAAATCCATAATTAATAGTAAATTAAAAAGCAGTTTAAGGGGGCATCTGGGTGACTCAGTCAGTTAAGCATCTGACTTTGGCCCAGGTCACGATATCATGGTTTATGAGTTCAAGCCCCTCATCAGGCTCTGTACTGACAGCTAAGAGCCTGGAACCTGCTTCTCATTCTGTGTTTCCCTCGATCTCTGCCCTGCCCTGCTCACACATACTCTCTCTCTCTCTCTCTCAAAAATAAAAACACACATTAAAAAAAAAAGAAGTGTAGGGGTGCCTCAGTGGCTCAGTTGGTTAAGTATCCAACTCTTGATTTGAGCTCAGGTCATGATCTCAGGGTGCATGGGATTAAGTCATGCATCGGGCTCCAGGCACTGATAGCATGGAGCCTGTTTGGGATTCTTTCTCTCCCTCTGTTTCTGCCCTTCACCAACTCATGTGTGCATACACTCTCAAGATAAACTTTAAAAAAATTTCTTTACGGAGTTTATTTATTTTTGAGACAGAGAGAGAGCACGAGCTGAGGAGGGGTAGAGAGAGAGGGAAACACAGAATCTGAAACAGGCTTCAGGCATTGAGCTGCCTGCACAGAACCCGATGTGGGCCTTGAACCCACGGACTTCAAGATCATGACCTGAGCCAAAGTCAGACACTTAACCAACTGAGCCACTCTGGCACCCCAAATAAACTGTCTTAAAAAGTAGTTTAACGTAGAATAAAGTTCCATATATGAAAAACCCACAGCTACCATCATACTCAATGGTAAAAAACTGAGAGCTTTCCCTCTAAGATTAGGAATAAGAAAAAGACGCCCACTCTTGCTACTTTTATTCAACACAGCACTGGATGTCCTAGCCACAGGAGTTAGACAAGAAAAAGAAATATTTGTAAGGAAGAACTTAAACGGTCACTGGCAGATGACAGGGCATTATACATAGAAAACCTTAAAGACTTGACCAAAATACTACTAGAAGTAAAAACTGAATTCAATAAAACTGCAAGATACAAAATTACTACCTAGAATTTGGTAACATTTCTATAAACTAATAACAAAGTGGCAGAAAGAGAAATTAAGAAAATAATTCCACTTATTATTGTTCCAAAAAGAATAAAATGCCTAGGATTAAACAACCAAAAAAAGGTGAAAGACCTTTATTCTGAAAATTATGAAACAATGATGAAAAAAAGTGAAGACAACACCAACAAATGGAAAGATATTCCATGATCATGGGCTGGAAGAACTAATATCGTTAAATGTCCACACTACCCAACCTACAGGTTTAATGCAATCCCTATCAGAATATCAACAGTACTTTTCACAGAACTAGAACAAACAATCCAAATTTTTATGGAACCATGAAAAAGACCTCAAATAGCCAAAGCAATCTTGAGAAAGAACAACAAGCTGGAGGTATCACAATGCCAGATTTCAAGATATTTTACAAAGCTTAAGTAATCAAAACAGTATGGTACAGGCACAAAAATAGACACACAGACCAATGGAATATATAGAAAGCCCAGAAATAAGCCAACATTTGTACGGTCAATTAATCTATGATAAAAAAAAGCAAGAATAACCATAGGGAAAAGACAGTTTTTTCAATAAATGATGCTGGGAAAACTGGGCAGCTACATGCAAAAGAATGAAACTGTACCACTTTCTTGCACCATACACAAAAACAAATTCAAAATGGATTAAAGCCTGCTTCCCCAGGGTCCGTGGCTAAAAACACACACACACACACACACACACACACACACACACACACAAAATGGATTAAAGACCTAAATGTGACACCTGAAACCATAAAACTACTAAAAGAAAATGTAAGCAATAATCTTTTGGACATTAGCCTTAGCGACATCTTTACAGTTTGGTTTCCTCAGGCAAGGGAAACAAAAGCAAAAATAAAAGATTGGGACTACACCACAGTAAAAGCTTGTCCACGGCAAAGGTGACCACCAACAAAACGGAAAGGTAACCTACTGAATGGGAGAAGACACATGCAAATGATACATCCGTGAGGGGATTAATACCCAAAATATGTAAAGAAATTATACAACTCAACAGTAAACAAAAAACCCCAAATAATCCCATTAAAAATGGGCAGAGGATGTGAGTAGACATTTTTCCAAAGAAGACATACAGATGGCCAATAGGCACGTGAAAAAAAAAGATCAAAATCAAAAAATAAAAAATTACCCCCCAAAATCAGGGAAATGCAAATTGGAACCACAATGAGATATCACCTTATAGTTGTCAGAATGGCTAAAATCAAAAAAGACAAGAAATACCAAGCGTCACTGAGGATGTGAAAAAAAGAAAAGGAACTTTTGAGCACTGCTGATTGGAATGTAAACTGGTATGACCACTATGAAAAATTGTCTTGAAGTTCCTCAAAAAGTTAAGAATAGAACTACCACATGATCCAAAAGAACAGTACAAAAAGAACAAAAAAGAGTTATCATCAAAGAAACTACACTTGTATCTAGGAAATAATGAATTTAAAGAAATTAACAAATTTAAATATCTGATAACAACAACTATGCTACTAAACTGGAAAGGGAAAGTTTAAGAAGATACATTCAACCGATAAACATGGAAGGCACAAAAAACTCAAGGCACAAAAAAACTGACATAGAAAAATTTTTTTCATTCTATACAAGATGTCAACCCAACTATCACCTATTGTTATCCTTTTCCTAAAATTAACAGAAACGGAAATAAATAAATAAATAAATAAATAAATAAATAAATAAATAAAATAAAAATAAATAGAGTATCTCCATAAGAAAACAATTTCTTAAGGTAAGCATGCATTTGCTAGGACACTAAAAGCAAAAAAAGAATCAAGGAATATATGTATATTTCTAATAGAGATTTTCAAATTCAAAGATTTATAGACAAATACATCTGTGAACTAAATTACAGAAGTTAAATTAAATGACAGATTTAGGCCAAAGAAAAACTAACATATAACCAAATCTATAAGGAGTACAAATAAGTACAGAACATTCAAATACTGAGTGAGAAGGCCAACGAGATAGCAGAGAAGTAGAGAGTTCTGTACTTGCTGCCCGCATCTCTCAAACAAAGAAGGGTTGAAGCCAAAAGACACTAAACTACAAGAGTCTAGGATGACAAGAGACAGAGTCCACTAATTAGACACCCTCATAGGTGCGTTATTAGGAACTGGGGAAGATAAAAACGGGCAGGACCGGAGGCATGGAGGGGAGGGCGCCCCCTCTGTGGAGAGAGGGGAAGAGAAAGAACAGCTGAAACTGCTCATAGAACTGTTCCTGGAGAAGAGAAAAAACAGCCCAGGACTGAGAGGGATCCTATAATCCTATCCCTGACCACAGAGTATTTGGAGAGAGATCCTATCTCTAACTGCAGAGCTTTCTTTGGGCTGGGTGCCCCGGTTCTAGGTGGTACCAGGAGGAACCGCTCCCCTACTCTCCCTACTCTATCCCCAGCCAAGAAGCGCCCCAGCCTGTGGGATTATATTTCAGGTGGTATCATTAAAGCATGTAGACTAAGATCTGGAAACAAGGCTGGGCTTGGGACATAGAACACAGCCCACCTTGACTACACCTGCGGCACAGGGAGACCAGACCCAAAGGAGAGATTGGCAATGCTTGGTTCAAGAAGGGACTGGGGGGGGCCACCACTTTTCTCCTTACAACCACCAAGGCGGGGCTCCGGGAGTGGCTCTCTGGACCCACAGTGGAAGGGAGACCTGCCTACATCAAACCACACTCATCCGAGCTGGAAAGCTGGGTTTCTCTTCTTTTTTTTTACTGGAGCCCAGGGAAAGACCAGCATTGATGCACTGTAGTGGTTAATTATAGATCAATTCTTGCTATTCAGATCTATTCTCCCTTATCTCATTCTATCTCTCTTCTCTGCTAGACTGGGCACTCTGGTTATAAGTTTGCTTAAACAGTCACATTTAATCCATTCTCTTAATGCATATTCTACACGAGCTTCATTACCTTCCTTTATCTCTCTGGAATAATCAGACTATACAGTTTCTCTGGGTAACATTATCTTCGTTCCTTTCTCATCACCTCCTACCATATTCTCCTTTTTCTCTATCTGAATTAAGCCTCTTAGTCTCTCTGTTGGGTAAATTTCAATTTCTCTTTCTCCCCACCCCTGTCACTTCTCTCTTTGTATATGCTCTTCCATCAGCACTGCCTCCACCCTGCTCTTTATTTGTAGCTGGGATTTCTGATTTTATGCTTTTAGACTGCCCTTTGTCTTTTGTTGTTGTTGTTTTGTTTTGTCTTCCTTTAGGTTTGCTTGTTTGTTTCAATTTTCTGTGTGTTTGCATGCTTTTGTTCTCTGTTTGTTGGTCTGTTTTCTTTACCAGGGCTACCTCAAAACATAAGCCGAAGTACACGTGGTGGAGAATCCCAAATATCACTATGAGTAGGAAAATAACCAAAGGCACAAAGAGAGACCAAGGGACACCACTAAAAGAATACTTCCTGAATAGCCCTGGACAGTCTATGAGCCTCCTTTAATACTGCAGGACTCACAGGTGCAGAGCACATAACAAGCTTTTAAAAATTACAAGAGGCAGAAAGCTAGCCAAAATGACAAAATGGAAGAACTCTCCTCTAAAGAAATTCCAGGAAGAAGTGACAGCTAAAGAATTGGTCAAAACAGATATAAGCAACATAACTGACCAAGAATATAGAATAATAGTCATAAAATTAATGGATGGGCTTGAAAAAGGCATGGAAGACACCAGAGAAGCTATTGCTACAAAGATTATGGACCTTAAAAATAGTTGTGATGAATTAAAAATGCCATAAATTATGTGCATAATAAAACTGAGGTGGCCACTGCACAGACTGAAGAGGCAGAAAGGAGAATAGGTAAATTTGAAGACACAATTATAGAAAAAGAAGAAGCAGAGAAAAAGAGAGATAAATTGATCCAGGAACACGAAAGGAGAATTCGAGAACTGAGTGATGCAATCAAATGGAACAATGTCCGTATCACAGGAATTTCAGAAGAAGAAGAGAAAGGGGCTGAAGGGGTAGTTGAACAAATTATAGCTCAGAACTTCCCCAATCTGGGGAAGGAAACAGACCTTGAAATCCAAGAAGCACAGAGAACTCCCCTCAGATATTACTTGATCTTCTGCATAACATGTAGTGAAACTAGCAAAATATAAGGATAAAGAGAGAATTCGGAAAGCAGCTAGGGATAAAAGGCCCTAACATACAAAGGGAGACCTATCAGGGTGGTTGCAGATCTATCTACTGAAACTTGGCAGGCCAGAAAAGAATGGCAAGAAATCTTCACTATGATGAATAGAAAAAATATGCAGCCAAGAATCCTCTATCCATCAAGCCTGTCATTCAGAATAGAAGGAGAGATAAAGGTTTTCCCAAATAAACAAAAATTGAAAGAATTCATCACCACTAAACAAGCCCTACAAGAAATCCTGAGGGAGATGTTGCAAGGAACACAAGGTACCAGAGACACCACTATAAGCATGAAGCTACAGAGAACACATGACTCTAAACCCGTGTTTTTCAATAATAACACTTAATATAAATAGACTAAATGCTCCTCAAAAGATAGGGTATCTGAATGGATAAAAAACAAAATCCATCTATTTGCTAACTACAAGAGACTCATTTTATTTTATTTTTTTTAATAGTTTGTCAAATTGGTTTCCATACAACACCCACTGCTCTTCTCCACAAGTGCCCTCCTCCATCACCACTACCTCTTTCCCCCTCCCCCTTCCCTTTCAACCCTTGGTTCGAGACTATTCAATAGTCTCTCAGGTTTTGCGTCCCTCTCTCTCCCCAACTCTCTTTCCCTCTTCCTCTCCCCCTGGTCCTTCATTAGGTTTCTCCTGTTCTCCTGTTAGACCTATGAGTGCAAACATATGGTATCTGTCCTTCTCCGACTGACTTATTTCACTTAACATGACACTCTCGAGGTCCATCCACTTTCCTACAAATGGCCATATTTCATTCTTTCTCATTGCCATGTAGTACTCCATTGCGTATATATACCACATCTTCTTGATCCATTCATCTGGTGATGGACATTTAGGCTCTTTCCATGATTTGGCTATTGTTGACTGTGCTGCTATGAACATTGGGGTCCATGTGCTCCTATGCATCAGCACTTCTGTATCCCTTGGGTAAATCCCTAGCAGTGCTATTGCTGGGTAATAGGAGAGTTCTACGGATAGTTTTTTGAGGAACGTCCACACTGTTTTCCAGAGTGGTTGCACCAGTTTATGTTCCCACCAACAGTGTAGGAGGGTGCCTGAAAAGACTCATTTTAGAACTGAAGACACCATAAGATTGAAAGTAAGGGGATGCAAAAATATCTATCATGCGACTGGAAGTCAAAAGAAAGCTGTAGTAGCAATATTTATGTCAGACAAACTGGACTTTAAAGTAAAGGCAGTAACAAGAGATGAAGAAGGGCATTATATAATAATTACAGGGTCTAGCCATCAGGAAGAGCTAACAATTATAAATGTCTACACACAGAATTCAGAAGCACCCAAATGTATCAACAATTAATCACAAACAGAAATAGTCTTATTGATAAGAATGTGCTAATAGCAGCGGACTTTAATACTCCACCTTACAGCAATGGATAGATCAACTAGACAGAAAATCACTAAAGAAACAATGGACCTGAATGATACATTGGACCAGATGGATTTGACAGATATATTTAAAACTCTATAGGGGCGCCTGGGAGGCTCAGTTGGTTAAGCGTCTGACTTCGGCTCAGGTCATGATATCATGGCTTATGGGTTCAAACTCTGTGTCGGGCTCTGAGCTGACAACTCAGAGCCTGAAACCTGTCTTCAGATTCTGTGTCTCCCTCTCTCTCTGACCCTCCCATGCTTATGCTGTCTCTCTCTCTTTCTCTTTCTAAAAAATAAATAGAACACTAAAAAAAAAATAAAGAACAAAACAACTCTACATCCTGAGGCTATGGAATTCATTTTCTTCTCAAGTGCACATGGCACATTCTCCAAGATAGATCACATACTGGGTCATAAAGCAGACCTCAATAAATATAAAAAAAATTGAGATCATGCCATGCACACTTTCAGATCACAATGCTATGAAACTTGAAATCAATCACAGGAAAAAGTCTGGAAAGCAACATGGAGGTTAAAGAACACCCTACGAACGGGGCAATTGGACAATCAGAGAAGAAATTTAAAAATATATGGAAACAAATGAAAATGAAAATACAACAATCCAAACTCCTCAAGATGCAGCAAAGGCAGTCCTAAGAGGAAAGTACATTGCACTCCAGGCCTATTTCAAGAAACTATAAAAAGTGCAAATACGAAATCTAACAGCACACCTTAAGGAACTAGAAGCAGAGCAGCAAGAACACCCCAAACCCAGCAGAAGAAGGGAGATAATAAAGATCAGGGCAGAAACAAACAATATAGAATCCAAAAAAACAGCTGAACAGATCACTGAAACCAAGCTGGTTTTTTGAAAAGTTAATCAAAATTGATAAACCTCTAGCCAGTCTTCTCAAAAAGAAAAGAGAGAGCACCCAAATGGACAAAATCATGAATGAAAATGGATTTATTATAACCAATCCCTCAGAAACACAATCAATTATCAGCAAATACTATGAAAAATTATATGTCAACAAACTGGACAACCTAGAAGAAATGGACAAATTTTTAATCACACACAGGCACTACCAAAATTCAAACGGGAAGAGAGAGATAATCTGAAAAAACCATAACTAGTGAAGAAATTGAATTAGTTATCAAAAATCTCCCAATAAATATGAGCCCTGGGCCAGATGGCTTTCCTGGAGAATTCTACCAGACATTTAAAAGTCAAACTGCTTTAAAGCAGAGTTAATACCCATTCTTCTCAAGCTATTCCAAAAAGTAGAAATGGAAAGAAAACTTCCAGACTCATTCTATGAAGCTAGCATCACTTTGAATCCCAAATCAGAAAAAAAAAGACAACTACAGGCCAATATCCTTAATGAATATGGATGCAAAAATCCTCAATAAGATACTTGCAAATCAAATTCAACAGCATATAAAAAGAATTATTCATCATGATCAAGTGGGATTCATTCCTGGGTAACAGGGCTAGTTCAATATTCACAAATCAATTAATGTGATTCATCACATTAACAAAAAAAAAGATAAAAAAACACATGATCCTGTCAATAGATGCAGAAAAAGCATTTGACTAAATAGAGCATCCTTTCTTAGTAAAGACCCTCAAGAAGGTTGGGATAGAAGGAACTTACTTAAACATTATAAAAGCCATTTATGAAAAGACCACAGCTAATATCATGCTCAACTGGGGAAAACTGAGAGACGCCCACTCTCACCATTGTTTAACATAGTGCTGCAAGTCCTAGCATCAGTAATCAGACAACAAAAGGATATAAAAGGCATCAGAATTGGCAAAGAAGAAGTCAAACTCACTTTTTGCTGATGACATGATACTCTACATGGAAAACCTGACAGACTCCACCAGAAGCCTTCTAGCACTGATCCATGAATTCAGCAAAGTCGCAGGGTACAAAGTCAACATACAGAAATTAGTTGCATTTTTATATACCAATAATGAAGCAATAGAAATAGAAATCAAGAAACTGATCCCATTCACAATTGCACAAAAACCCATAAAATACCAAGGGATAAACCTAACCAAAGACATAAAAGATCTGTATGATGAAAACTATAGAAAGCTTATGAAGGAAATTGAAAAAGACACAAAGAAATGGAAAAATTTTCCATGCTCCTGGATCAGAAGAATAAACATCATTAAAATGTCATTACTACCCAAAGCAATCTACACTTTCAATGCAATCCCAATCAAAATTGCAGCAGCATTCTTCTCAAAGCTAGAACAAACTATCCTAAAACTTGTATGGAACAAACAATATTGAAGAAGAAAATGAAAACGGGAGGAATCACAATCCCAGACTTTAGCCTCTACTACAAAGCTGTCATCACCAAGTATTGGCACAAAAACAGACACAGAGACCAATGGAATAGAATAGAGAACCCAGAACTGGACCCACAAATGTATGGCCAATTAATCTTGGACAAAACAGAAAACAGTATCCAATGGAAAAAAGACAGCAGATGATGCTGGGAGTACTGGACAGCAACATGCAAAACAATGAAACTAGACCACTTTCTTACACCATACACAAAAATAAGCTCAAAATGGATGAAGGACCTGAATGGGAGAAAAGAAACTATCAAAACCCTAGAGGAGAAAGTAAGAAACAGCCTCCTTGACCTCAACCACAGCAATTTCGTACTTGACACAAGCCCAAAGGCAAGGGATTCAAGAGCAAAAATGAACTCCTGGGACTTTATCAAAATAAAAAACTTCTGCATGGCAAAGGATACAATCAATAAAACTAATAGGCAGCCGACAGAATGGGAAAAGATAGTTGAAAATGACATATCAGATAAAGGGCAAGTATCCAAAATCTATAAGGAACTCACCAAACTCCACACCTAAAAAACAAATAATCCAGTGAAGAAATGGGCAGAAGACATGAACAGACACTTCTCCAAAGAGGACATCCAGATGGCCAACTGACACATGAATCAATGCTCAGCATCACTCATCATCAGGGAAATACAAATCAAAACCACACTGAGATACCACCTCATGTCAGTGAGAGTGGCTAACATGAACAAATCAGGAGACTATAGATGCTGGTGAGGATGTGGAGAAACGGGCACCCTTCTACACTGTTGGTGGGAATGTAAACTGGTATAATCACTCTGAAAAACAGTGTGGGGGACCCTTAAAAAATTAACAATAGAACTCTCCTATGACCCAGCAATATCACTGCTAGGAATTTACCCAAGGGATACAGGAGTGCTGATGCATAGGGGCATATGTACCCCAATGTTCACAGCAGCACTGTCAACAATAACCAAACATGGAAAGAGCCTAAATGCCCATCACCTGATGAGTGGATCAAGAAGATGTGGTACATATACACAATGGAGTACTACATGGTAATGAGAAAGAATGAAATCTGGCCATTTGTAGCAAAGTGGATGGAACTTGAGAGTGTCATGCTAAGTGAAATAAGTCAGGCAGAGAAGGACAGATACCATATGTTTTCACTTAGAAGTGGAACAGGAGAAACTTAACAGAGGACCACGGGGGAGGGGAAGGGGAAGAAATAATTGGGGAGAGGGAGGGAGGCAAATCATGAGAGACTCTTGAATAATGAGAACAAAGTGAGGGCTGATGGAGGTGGGGGAGAGGGGAGGGGGGCTGATGGGCATGGAGGAGGGCACCTGTTGGGATGAGCACTGGGTGTTATATAGAAACCAACTTGACAATAAACTATAAAAGGAAAAAAGAAAATTCAAACACTGAATTTATAAAAGTTTGACATGAAAGTTTCAGTTGCTTTTGTAAAAAAATAACTTAAAAAACTCAAACCTGCCATATTCGTGTAAGTCCATGTTCCAATTTCTTTTTTATGTAGCCACGGTCAAAATTAGTTTCTTCAGTACCCATATTACTCCCTTCTGAAAATAAAAAAGGATACACATTTTCAGTTTGATTCCCATTTTTGTTTTCTAACAAGAAAAAAATCATTTTAACTCTCATATATTGTAAGCCTATGTAAAATATACAAATATTTATACAATCAAAACAATGCCAACAATAGGTATTAGGATTCAACCCATTGGATAAGACAAACTCAGACTGTGAAATATTAAGTATTCTACACTTAAGACCACTCAGTACCCATGTGATTGGAGCTGGAATTCTAACTTGGGTAGGGTGATTGCAGAGAGGAGGTTCTCGGTGACTGCCAGGATATTACAGGAACCAGTAACCTAAGTATAGTGAATATGCATGCTAACAAGAGTACAGGTTGGAGAATTGCACATGCAGTAAGGTAATAATGTATTTGTTTTATATTTTTCATAATCCAGGATAGTCTTATCCATTCCAAATAATCTAGCAATGTCCAGTTCAACAGGTAAAAGCAATGATCTGCTTCAAAACAAATTTCCTCCTAAAAGCAACTGAAAATACAACTATATATATTTATATAAAAAGTTTATGCCTTTTTATGACTAAACTATGTGGAACAACTGAGGATGTGATTTCATCTTAGTCTAACAGGGTATCCACTGGTAACCAGCAAAAGGCCCTTGCATAGGCCACACCCCAGGTTCACTCCTCATGCACCTTTGACCACTCCTACAGTTGAAGCTATTTATTATCTGTATGGTGTTGCTACTAGGAATCCAGCAGCTGAGGGCAGTGCACCTGGACTACACTTTTAGAGTTTTATTTTATGATGGTAAAGTGTTAGAGGATCCCAAGAGTATCACAACAGACCTACAGCAGGTGACCTCAAGACTGTTTCAGCTTTCTCATGTTCTGTGAAGAAAAATTTTCAAATTACAGACTCCTACAATTGTGTTCCTTAAAGTGAATAAGAAAGGATTAATTTCAAGTGAATAAATGACTTTTTCAAGTTCTAGATATTGTCAGCTGTTAGGGTAATCAGAGTCCTGAATATTCGTAAAATACACAGAATCAGGTCAAGGAAATGTAGCAAAGGATTAAGTATAAAATCTCATTCTTATGAATCTAGACAAATATTAAACTTATGTCTTCTATACTACCAGAATCCTACAGTATGATTTGAGTGAGCTTCTACCCACCCAACCACAGAAACCAAGTATTTCAGAAATTAGAAGCTACTAAAATAATTTGATTGATTAGCTACATTAAATTGTATGCAAAAGAAAAACTTGTGCACTATAATTTATTTTGCCCCTATTAATGAAAATGCTGATAAAAGCATTTAGTACTTTTAAAAAGTATCTTGAACTTAATCAAAGCTATTGTTCAGGGATAATCACTTAAGATATATAGTTATACAAATGAAGTAATTTAACTATAATGTCTAGTTAACATAATTTCTCAAAGTTAATATATAATATAATGTCTAGTTAATATAATGTTCTTTGTGTAGCTGACTATACCATAGTCAGTTAAAGTTGTGCTTTCTATTCAAAGATAAATATTTTAAAACGCTTTTTATGAAATTTTAAATCCTGCTGTGTTTTCACAGGAAAAAAAATACAATTATTAATACTTAGAATCTAGCTTTATTAGTACAACTTGACAATTAGAAAATAGATCTAATAGTAAGCATTAGCATTGATTTTACAGTAAATTTGGACAGACCAATGCCTTAACCAGTTTGCAATTAACTTTTTCAAAGACCTTTGTTAATAATTTAGTCCCAAAGCCATCACGACATATTCCTGAAAACTGGTAATATCTGTCACGTAAGAGGCCCTTTGGCCCAGATAATCCTTCAAAGTTAACGGAGCTTTTAAAGAAAATGAATCACTTTCTTTGGTGAACATTTACCTATGATCGCTAAAGTTTCTGAAATTCTAAAAGCATGGCTTTTCTTTTTTCTTTCTTCTTTTTTTCTTTTTTGCTTTTCTGTCTCCTTGCTCCTGAAATTTGGCATATTTATAGTTGTTTTAAAAATAAAATGATTTCCAGGTGCCTGGGTGCCTCCGTCAGGTAAGCATCCAACTCTTGATATCGGCTCAGGTCATGATCTCACAGTTTGTGATTTCTGAGCCCTGCGTCTGGCTCTGACAGTGCAGAGCCTCCTTGGGATTCTTTTTCCCTCCCTCTCTCTCTCTGCCCTCCCCTGCTCAGGCTTTGTCTCTCTCTGTTTCTCAAAATAAAAAGACTTTTTAAAAATTATAAAATAAAATTATTTCCTACCAGAAGCAGAAGTAGTATCTTCATTGTCATGTTTTTCATGCCATTCCATGGTCCTGTAATAGCTGAGCATAACTTCCCACAGTGCTTTGCACAGGTCTGCAAGGCATGGAATATAGCTGTCTGGTGTAACATGCTGAAGAAAATGAGAAAAGTCAGCTTGAAAATTAACACATTTTGCAAAAAGGAAATCAATCAATGATGTCATTTGTGCAAACTAAGTACCTCTGACAACCTCTAAATTCTAAAAATCACATGGATATTGTAGATATTCCATAGCTATTAATACTTAAAAATAATGTTTTGATACAATATGTGGTCTCAAACCTCCATGATGTGGTCTTAAACCTCTTCTTCTATCCTTTGTATAAACTACCAGTTTGTCCTTCTGCCCTTTTTTCCTGCAGGTAGAGTGATGCCTCCATTCTACTTTGCAGGCTTGCAAATGCTCAAAATGGAGAATTTGCTTCACCATTTGAGATTTCGTAACATTTCTTCCTTTGGTAACTAATCCACCAGAACCAATCATGCTGATAAAACACTGACAGGCTAGTAAGACTGGTATATTGAGCTCTCCAAAGTAAACAGCTGGTAGACATAAGCTACCCAGCAAGTATAGCTATGGTGTGACTGATGCTTAGGATATCATAGGTTGGTAGTGGTCCTCTCTCTTTCAAGAAGTTTTTTCTCTCCATAATGATCTTTCCTTCCTCTAAGCTTCTTGTTTATTAAAATATTCATCAAGCAATTAATAAAAAGACTAACTTGTATGACCCAGTTCACTTTCACGCAAGCACGTCAAATCTCTGAAATTCAACTAGGAAGTAGTAAAACAAAGGAGCTGTTAAGCTCTGCAGTCAGAGCCTGAGTTGGGTTTAAGCCAAGAATGGCAGGAGGGTTCAATCTTACAAAATCTATTAATATAATTCATCATATTAACAGTGTGACAAGAAAAAACAAATGCTTATCCTAAAAGATGCTGGAATAAACCTTTTGATAAAATTCATCAGCCATCCCTAATAATAACTCATAAGAAAATTAAAATGGATGGATATTTCCTTAAGATAAAAAAAACTACGGCATACCCACTGTGGTTAGGAACAAGACAAAGATGCCCACTAACTCCACCACTATTTAACAATGGAGGCATTAGCCAATACAGTTAAACTACAGAAAAGAATGAGACGCAAATAAACAGGAAAGGAAGAAACCAAACTATTTCTATCTGCATTGTTATAATGTTGATGTAATAATATACCTAGAATATAATTCTTAAAGAATCAGTGATAAAACTAACTCAAACAATAAAGTAACTCAGCAAGGTAGCAGGTTATAAAATTAATGCAAAAACAATAGCATTAATATATATATCAAATAATAACCATTTAGACGATATGCTGAATGAGAAACTTCCATTTATATAACAAAAAAGATAAAATTTTTTGGAACTTAACAAATAATGACCCAAAATTCTATGAAGAAAGCTGAGACATAAAATAGATTTAAACAAACAGAAAGATACCCCTTATTCTTGGTTAGGAGTTTCAATATCAAGATACAAATTCTCCCTAATTTGTGAATTTACTGAGATAGAAATAAAAAAAGGCCAGAAATAGATCCAGCCTCATATGAAAATAGAGTGATAAATATGGCATCTTTTATCAGTTAGGTGAAGATAGTTTGTTGGGTTTTTTTTCATAAATTGGGTTGGGATAACTGGATAGCCAAAAAAAGACAAAATTAGACCCACTCCTTGCACCATACATAAGAATAAACTTCAAAAAGATAAGAGACTTAAATGTAAAAAAAATAATACTATACTAGCATTAGGAGAAAACTTGAGTTGATTCTTCCCTCAGCTTGATATAGGGAAAGGCTTTCTAATTATGACCCAAAATTCAGAGGTAATAAAATATAAAATTTATACATTTTACTACATAAAAATTTTAAAAAAGGCTTTACATGGCAAAACAAAATACTATAAGCAAAGTCAAAAGACAAATGGCAAACTTGAGAAATATTCACAACATATATCACAACAAAGAGTGAATGCCATGCATTTATAAAGAAATCTCTGGGGCGTCTGGAGGGCTCAGTCAGTTAGGCATTCCACTCATTTTTGGCTCAGATCATGATCTCACAGTTCATGGGATCAAGCTCCATCTTGAGCTTTGTATGGCCAGTAGGGCCTACTTGGGCTTCTCGCTCTTCTTTTTCTCTCTGCCCCTCTCCCACTCACTCTCTTGCTCTCTCTAAAAATAAATGAATAAACTTAAAAACAAACAAAAACTCCTACAAGTTTTTGGAGAAAAAAACCAAACATCTTACAGAAGAATCGGAAGAAGTTGCAAGCAAACTTCACAAAAAGAAAGGCAAAAATGCCATTAAATATATAAAAACATGCCCCATTTCACTCCTAATATGACATATGTACATTAAAACTACAATAAGATATAAATTCTCACTCATTAGATAGGTGAAAATTTTAAAGCTGACCATTAACAAATAGTCTCTCCTTGACCAAACTCTAGACAATATTCTGAGCCCTCTTCTCGACTAGGCCTCAATTTTGGCCTGTAAAAACTTGAACTAAATGCTAACATAGTTCTTAACAGCTCAAGGTTGCAGACTAGGATGACCCTGGTCCCCATTAAAGTGCCTGCCTGAGAAAACTCAAGCCTGCCCAAAGAATTTACCGTTTCTTTCAGCTAACCCTTGAAGACACTCTCCCAGCCTCGGAGGGAGAGGGTGGAGCCTAATTTCAGTAGGTGCCAATCAGCAAACCCAGGTGGGCTACACAGGGATTAACCCTTACTTGCTGTTTTTTGAAATTTTTTATTTCCTGACTCTGAGCCCCACCTTTCCCCCTTACCTTATAAAATGCCCAGTCACCTCTGTACAAAATGAAAGGTGAGCTTGGTTCACACTGAATTCTTTTCCCTTTTTCAACAATATATTACTGATTATAATTTGTCTATACAACTTTAATTCATATTTGGCTTTGTTTATCTTTAATACTCTATATACTCTGTTGGCAAGGCTGTGAAAAAGCACCCCCCCCATACATTGCTAGTGGGAATGAAAATGATATAACCCTATGGAGGAGAATTTGGCATTGTTTAACAATGTGAAAATACTTATACCCAAGATTATTTATTGTGAAGGATTATTTGTAATCACAAAATAATTGGAATCCATCTAAATGTCCAAATAGGAGATTGGCTGAATAAACTACTGTACATTTACACAAAGGAGCACTATGCAACTATGAAAAACAATAAGCTGACACACACATATTTAAATTTTAACTTAAAAAATTTCTCCTGGCAACCATCTGTTTGTTTGCTACCGCTAAGAGTCTGTTACCTGGTTTTTTTTTCCTTTATTTGTTTTGTTTCTTAAATTCCACATAAATTTTTTTTTCTGACTAACTTATTTCACTTAGAATTATATTCTCTAGCTCCCTGAAGAAGGGAGGTAGGTGAGAGGATGAGTGAAATAGGTAAAGGGGATTAAGAGTACATCAAGATTTGATGAGAACGGAGTAATGTACTGAATTACTGAATCACTCTACTGTACACCTGAAACTAATATAAAACTGTGTGTAACTATGCAGGAATTAAAATTGTTTTTTAAATTTCCCCTTTGTGACATGCATATCTGAGAAATAGAAAGTTTTTAAATTATATAAAAGTTTTTTATACATGTAAAATATGTTTTTAAAAACATTGAAGTTAGTTACCTTTCCAAGGAGGGGTTGGGGATGAAATGGAAAACACACAGGAGGAAGTGACACTTGTCTAACTACGCCACACAGGCTACAAGCCACCTACTCATAGAAGCATTAGAATGACCATTCAGATTTACACATGGCTTGAAGAGATTAATATAAAATATGATTGCATACTTATGCTATAATTTGGAGTCATGTTTTATGAACACATTTCATGTTTACTTTTATAATTAATTACCACCTTGACAATGAACCAGTCTTGAGTGTTTTTCCCCTTGGCTTATTTTTATCCCATCATAACGTATCTCTTATAGCATATACATTTAATAAAAACTTGATACTGATGCCCATGGTCAGGAAAAAGCTAAAAGCAGAGGGCCAGGAAAAAAAAAAAAATCACAAAACCAGCTCCGGGCTGCAACTCAGCAATCATTCACCTGAATAAAGGTACTCTTTTACAAGGCAATTTTTTCTCACTTTCATAAACTCAACTTTACATAAATTTATATTTATATTATCTAAATAAATTTAATCTAATTATATACCAACATTCTTTGGGGTAGACAAAAGGAAGACAGTGTTAGTTTTGTTTCTTCCCAAAGAAAAATTATGACTATGCAAATAATTGTGTTATAGCCCACCAATTGATTTTTATTATACTTGTCACAGTTTAACAAACCAGAAAATTGAATCTTAAAACTACTACTACCTTCTATTTTCCACCCAGCCACTGTCTAGCTACATTATTTGCCTATTTTTTTCGAGGAAAAGGAGGTTCTTTCCTATGTTACCTCTTGATGCTTTGCTGAAATTTAATGGGTTTGGGTGAGATACACAGAGATGTATATGTATTTTTTTTCCAAAAAAGCTGAAATTACTGAAGTTATAGCAAGCTTTTTCTTACCAAACCAATCCAAGTGTACATAATTCATAAATCCAGCTAAACTACTGTACCTGCCTAAAAGTCTCCCAAAATATCCAAAGTGCATTATCTTCAAATATGTTCATAGGTACAAACATAAGACTATGATGTACTAAACACAAGATAACAAGATGACTTTTGCCTAAATTTACTATCTAAAATAGAAACAAATGTAGAGATTCATGGTACTAAATACATATACAGTAAACAGTTTAAGAAAAAAAAAAAGGCAAGGTGGGCTACATAAAAAAGACTGTGTTCAATACATTTAAGCCTGGATGTGTTAACTTCTGCACTTGAAGACTATGTTGCCAATAAATTAAAAGAGTTATTTCATTTTAAAACTGGACTCCAAAAACCACTTTCCTCTAACCATGCAACCAACTGGTGTCAACTCTCATAGCAACAAATGGTTCTCATGCTTTTAACACCTTATTACTAAAATCATCCGCAACTAGTACTCTCTCATTACTTTATAAAAATCTCCTCTAAATTTCAAATAGAGAACCGTTATTACACAGACATGGGTGAATCACAACTATAACTAAAGAAATTCAAAGAAACCAACAAGTAAGCAAATAATCTCATAAGTAATCAAAAACTAAAAGGCAAGCCAAGAAGAGAATCTGAATTTCTGAATTAACAGTCCATGAAACTTCCACTCAGACACCTAGTCAGTCTTTCTCATGCCAACAGGGCATATTAGAAACAGGCCTAGAGAAGGAACTGGAAGCCCGGGGTCCAGCCTGCACCATTTCCACGACTTACAAGTCACATGCCCCTACACCGTAAACCACTCTGGGTTTAAGTTTGACCTGTCATAAAACAGTGTTAGAGATTCCTGGATCTAACTACCTCATCACTCGTTTAATCCACTCACCAATTACTAAATGCCTAGCAGTTCATCTCATTCATTTAGAATAAAACCAGGAATACTAAGGCAGAGGAGCACCATAGTGTAATTCTAGCTCAACGTTCGTATCATGTATCAATCATAGCAATGAAAGTCTTGATCAATTTAGAAAATATTCACAGTGAGACATCCCAAAGAACTAAAATAACATGTCTTCAAATTCTTTTTAAAAATTAAGAATATATGGGTAATAGGAATTGAATGATCAAATATCCTTGTGTTGTAGAGCTATATTCCATTGCCGTTCTTTGACTGAAAGCTAGTGGTGTCAATTTATTCAGCAAAGGTTGTGACATGAAGGGAAAAGGGGAAAAAAATGCAGTATTTTAGAAATCTCTTAAAAACATGCAGACAGAAAGAATATTTTAAATAATCTAACTAACTTTTAAATCTACAACCTCTATACGGATAACATAGATGTCCACTAACTCTGAAGGTTATAAAAGGTAACAAATGTGCTAGGGGGAAGAATTTGGAGAATACTCACAAATCTAGATATTATAATGTAAAAATTTCAATGCAGCATTACCACCTATGCTTTACTATTCAAACATCAGAATAGGCTTCTTTTTTTAAATGTGTACTTATTTATATTTTTGAGAGACAGTGCATGCATGTGCAGGGAGGAGCAGAGAGAGAGGGAGGGAGAGAGAATCCCAAGCTGGCTCCACGCTATCAGTGCAGAGCCCGAGGCCAGGCTCACTCTCATGAACCCCGACATCATGATCCGAGCTGAAACCAAGAGCCGGATGCTTAACTAACTGAGCCACCCAGGCGCTCCCCAAATAGGCTTCTCAATTAAATCTTGATGAACACTTTCAGAAAACCCACAGATATCATATCCTAACTTTCATCACTGTCAGCTAAGAGTAACACTTTGCACCTTCTATTTCTGCTATTTAACCATCTCGACCAACATACCTGGTCAAAATAAAAATGATGAAAATGGCTTATTAAAAACAACAACATTTCAGCCCTGACTATAAGCAGTAAGTGAGAATCTAGAGTATATTTTTAAAGAGCAACCTTTCCAAATCTGAAGGAGGCAACAAAAAAAAAAAGTCATCTTTTACAAGTTGCTTTAGTGCAAAGTTAAGTGGCAAAGATGAAAAAAGAACACTGCTGGTTTTAGTTTTCTCTTATTAATTTACTTTTACAGTCCTCAGAAATCTCAATTACCAAATACTTAACAAAAATTTCAGGAAGATGACTGTTTTATTAAAACATCAAAATAAAAATTCTTAAGGAATATCCTTAAGGTTTTTTGTTGTTGTTGTTTCACTTTGATTTAGCACTCTGATCACATCCTGACAAACATAAAGGGAACACAAGTCGTGGCATCCTCACAGGGCTCCCAAACTCCCAGCGCTGCTGTTCCCCATCCCCAACACACTGATAGATTTTTAAAAAAACACACAAAGAATTAGCAGTATCTTCAGATGAATGCTGCCGGCGCTGCAAGCTGCATCACCAGAAGCCATGGGGAAGTCCGCTGCCTGTCAGGGAGGCTTCAGGAAAGATGCTGCAGATCCAAACGGCACTGGGGCTGGTGCTAAAACATCTCTGGAGAGGCTGAACTCGAGACCTAAGGAAGTGGCTGGGCCAAGCAATTACAAGATCTCTCCAACCTCAAATTACGTGTGTGAGGGCCAACCCGTACAGAATATGAATATCTTCAGTACTTTTTTGCCACTGGAAGTCAGAGATGTGCACAGTGTAGTGGACGGGATAGCCACACGTTTGGGCTTGGGGCCCAGTGGTGTAACTTACTCTATCACGATGCTATAAATATCATGTCATTTATCTAAATGCCCCAAGGGATAAAGCAAATAACCTAAATTCTATTAGGTTATTCTGAAGCTTTGAACACTATGACTCCCCAAAGACAACAATAGACATATGCTGTAGCTAAACTTCCCTTGTGTCAAACTGGATTCATTCATGATTTAAAAACACAAATGTATCATGGTGAAAAAAGTCACTCTCATCTGCCAGGCATTTCTATCATTAATCTAAAACTGTATATATATATATATCCATGAAATCATATGCAGTAAGTATGACATAAATGATACTAACTTGGAACTAAGTACCTAGCACCTTCTAAATTGTGAAACAGAAAGGTCTCCTTTAAATTCAAATTGCTGTTAAACAGCCTTAATCAAAGAGATAGCTTAATACTATAAAACAAACAAAGCAGCTGTAATCAGAATACCAAGTTTATCTTTCAAAGTTACAAGTGATAAAATGCTGTGAACCCCTATGCTGAGATTATCACCAATAAGGGGGCACTACTTAAATGTAAAAACACTATCAAATTAAAGATAAGGTTTCTTGACAGGTCTCAAGAATAACTTACTACCAGGAAATGTTTTTGGTTTCTCCTGGCAGTGTGTGCCATGCTCTAAAAATAGGTTGGTTTTTTAGCATTTGCTCCCAACCCTCCCTCACAACACACACACACACACACACACACACACACACACACACACATGCAGCAGTCTACATTACACTGACTAGTTCTTAGATGTGGGCCGCCCCGGGGCCCCGCCACACCTGAGCCAGTGTCAAGTGACCTGAAAACCCCTGCATTTCCAAAGAGGCAAGGCTTGCTACCCAGATAACTACAGCCCAAAGTTTGCACTCCATTGGCACTCCTTAGTTCCAGAGAGCACTGAACAACCAAATCTGCATACTAAAAAACCAAGCCAGACAACCTTCTACTTTCCTTTCACTTGCCCTATGCTCCCCTCTGCTTATGTCCTTGCTCAGGATATTTCCTCACTACGCTCCCCCCCTCCCCTCAACTGCAGCTCGCTCGCACCCCAGACCCAGCCACATACTTTACGCTTGTTGGAATCCAAGACCCAGTTCAAAAGTTGCAGCTTTCTCTTAACAGTAAGATACGGTTTTGTTTTCCTTAGAACCTTAAAGAACTGTGTTGACCCCAATGACACTCTATGTTGTTTCAACTTTTCTTATCCTACCTCTGATCATAATTAACGTGACCTTACTTGGTTATAAATTCTGTAAAGCCTTATCTATTCTTGTTGAGCTGAACTGATTACTTGATTAACAAAAGCTGACTAATGACAAGGGAACTGGTTTCTACTTAAGTCAGAGAACTAAGAAAATGAAGTTTTATGTCCTATTCCAGCATCCATGAATGGGTCACAGGCTAGCTTGCCAGTTTGCAAGTAGGATAACATTTCAGACCCCTCACGGTTCTTGACATCCCAGAGAGACAGGGAAAATTTTTCCTTACCTATCTTTTGTTGTTGAGTTTTGAATTTTTAAAATTCCAAAACCTAGTTTTGATTTTATCTTGAATATATAAACATCAATATATATATACATATATATGTACATATATATTCATATATAAGAAATACATGAGTTGTGATGGTACAAATATGTGATAATAAATCTGACAGCTGAATTCTTTGGAGTATTCTACAACTGACCTGAGAAAGCAACTCAAGTAAATATGTAATATTGCTCTTTTAACTGAAAGGCTTCTCCCTCTCTTTGACCAAATGTTCAAATTTGCATACAGCTTCCAGTAAGACAGAAAACATCTATTCACCTATCCAACCAAATCAACCAAATTAACCCTACTAATCAATTAAGTGTCCCGGTTTAATTTCCTTCATATCTTAACTATGCCTGAGTGATAAGCAACATAAATTATTTTGATATGCTACCTTCTGGTATATGACAATTAAGCTATTAAGTTCAAAATAATCAGCATCTGTGTGTAAGGGAAAGGGATAAAAGCAGATATCTCTGATGAGGAGTGAAAACTGAACTTTCTAGAGGGCAATTTTGGAAAAATGAACCAAAAGCCTTATAAATGCAAAGCCTTTCACAATACAACTTCATTTCTCATCACTTATCCTAAATCATTAAAGACATAGACAAAGACTTGGCTTTAAGACTATTTACTATAGTGTTATTCAGAATGACAAAAGCTACAAATAACATAAATATCTAAGAAGAGGAAGCTGGTTAATTAATCCACAGGATCTTACACTGAAACACTGTCAAGCCATTAAAAGTTATGTGGGTAGCATATTTACTGAAATGGAAAATTATTTGTAACATAGGAAATGGGAAAAAATGCTACAGAACTGTGTGTACAGCATAATCCTACTTTTAAAATCTATTTGCTTACATACACATCAAAAGAACCAGCTTTGCATGCATAAATATTAATTTTATTCTTCTTTTTGCTTATCCATATTACAACTAATGTTTTACTTGCATAATTTCAAATATGTATATGTTGAAGAGTAAACATCATGTTAATTACTGATGCTTAATGTGAGCAACTATTTATATAATCTACATTCTGTCTAACTCTATAAAGACTGTAAGTGATATAAGAACATATAAATACCAGACTAGCTTAAGTCAGAAAACAGCAAAAGGATAAAGAGGCAGTTAATTCTACAGAGAAAAAAAATATGATTGTTACTATACATGAACATTAAATTTAGCTCTGAACTTCCTAGCAACCTACTCATTATAAAGACAGTCCGTATATATTCATACTATTTGATGAGAAAATATATTCTTTATAATAGATAATGCCCTAAGAATTTGGGAATAGAAACATGTTTTGACTAAAAAGAAGTATTGTCTTTAGGTTTCTATATGCATTGTTTCGACATAAAGAGCCTACCACACCTAATTGTTAAATCCTTTCCTTAAAAGAAATTCCTCCAAGGGGTGCCTGGGTGGCTCAGTTGGTTAAGTTTTCAACTCTTGATTTTGGCTCAGGTCATGATATTACTGTTTATGAGATCCAACCCTGAACGGGAGCCTGCTTGGGATTCCCTCTCTCTCTGCCCCTCCCCTATGTTCTCTCTCTCCCTCTCACTCTCTCCCTCAAAATAAATAAAATAAACTTAAAAAAAGAAAAGAAATTCCTCCATGAAGCCATCATCAACATTTGCTACTATTCTCACCACTTCAAAGCTCCTTCAAGGAATGTGTTAGCATGGCTTGACTGTAAACCATGAGTGTACAACTGCGTTGGATGTAAAATAACATATGTGTCAGCTGTTCTGGATGGGGGTGGGGGGCGGTTCTACAACAAAGCTCTAGTATACCAATACGTCACTTGTTTCCTTAATTATACATACCTCGCTATAATCACACATAGATGGATAATTTTATAAAGAATTACCAGATGTTTCTTTTGGAGTCATTTACTTTTAATGTTTATTTTTAAGACAGAGACAGAGTGCAAGTGGGGGAGGGGCAGAGAGCGAGAGTGAGAGCAACACAAAATCCAAAGCAGGCTCAAGGCTCTGAGCAGTCAGCACAGAGCCCGATGTGGGACTCAAACTCACAAAACCCGAGATTGTGACCTGAGCCTAAGTCGGAGATTCTGATCTGAGCAGAAGTCGGATGCTTAACCGACTGAGCCACCCAGGAGCCCCTCTTGAAGTCATTTTAAGAAGCTTTAACTCAAAATAAAATCAAAAAAGATAAGCCCTTGGTTATCTGATAATTTAAATATACATAGCTACTTCAAAATTCAGCTTTAAGAAAAACAGTGAAATTGTTTAAAAATGCTATGGTAAACACTTGAAGCACAAATTTTTGTTCAAAAACATTTATAAACTAAAGACAACATTCAGCCTTATATTATGTATGCATAGAGGACTTTCTCAAGAAGTCGGAGCAGTAATATGTCTTTAACTTTTAAAATCATATCAAAGTTTGATGGTAACAAAGTACACTATACATGTACACAAACACAGGCCACACTTAACCAAAGTAAAGAAGATTTAAGGCCAAATGCCTAATTTGTTTAAAATGTTTCTTTAAATTATTTTTTAATTATTAAAAGTTATTTTCTACTGTAACAGAAATCATTAACTTGTAATAAATTGCTTTACCGTGTGACATCCATTCATGATAACACTAATAGAATCAAAAAATGAAACTGATTGCTTGGATATTTAAATTAAAAATATATACTATCAACCTAGGAAAATACATGGGTAAGAAGATAAACAACACATTTCAAAATCATTGAAATTTAATAAATGATGGCTGTACTTACTGGATAATTAAAAATGTAATTATGCAACTATATCACACTGGAAGTTAATAATTATTAAATTTGTGAAATAGTCCTCATAATTTATGAAATGATTTTTAAAAGAACTGCCATTATTAACTTAATCCTTAATCTATCCTATATAATCACATCCTCCTGGAATATTATAGCTCAAGTAAGAATACTTCTCCAGGTCCCAATGGCCATAAAAACTTCACTTTTGACAAACTCAGTAAAGAATGGAGATTAGCTTAATTTTATACTAATTCCTAGACATAATTACATTAGAGAATAGATATCCAATTCCTAGAACTGCTATTTTCTGAGTTGATGTTAGAAATAATTCAAGAAAGTCTCCAGTGAGAGACATAGAACATTGTTGAGCTAGAATTAAAAAGACCAAGGTCAACAATGACCTCCATATTGTCAAATCAAGTGGTCAATTCTGTAGTATCACCTTATGCAGACTCTCAGAAGCATGTGACATAGGTTTACAGTCAATTATTCTTGAAATACTTCCTTCTGTAGGCTGTTCCACCATCCTCTACCTAGTTTTTCTCCTACCCAGCTAGCTGCTCTTTTACAGACTCTTCTATTGGTCTTGAGTCCCTACCTAGTCCCTGAAAGTCACAAGGCCCAAGGGCCCCACGGATCTATATTCTTATCAAGTACCATGGATCCAAGTACAGTTAGATGCTGACCCTCCCAAATCTATAACTTCAGCTCTCATCTCCATAAGTTCTTTTATTCAACTGCCTCCTCAACAAGTCCGTTTGAATGTTAATTGGCATCAAACAGAATTCGTGACTTTCCCCTACACATCAGTCTTCCCCGTAAACACAAACAACACCACGGTTCTCCCAGTTGTTCATCATTCTCTTTTCCTCACTCTCTACATCAATCCATCAGCAGGACCAATTCTAAAACAGAGCCCAACTCAGTTCACTTCTCACTTGTGGGCCTCTGTTTCTTTAAGAATGAAAAGAAATTGGTTACAGATGCTGACAGAAAGAGCATTTACACACATGGAAAGACTGAAAGTGTACACAGGGAACCAGCAAAGATGATTGCTTAGAAGTACCTTACATGCAATCATAGAAGAGAATTAAGAGCCTGAGAGACAAGGGTAATAGAAGCTATGACAGAGTAAAGAGTCCATTTAGAAGCAACTGCACTCTATAAATCTATAGTACCTAATCAACCTTTACCATCTGTGTGACTGACTCTTCCATTATGAGGAAAAGAATAATATGGGAGAAAAAAAAACCTTTTGGCAAACATACTTGTTTTTATTTCAGTAGCATCTTCAAATAATAGGTGCTATGAAAAATGGAATATGAATTTAAAAACTAAAAGAGACATATGAACAGTTATTAAGTTACTACATACTGTACAGAGATCCTTATATTGCAGCTTTTGGAATTTTGTATCTGTGTTTCCTGAACATAGTTCCACATAACCAAGAACAACTTGAAACACAGTATTATGAATGGCTTGAGTGAAGTGCATGTGAAGTTGATCCATTGCTGTCTATGGAAAGAAAAAACAATACAACATAATTTCATGTTATTAAAATAAATAAATTTCAATGGATGTGAAAAATATAAGAAAAAAAACTTTATCAATTATAAATAAGGCATAAAGAACGCTATTTTTCATAAAATTGTAATTATACTGTTGATTGTTTGCAAATAACCCTTCAACTTAACCAGAATATCATATCCCTAAACATAAATATGAATCGTGAACATTGCTCTGTTGCTCTGTATGATTGGCGCCCATCCTGTTCTTTCTCAGACATTTCAGGCATAATCACACCTTTGGATCCATTCTGCCATCATTCCCTTATGTGTTCAGGATGCTTCCCAGTGGTCACCTTCTCAAAGAAACATTTCTTGATTATCCTATATAGATCAGTACTTTGCATGACTCTATCCACTCACCCTGATAATCTATTTCTTTATAGCACTTGTTACAAGCCTGTTTCTCTCACTAGAAGATAAGACACACGAGGGCTCATACAGAGGTGCCTAGAGCAATGTGCACCATAGGTACTCATAAATATTTAAGGAGTAAAAGAATTAATGTAATGGGGGCAATCAGATGTTATACTCATATTTTCAAAGGTCTTTAAATAAGTCCCTCAAGGTTACCAAGTGTCTACCTTCTAATTTTTCCTAGGTAGCCTAAGACACACAAGTTAATTAAATACAGCAAACAACCAAATTTCTTTATCCAGATTTTAAAATGTAAACAGAGTTTAAGTGGTTTGATAAATTCTTAGATCTCCTTCTAAGACAAGAGACCATTAAAAGGAAGAAAACATTTACATCTACCGTATTTAGCTGTTTTATAGATAAATGTATAATCCTGTACATGGAGAAGGTACAAGTAACTGTAACAATGTCACCCTTTGCAAATTTTTCAAGGAAGCCCTTGAGCAGTAACAGTATGTAAAGCCATGTACCTCGCGAGTGAGAACGTTCAGAGAATAAAAGAATCCTTTGAAATATCTGAAAAATGAGGGGCACCTGGATGGCTCAGTTGGTTAAGCATCTGACTCTTGATTTCAGCTCAGATCATGATCTCACAGTTTGTGGGATCGAGCCCCACACGAGGCTCTGCGCTTGGGATTCTTTCTCTCCCTCTCGCTCTCTGCCCCTCCCCCACTCATACTCTCACTCTCTCTCAAATAAATAAGCATTAAAAAAAGAGAAAATCTGATAAATGAAATGGACCTGTTTTACAAGTAAACGTACACAATACACAAAAGTTTACATACCACCTTGAGGGAAACATGCTGGCCCATCTAGGAACCATGAAGCTCCAAATTAAGAAGATTTTAATCAGGACCAAGAGCTGAGGTACACAAGACTACACATCCTCTCCAAATGAATTATCTTATAATACACCTTTTTTTAAAAAAAACCCTACGTAAAATTGCAAAAATATATACTCTGAACCTATGTAAACCTATGTTAATATGGCATAAAAATTTTCTTTGTTAAATGAAACTTTTGTAAGATACTCTACATTAGTAAATATATTCAGACTTGAACATTCATAAAGATCAACAGATTCCTGATTAAGAAAAAAGTAAATATTCTTTAAAAACTAACCTGTGTTTTTCCAAGAAGTCGATAAGCTTGCTGAACCTTGGTGTAATGGTTAATGTCAAAATTCTTGCAGATTTTGGAAAGAGCTACATCCAACTGCTCCTATGGAATTAAAAGAGGAGGCAAGAGGCAGGTAAGGAATTATGTTCTCAAGACAATGAGAAGGATTAATACTCATTTCTCACTTTTAATTAATATCTCAAGACATTTACTATCTTACTAGGATTAATAGTCAAAAACAAATTTTTTAATGTTTTTTTATTTTTGAGAGAGAGAGACAGAGTACAAGTGGGGGAGGGGCAGAGAGAGAGGGAGACACAAAATCTGAAGCAGGCTCCGGGCTCAGAGCTATCAGCACGGAGTGCAGCATGGGGCTTGAACTCAGAAACCACAAGATCATGACCTGAGCTGAAGTCAGACACTTAACCAACTGAACCACTCAGGTGCCCCATTCAAAAACAAATTTCAATAAAAATATAAATAGATTATAATTCTCATGTATTACCAACTATAATCAAGTCTACTCAGATGTTCTTCTTTTTTTCTTTAATGTTTATTATTTTTGAGAAAGAAAGAGTGTGAGCAGGGGAGGGGCAAAGAGAGACACATACACAGAATCTGAAGCAGGCTCCACGCTCTGAGCTGTCAGCACAGAGCCCAACATGGGGCTTGAACCCACAAACCATGAGATCGTGACCGGAGCTGAACCCAAGCATACCTAAGATGTTCTTTTTCTTTAATTTTTTTAATGTTTATTTATTTGTTTTTGAGAGACACAAAGCCCGACCAGGGGAGGGACAGACAGAGAGGGAGACAGAGAACCCAAAGCAGGCTCCAGACACTGAGCTGTCAGCACAGAGTCTGACATGGGGCTCTAACCCACAAGTTGCAGGATCATGACCTAAGCCGAAGTCGGATGCTCAACTGACTGAGCCAGCCAGGTGCCCCAAATAAGATGTTATGAATATGTCAGTATCTTAAGACCCATGCCTAGTGTTTCAAGGGATACCAAATCAGTATAATAGTTACTAAAGAAATTTTATTTTTTATTTTTATGTTTCCTCAAGCAATTGCTAAAATCTTACAATTGTATAAACTGAGTTCGTAAGACTATTAAAAAATAATAAAACAGTTCTATATAATCACTAAAAAGTAATTCTCAATAAAACTACATTGACTTTATGAGTACATACTACAAGTATGTACTCATAAAGTACAAGATATGTACTCATTAGAGTACATATCTAAATGCATCAACTTTGTTTAAGGATTCCTATTTCAATGATTTCACTGTAACATAATGACTCTCTACATAAGTACAGAATAATATGATATACTGTGAGTGAAGAAATACTGAGCTTTCAAAGCAAAGTCCTCAATATTCAAGTGATGATTTACTTAAGGAATTTTCAAAGCATTACATTTATGTTTATCAAATAAACTTCCATTCTTATCATTAGAAAAAGATTGCACTTATGATGAAAACCTACTTTCAAAAAAGGTCATTTGAAAGTCCAGCCTCAATTTTTATAAGTGCTTTCATCAGGAAAACAGTAAAATAAAATACCAGAAAAAAAGAATTCTAATTACATTTATTAAAACAAACACCCTGCTTTTCAATGACTGCCAAGCAAAGAGATGAGCTCAGAACAAATGGAGGAAGAAAAGCAAGACTTTGTGCTCACAATGACATGTCTTTTCCTTTTCATGTCTTCCTTTTTGATGAATTATATGAAATATTAGAAGATTTAGGAATTTAGGAGGGTTCATCAGCCAGTAATTATTTTTATGTAAGTTAACTCACTGAACTAAAAAAGTTAATACTGAAAAATAATTAATACATGGTAAATACTTCATCTATAACTGAAAACATATCTATGACTAACATTTTGGTGGATCTCTCTGGATATGGTGTTTTCAGATACAAAATACCATTTTTAGATCCCAAAACTCCAAAAGCATTATTGAGTTTACAAGGAGACTAACATTAACTTGACCATGCACAGATATTCCAAATAAAAAACAATAAACAAAGTGTTGTGACCTAGAACATTGGTAATAACACAAAAGTCAAAACGTAAGGTAACATATGTATTATTCAAAAACCTCTGAAAAGAAAAAAACCATTATAACTTATGATGTAATCCTTCTTACCTCAATTTGTTCTAAAGTATCTTGAAGCTTTGAATTCAATTCACTGTTAAATAAAACAGAGTTAGATGTTACTGTCTATCTTTAAAAGAGACAGAGTAAGTGCTAGATATATACTAGTGAATAAATATTCATAAATTCACAGATAAATGATAAGAGCACTACATTAGGCTGAGTCTACAGACAGTGCAATAAAGCAAGGAAAATAAAAAAATAATAATTAGAAAAGAATAAATAAAAGAGTCAGTACTAGCAGCAACAGAATTATATAGGGAGATGCTCCTAAAGAATCTGTAGATAAAATCAAGAATTTAAGAATTCACAACTGACAGCAAGCGTTCAAGATTAAGAAGTATAATATTGACAAAAAGTAAAATTTCAAAAGTAAAATCAATTTCCATATATTAGGAAGAAAGAATTAGATAATGAAAATATTTAAAATACCATTTCAAAAAACCCAATACCTCAGAATAAATCTAATAAAAAATATACAATACAAAACTGAGCTAAAATAAAGACTTATATACATGAAGATATATACCATGTAAAAAAAACTATAACCTTTGATATAGTTAAGATATCAGTTCTCACTAAAATGACCTAGAATATCTGAAATTTTAATCAAAACTCCAGCAGGTTTTTCTTGGTTATGTGTATGGACACTGGCAAGCTGCTTCTAAAATTTATGTGGAAACGCAAATGGTTACGAATAGTCAGGAGCATCTTGAAGAACAATGTTGAAAGACATATATTAAAATATATAAAGATTATAAAGTCACAGCAGTAAGATAGTGTGGTACAAACAGAAGAACATAAGGAACAAAAGGCTTGAACAGATACATGAAAAAGTAGATAACTGGCCAGTAAACATATAATAGGCACCTCAGGTAGGCATTCAGGAAATGCAAATTAAAGCTACAATAAGACTCTATAACAAATAACCAGAGTGGCTAAAAATATTTTTTAAATATTAAAAAATGACACCAACAAATGTTGCCAAGGACGTAGAACAAATGGAACACTCAGTTCAATGCTGCAAGAATGGGAAATTGATACAACCTCTTTGAAAAACTGTTAACATCTACCGGAAACTCAACACACACTTACTCTATATTCCAGGAGTCCTAGATAAATACCTTACAGAAATGCATATATAACCCTTGCAGCACTACTTGAATAGGTAAAACTTAAAACAACACAATTGCCTATGAACGATTAAATGGATAAAGTGTGATATATTTATATGAAGAAATACTATACAATGAAAATATATCACATGAATCTCAAAGACGTATTGGACAAAAGTCACTATATACAAGTTACTGTAAGATCCCCAGTATATTTATATCAAGCTCAAAACAGGCAAAACTAACTTTAATGACAGAAGCTAGAATTATGGTTACCTTGGGAAAATAATCACAGCCGATTGGGCAAGAAGGAGGTTTCTGGGGTAAGAGTTTCTGGGATGTAATTACATAACTATGTTCACTTTGTAAGAATTTATCTAGTTATACACTTAGGTTATGTGATTGAATCTGATTTTGTTCCCTTTAATGCCCCCTAAGTCAGTTAAAAAAAATTAAAAACCAGAAATGAAATTATTTGAATTATAATATCTCATAACTAGAAAGGATCTGTGATATCTAACAAAATAAATACAATCATTAAAACTTAAAGCAAACTAAAGGCAAACTTAAGGCAAACTAAAATAAAATAGAGCAAGTGAAAGGTGTAATTTAGTACACAAAAATTAGACAAGGTATCTTTTTTGAAATTTTTTAATCTTTATTTTTGAGAGACAGAGAGCATTAGCAGGGAAGGGGCAGAGAGAGAGGGAGACAGAATCCAAACCAGGCTGACAGCTCAGAGCCCAGTGTGGGGCTCGAACTCACGAACCGTGAGATCATGACCTGAGCCGAAGTCAGACACCACTTAACCAACTGAGCCACCCAGGTGCCCACATACGAGGTATTTTTACAATTGTTATCTGTTCATAAACATGACTCTCAAAGTCCTAGCAGTGAAAACAAATAGGGAGAGTCCAAGTACACAATTCGGTGTCCATAATATCTAAAATACCAGTACTCAAGGGAAAAACAAAACTAAAACCCAAAGAAACAAAAATTACTTTTGTTGGCATTTAAGTTCTGAGTGAAAATTTTACAAGAGTCCTGATAAAGGAAACAATGACTTTTTTATCTCCTGAGGCACAACACTCTTCGCAATAGCCTTACAGAGTATATAATAATTGATTCGTAGATTCCATGCGTTTGCTTCTTACCAAGCCTTTTAATGCAAGCTGAGAAAATAACACCAGCGTGATGATTTATATGTAGAGCACATATATAGATACATAGATATAAAGCAATTTGTCAGAATAGTAAAACCTGTAATATAAGTACCCATTTTTGATGGTCTCAGGGATAAATGTCTAAACATATGGGGATTAGACAATTTTCTAGAAATACTACTTACCATAAGCACGCTGTTGATTAAAGTCAAGAATTGGAGATTACTTTAGTAAAACCTGTGAATGAGCAAAACTAGACACTTTGACAAACAACAGTCAAAGACTGATACTTGATTAAGGTCTCTAACAAGGATTTATGCCTGAAAAATACCACCAGCCACAGACATAGGTTAAGGGACTATTTGTAGGCAAGACTGAGATTTTCCTTAAAACAAACAAACAAAAACTGATGCTGGGACAATTTCTGTCCAAAGAGCAATGAATGAACAAACGAATGAATGAGTGAATAAATGAATGAATGAAAATGAGACTTTAAGGCCCCATAATAACACACTAAAAGTGACAGCCATTATAAGTACCTTGGTACTTAGAAAGAATGAAAGTTTCTCAGCTCTACTGCCCTACTTCCCACCCCAGGCAAGTCAGTATCTTCGAGAGTTGTTCTTTCGAACATATTTGAAACATACATTCTCACGTATATTCTTCAAGTTGTTCTTTCTCCCACATTTTCTCTCTTTTGATTGAGATCACCCATTCAATCCAAGCTGGGAATCTCTATGTCATCTTTAACTCTTCCCTCGCTTCATATGTAACTGGTAATCAAGTCCTGACAATTATACCATTTCACTATTTCTCATATCCATCTATGTTCTCTTTTCTCAATTATGTGCCCTAACTCAAGAATTATCACCTTTTGCTTGAATTATCTTAATAGTCTCCCAATGAATCTTTGTACATGATACCCACACCCACCCTTCAATCCATCATCCACTTATTTGACAAACACCATCAACCTACTGCATACCAAACATTATACAACATCCTCCCAAAAGCTCTCAGGAGTAGCTCTGAGCAGGGGTCTTAATTTGAGACTGGATTTGGTCAGTATTCTGTTTGATCTGGCAGACACAGCTTTCAAAGAGCTTATACGTGAAAGGCTTCAGACAAGGCCTGACCAGTCCTGTGGGCCTGCCCACTTACATCTGGCAGCTTCACGTATGTTACCAAGCTGAATCTGCAGCTCCTAATTAAAGTAGAACTTGATTTATATTAATCCACAGTGGCTCTCCATTAAACCAAAGAAAAAGCCCCAAATTGGTCCGGCATATAAGATTCCCAACAAAGACATGAAAAATTAACTTCCTCCTAACTTTTCAGGCACTTGGACTACATGCAATCTCCCTAATAAACCCCAGACTTTCATACCCTCTGTTCGACTTGTATATAACATTCATGAGAAACAGAACATGCTTTCTCCTTTTCTCCTTTTCTCACTCACAAATATCCATCTGTCTTTCCAGGCCCATCAAATGTTGTCTTTTCCAGGAAGTCTTCCTTGCTGACTGTTCCCCTCAGTTTCACAATGCTCTGTTTCCAACATACCAAATGACAGAAGGGAATATGTCACTCTCTCCCTTAGCAAAGACTGTGGCTTATTCTCCAGGAATCTCCAGGACTAACTAAACTCACAGCCTGAGTCACTGCAGAGATAAATTTGCAATTCAAACATAAATGGTAAAATTTCCCCAACATTCTTTTAGTCCCTATTTTCTACCTCAATAAATAAAACAACAGAGAAGGAAAAAGAGAAAAAAGAATATTTTAGAAGAAAAATAAAGTCTGCACTAAAGTCTGAGTCTACAGGTGCCTTAGGAAGAGGAAAAGAGATAAGCAGAACTAAAGCAGTTCTACTCCTCTATCATACAGGGCTCAGACGTTCACCTAAGGCTGAAGATAGGGACCCAGATACGGAGAGGCAAGAACACCTGGAATAGTAAGTAGGTTACAGCTGGTAAACATATTTATACAGGGAGCATTTTGAGATTGGGAGAAAAAGAAATATATCTAAACTCATTCATAGTGGAAAGTAATGACTTCTTCAAATCCTCAATTGAAAAAAATTGGCTTTAGTATTTATGAAATTATCATAAATCTGGATGGTTTTAGTGCTTCTATTACTTATGGTTAAAATGATTATATGCTATGTATTAAGAATTAATATAAACATAGTAATGTAAAGTATGTATAAGATTTTAAACAGAAAATCTTTAAATGAAACATTTTGGCTTTAAAATGCTTTCAAAATCTACAAATGCATTTTGACAACGATTTACTACTAATTGAAAATACATACATAAAAACTAGAAGATTAAGGAGTGTATACATTAAATGCACAGCCTTCAAGAAGACCTTTAGCCATCATCTAGAAACAAGAATTCATGTCATTTCGGTCTATTAATGAAAGTATGCTAAAAGGATCTATTCATAAACACTGAATAAATAAAAGCAACATTATGGTCAAAATAAATTACCAGTTGTAAGATGGAAGACTAAAAGCTATTAAAGGCTATTTGCAAGCTGAATAGAATGAATCAAACAATTTTAGGGGGCACTTTTAACATCTCTACAGAAGATATTAACCATAACATATCCATAAATAACTAGCTAATATTGTTCTTTTAAGCAGCTGATCTAGTATATATACACACTCATAAAACAAGTCCTGGAAAGGCTGCAGATAAATCAAAATTGTGTACAAGTATGAACACACAGAAAGACAACATGGTATAGAAGTAATGAGCACTTTAATGATCTTTCCCTGGTCTGTTATTAATGAGCCAAGTGACTTAAATCAAGTCTCTTAATATCCCTGGGCATCAGTTTCCTATACAAAAGTGTGCTAGATCTAAAGGGTTGCTTCCTGCTCTAAAGTTTCAAAATTCTACTATATGCTAAATACTAGTTACCCAATTACTACCTCCTTGTGTATGATTCAGTAGAGTGCTCAAACTTTAAAATGAGCTTAAGTAAAATTTATACTTCCAAGTTTATACTGTATGTCCATTGACCCTGGATATTTCAGTTATTCAGATCAGAGATCTGGTCCAGTGGTTTTAATTTACTCATAGCTGGCAGAGAGTTTATTAACATACTGGAGAGAAAACCTGACTTTCAAACACTGAATCTAAACCAACAATGGTAAGATAGCAAAAATGTCCACATGGTCCTTCAAACCATGAACAGACTGTAGAAGAACTAAGATCTACCCAGATGTCTATCCTCACTCTGCTCGGAAATCTGAGTCCACTACTAAGAATACTAGAAATGTTCAAAACATCTTTAAACTTTATGAATTATCATTCTAGAGCAGAGATCAGGCCCAGGAGCCAAATCTAGCCAACAGCCTATGTTTCTAAATAAAATTTAATTGGAACACAGCCACGTGAACTTGTTTACATAAAGTCTATGGCTGCTTTCAGGCCACAAGGGCAGAGCTGAACAGTTGCAACTGAAACCTTACTGCCTACAAAGCTTAAAATCTTGTCTGGCTCCTTAAAGACAAAGCTTGCCCACCCTGTTCATCAGACCTTTCAGCTGGTCAATTAATCAAAGTTAAAATGGGAGTATTTATATGGGGGGGGGGTGTATATGTGTGTGTCTGTTTAAATGTATATTGAATGTTTTAACTAATATTCTATAACTGCAATTCATTTACACTCTTCTGATTTAGACCCAAAATCTTTTCTCTTGAGTGGAGTTTTAACTTCTTAATCTTACATGAGCCAAATCACAAATAAATTGTCCATAATTCCAAGTTTCAGTTTCTCTATGATGAAGAAGTTAAAGACAAATGCAAAGCAATCCAAATGCCAAATCACATTTAGTTACCTTATATCCCCTAATTTTTATGAGGTGTCTCATCTACAACAAACTCAACATACTTTTAACAATGTGTTTTGTTTTTCCAATGCATTTAACTTACTTTCAAGAACCTGTTTCATTTCATTCCTTTATTTACTTAACATAAATACAGTAACAAATACAACAGGTAGAAATGGGTTTAGGGAAAAAATACAATTAAGTCTGCTATTGGAGCAGATTATAAAAATCATCCCCCTAGCCATGAGTATCTGCTACATAGAACAGTTAGTACACTACTAGACAGTATAATGTAGTAGTTGTTAAGAGCAGCAGGCTCTGCTTTCCAAGACACCGAAGTTTAAATCTTGCCTCTGTCACTTACTTTATATAGTATCAATTTCCTCATCTATAAAATAGGGACAATAATAATACCTCTGTGGAATATTTGGTCAATACCGAGGAAGAAAAGGCACGGGAAATGATTAGTACAGTACTTGACATATAGAAAAGTTCAAAAAATGTTTAAATATTATCCAACCACCATCCTTATCACCACTATCATGATTCAATTTTTGAAAGCTAAACAATACAGCTTTAGCAGGAAAATCTTACACCAATCTAATTTAGAATTACTGTACAGTCAATGCTGTCAAAGCTGACAGTGCCTAGCTTCTGCTCACGCTCTTACAGATGTCAGTATTTCCATTCCTGCAGGGGTGTAAGACAGTAAGCCATTCACAGCATGAACATTTCTGATGGTCTTTTGTTTATGTACTCCGTTCTTAACTGGCATATTTTCCCACAGTCCTGTCTGTTAAGTGTCTGTTATTATAAGCTCCTAGAGAACACACACATTTCAAAAGCCCCTGGTAAAACAAGTAATGTAGCGTCTCATGCAGATAAGGATTAAATAATACTTCCTTCCTGTCTCATCATCTAGGAGTAAAGAGTCTGAAACAGATAACTTTTCTAGACAGCTGGTAACATTTCAGAATACCAAATAAAAAGAAAAATCCTTAAAATGTCTAAAAAAAAGAAAAAAGACTCTATGAGAATGAGAATAGCATCCAAGCCTGTCTTACAAACAGAAGGCTAATGGACAACTGAGCAATGTATTCCATTTTTTTAAGAAAAAAAATAACTTTTCCTTCAATAATGGGAATACAAAATCTGAAAATATATTGCCCATATATCCCATATAAATAAAATCTCTCAAAAAGGTAACTGTAATAAAACTGTAACAAAACAAGACAAAGAAAAACATGCAAAGAAGGAAATATTAGTTGAAAAAGGTGAAAAGGCGAAAATGTTTAATAAATTAAAAAAAACACTAATGGATTTTTATTTTCAGAGACAAAAAATGACTTTTTAAATAAATCCAATCACTCTACTTAGTTGTGCAGATAATATTTATATAATCATAATACAAGAAATAGAATTTCTATTAGATTCATTTTTTTAGAAGTAAGCTACCAAGAAAACACAGGAGATTATAGCTGCAAAAAGAATATAAATGTTATAATCTTGATGAAATAAAAATAACAGCTTCACTAACAAAACCTGAAAGACGGAGAAGAGAAGTAAAAGGAAGTATACCGAATTCTTATATTTTACTGGTATTTTAATTTGAGGAGTAAATAGAGAATCAACAACTATCTACAATGATGAATCATGAAAAAGATATTTTGGCACAGTATTTTAAATTACAATGAGATCTACTGGGGAAAAAACTAGTAAGCTGGGAAAGTGGTTTACTCCAAGGAGTAGGAAAAAAAATGGTGGGTAGGGCAGAAGGAAATGATTTACCTTTTGTTTAAGGCACTTGTGTTTAATTTTTTTTTAACACTTTGTTTTTGAGAGACAGAGAGATAGAGTAGGAGTTGGGGAGGGGCAGAGATTGATGGAAGCACAGAATCCGAAGCAGGCTCCAGGCTCTGAGCTGTCGGCAAAGAGCTGGACACAGGGCTCGAATTCAGGAACCATGAGATGATGACCTGAGCTGAAGTTGGACGCTTAACCAACTAAGCCACCCACGTGCCCCTAAGACACTTTGTTTAAATATTATGTTTTGCCCTTAGATTTTACTTTAAATTATTTCAAAATGGTGCAGCATGGGAGAGGGAGACAGAGGAAAACCAAATAAAAGATAAGGAGTACAGGCAGTTGTGAGAATAGCATGTTACTGACTACTTGGCCCGAGCTGACCATACAACTGGGAGTCCAGATCTACTCATGGGTCTCACTAGCTGGCCTGATGATCTAGCAGAAATACTCACTGATTGAACGCTACCACAGCCAGAGTTCCTAGATTCCCCTTGCCTGAACCTCGACAAAGACAAAGCATGACATCTTGCTAGAAAGGAATCAAGGACAACACAGGAAGCAGAGTCCCAACAGTATCGCCGTATTTGTACCCAAAAGCTGTGTTCATCATTCTATGATTTATTTAAAGGAGTTCTACAACCTACAATTTTCATTCAATTGCCAAATTCATATTCTGAGTGTGGGGGGGGGAAGGTATGCTGAAGGTTATGAGAAATTAAATACGTGTGTCTATGCCACAGTACTCAACAAAGATATTCTAGTTCTGATGGTATACAAACTTTTCAGTGCATAATCCAGAGTGCTCTCAGATTCCCTCAAGTAGTTTCATTCAAATGAAATAAACACTAAAGCAGTTTTGACTTTTCTTGGAACTAATTTAGATAAATTCCAAGTGAAAAAGAAGTTAAATGCTTCATTCGCAGACATACTTTAACATAAACACATTCTGATTCCCATTCCCAGTAAATCCCAACTATATGAATCTGTTGATCAACTCAAGAAATGACAAATAATGTGAAAATGTTCCCTGTCAGTTATAAAAGTGAACACAACTGGTGCTATAGTATCTTTTATTAAAGATGCTGAAACACACTGTATCTAAAGGAAAATACAAGGTACTGAAGGGGTATAGGTTTTCTTCCAGTTTTCAATCTACTAGGTACATCGGATTACTTGGTACTTCATGTATTAAACCACACAGTCATATAATCTGAGACAATACAATGAAGGGCTCTTTACGCAGAAGCAAATACATGAATTCTGTTCTTCGTGCTTTCAGAATCTTAAGAGTTAGCCCTCAGCTGCCCAATGTAATCTACTCCTTAGACTGCAGGGTCTCTCCCATCTACCAAAAACCTTACTTCCAATAAAAGAGCAATGTGACTAGCAAAGAAAAGAGGAACATATACTCCACTTCCAAAAAATTAAGAAGTGGACAAGCAGGTAGAGTGTGTATATGAACTTGCCTAAGTATATATTTTTTAAAAAGTTATACCAGAGTCCAGAAACACCCTGCATCACAGGTCGTTCTCTTCTGGACACTTCTAAAGAGAATATACTTCATGATTCTCTAGTCATCAGCAGAAATAAAAATAAATTTAAATGTTAAAGAAAATGAGAGTATGAATAGCTGGCAACTAGTGACTCTTCCTATGATTACCAGAGTGTCAAATGATTTTTCACTTGGATTCACTCAGGTACAAGCAAGGATTAAATCTTGCCTTTGGTTAAATTCCACAGCTTCAGATAAATTAAATGAATTTTTAAAGTATTGATCAATCGTGTCTGAACAGTCCTAACCACAGAACTCAAGAACAGGCTCAGTACTGTATTTAGAAAACCAGAGGAGTGGCGCCTGGGTGGCTCAGTCAGTTGAGTGTCTGGCTCAGGTCATGATCTCATGGTTCACGGGTTCAAGTCCCACATCGCGCTCTCTGTTGTCAGTGCAGGGCCTGCTTTAGACCCTCTGTCCCCATCTCTCTCTCTCTGCCCCTCTCCAGCTTGCTCTCTCTCTCAAAAATAATAAAACAAAAAAATAAAGAAAATAAAAAAACAAAAAGACCAGAGGAAAAAGAACAAAAGGAAGGAAAAGAAATGCACAGAATAAAAAGTGTGCATCTAATTAATTAAAGGAACTTAGAATAAAATCCCTTTCATTTTTGCAAACTCAACCTGACCCACGCATGTACTAACTCTACCAGTATATCCCACATCACAGTATCTACCAGAAGTGAACAAAGCTCTCCTGCTCTCCCAGCTAGGAACAAAAGTGTACCACAGGAGGCAGAGGGAAGTGGGGACTGGGTTAAGCAGAATGAACAGTGGCTAGCAAAACCGACGCCCCTGGTGTCGGGGAAGAAGAATTCTGCTGCAGGGGCTGACGTCACTACTAGACAATTGTCACGAGGAGCTAAGCTCTCCGAGCCACCCTGACATGGTCACGAAACCACTAAGATAAAAGCACAGCTCTAATGGATTTTCTGGGAAGACTAAGGTAAAACTAATTCCTTGGGGGCATTTTAATATATTTGTGCATGTATTTTTACCTGTTTTCAGAGAGAAAGACAAACTTTTCTTAGAATTACATGCACAATTCACATGTGTAAACACAGCATGCTTCTTATATAAGGTACTCCCTAAAATAAAATAATTATTACCTTAAATCACCATTCTAGATCTTTTCACCCGGTCTGATAACTGTCAGACCTCCTCCAGATATCACTATATACTTTAATGAGAAAGAACTTAGAAGTCACTTCATGCTAACTTTAAAAAGCCCAAATAAAAATTTCTTTTAAAAACATTTTGTATAGTTAACTTTCATCAAGTAAGAAAATTACTTCAGCACAGCTAAAATTTTTCATTATTGAAAAAAAAAAGTGCCAACACATGTCACCTGCTACCTCAATTTCCTGCCACCGAGTTTCCTATTATAATAGATGGTGACCTTTTTAAAGTCAACTCTACGATAATACCTACAACACCTTCGCATACTATGCTCTCTATTTTATTTTCAACCTCTCACTTTCCCATAGATTTTCAGATATTCAGCTTTCACCCTTCATTACACATCTCCCCTCTTTATAAAATTTCCTCATCCTATACTTCCACTTCAAGCAAATCCTTCCCAACAAACTCACTATGATTTCTTGTTGCTATAAAACCATAGAGAGATATTTTCAGTCCTCATTTTGCTTGTTATCTCTGCAACAAAGACTTCATCATTATACTCAGAATGTACTATCCACAACCTTCATATCTTGTCTTAGCTAACTCCCATGCCCCTCCGTCAGGCCCCCCTTAGTCTTGACCTCTAAGGAGAGTTGGATCTCAATGCTTCCCTTTTATGTTCCACTGCCATCTCCTTAAGGCCCATCCCACTATGCCTTCTTCAGTCCAAGCCCTTCTTGATAGATTACCTAGATTATCAAGAAAACCAGGGATTATCCTGATTACATTATGTGTGATTCATCATTATTCAGACAATTCCAAAGGAAAGCACCTGGCATATAATAAACAGTAATGTATAACTGCCTGAATTATGTTCACCCAATCATCCATACGCTGTTCTCACTATAACTGATCACCAGAAAACAAACTAAATGCGTGCTGTTTCTTCAGGACCCAGAAGGCCCTGTTAGAAATTTTCAAATACATTCACATATCAGAGCTAACTCTCTATTCACTCAATTTAAATTTTAGAAGTCTAAATAATATAATCAAGTTTTTAATAGTGACCGTTAATTAGTACCACAATGGATAAAAAAAATATATCACTGGAACAACCCAACCACACATTTCCTAATCAAACAAAAAGTGTGTTGCTTCAGTATGCATGATCCTAAAGAAAAAAATACCATAAATATTTAAATAGCATGTCTCGTAGGGAAATAGCTAGCTATTATCCCACACCCCGCAGAGACCTATGATGTGGGACTATATTAAATGAAAAAAATTAATTAAAGCTGTATTAATGTTTTCATCTACCATAATCCTTTTATTTTTCAATACTAACAATCAGCATCTACAACATTGATGCATCATGCTCACTGACTGCCAGAATTTCCATACAGGAGAGACTATATATTCTAGGTCAGGTATGAATTTAATTTGAAACTGGGTTTGCTTGGCAAGCACACTATTTTACTTAGAGTTTACTTGTGATGGTTTTAGAGGAATGATGAAAACCACTCCTGGGGACTGCGCCTCCCCCAAGGGACTGCCACCAGCAATGGAAAACTTTCATTTTAAGCAGACCAAAAACCCATTAATAAAGTAGAACTAATAGCAAAGGATACAACAGCCATGATTACATTGTACATTTCATAAATAACTAAACAAAAGATGTAACACCTTAAATACATAACCATATAAGTATGGCACAGATGATTATTACATAAAATTAAAACACGCTTAACTTTTCCAAAATAATTCTTATCAGGATGAGCCAAACACGTGAACCACCTGGATCTGAAAAACAAACGGTGGTAACACTCTCAATATTTATAAGCTGGGCAAAGTAAAGGAGGAAAAATTCCCAAGAGATGCATGAGAAATGTAAACAGATACATTATTCTTCTCTACTACTCCATACATTGGAAATAATACGAAAAAAAAAAGTTTCAATGAAACTTTTCAAGAAAGGGTAGGATTAAAAAGTATCTGCTCTTCCCACCTTAAGACTTATTATTTATAATTTCATTGTACTGCCCAATTATGAACAAGAGAATGTTCAACTAGAACAGAGCACTTAAGGTTAATTTTCAATGTTCGTTATTATTGTATATTACACAGCTCCTATGATAAAAACTGATAACAGAGTCGGCTTTAAAATTTTCACATCATCTCACCTTATGCAACTATAATGCTTAAAAGTGCTGGCGGCTTTCTGACATTCCAGGCACAGCTGAATCGCCCCTGGATAGTCTTCCTCCTTCAGATAACAACAACGGAAGTTATCAGACAGGAAACATTTTTCCTAAAGCCTCTGAAAAAAAACTAATCTCTGTTTATACTCTATCCAAAAGTTAGAGAACCAGAAAATTTTAATTCTTCTTAAATAAGGATTAGAATACCAATGATAGATAAAATATAAAAAGACAACTAGCTCCAAGCCTAAAATGTATGTATGCGTAGACAAAATACTGTTCCCTGACATACACAGTAACAGCCCTCTAAGATCACGACATGTGGGTAAAGCCTGAACAGAATAGTAAGCTGCTTCACAGAGAACGTGTTCTTTAACTGTGAACATATCTCCTTTCAGTAATATTTACACAAAATGTTCCAAAACAGTATGAATTCCACTTGTAATCAACATTCAACAGTTCTGCCACCAAGAAATCCATAAATATTTTAAAACAAAGCTAGAAAAAAGTGAAATATTCACTAATAGCCTTGGAATGTTTTTATCACCTAAACAGTAATTTAATGTCAAATGAAATCTTCTTTTTGTGTTAATTATTTTTAATGTTTATTTATTTTTTAGAGAGAGAGAGAGACAGAGCATGACCAGGGGAGAGCCAGAGAGGGAGACACAGAATGTGAAGCAGGCTCCAGGCTCTGAGCTGTCAGCACAGAGCCCGATGCAGGGCTCAAACTCACAAACTGGGAGATTGTGACCCAAGCCAAAGTCAGACGCCTACCCGACTGAGCCACCCAGGCACCACCCCCAATGAAATTTTCATATGCATTTCTCAATTCAAAGTTTAGAAATTACACAGTGATTCTAGATGGCTCACTCAGAAAACCAATTAATACATGAGATATCAAACATAACTCAAATGTGATATATTCCTTAAGTCACTACTCTATGTTTGATACAAAAGATAATTTTATTGCTATTTAGGTGACTGAAGTTAACATTCCCATGTTGCTACAAAGTAAACATTTTCCCAAATCAATTTTTCTAAATGAAATATGTCAATAGAAAAACGCTCTAGAGCAAGTAATTTTACGTGTCTAAATATATTCTTTACACCATATAGCAATTCGAAAAAAATGCACATCTGAATGTTTTCCACTATAATTTTTCTATTTAATATTATCAAGATCACCAAATTTTCAAATTTTAACTTACCTCTAGCATTTCACTTAAGCGCACGTCTGTTCTTTGCTAAAGAAATACAAAAATCAAAGGTTAAATCTGTTTTAACCATAAAATTAAGTTTTAGTTTTGAAATAGTAACCTGTATATACCAAAGTTTTTATCGTTCTCAGAGATTTCAGAAGTCCAATCAGCAACTGACGTTTCCTTTGATTTGCAAGAAGGCCTAAACTAGCTTGAGTAAAACCTTCCTTGGCAATATTCAAGTGTCTGCAAAAATGAAGAATAGTTACATTTTTCTTTTTTAAGAATACTATTCACACAGAACAATTAGGCAAGTGATGAGGTAGTATCTTCAGTTACTCTTAAAGTCAGGGATTATGACTACTGTTTGACAAATTTATTCAACGGCTCGATCTAAACTAGCGTTACTCAAAGCACAGTGGGTAGACTCGTGCCAATCCTCCAATTGTTACTGACATTTCATTTCACACATACCTTCTTAGTATAGTTTTTAGATCACAATATAAGTTCAGTTAGTGGTATTCTAAAATCGATTATCAGCGATGGTTTTGTATGTTTTTCTTAGTGTTTTCCAGCTTAAAGAACAAAATACCATCAAATGCAATACCTCCTCCCATTTGTGCAGATGACAGCGGCTAATTGAAGACCCGTCTGTAATGAGGTAACTCTTTCAAGTTCCTATGGAAAATTTGGTATAGGTTATTGTTGAAGGTTTTATTTTTCTTTATTATTTATATGATACTCTAACAAAAACTTTAGTGGGTTTCAAAAAAAAGCTCTCTTGAAAAACAAAGTAGTAACAAAAATACCTAAACTTAAAAACTGTTGGTATATTTTTCACAAAAGAAGTTAAAATGACTACTTCCAAATGATTTTCATAATGACATATGATAAATATTTAGTCAATATTGCTTATAAGGAAATCTAGACCGAACTCATTTTATACAAGCATAAACAAATAACAATACATCCACTATAAACATTTCTACACAACAGAACTTCAGAAGATAATCAAGAATATGACAAATATGATTTCTGTTTGCTAAGATGTTTTGATAATGAATGTCTTGATTTGAACACTGCTGGGTATTTCAATGGATTCTGAAGTCTCTGATTTTCAGATGCAAAGAGAGATTCAGCTATAAGATTCCAATTTTATTATATTTTAAAGACAGATTGTTACACTTCCATCGAGCAGCCATTATTAATGATCTCTATGTTACAAGTACAGAGAACCAATTTTCACTGGGTCTTCTAAAGTTTGGACAAATCAAAGAATACTTTAGAATCACTGATAAAACTCTTTCACTTCTTCAGTTTTATAAATTCTCCAAATTAGAGAGAAAAACATACATAAAAAGTCTCTCCTACACCTCAAATAGAGTCAGTTTGTTGCTATAGAATAACTACAGACAAGACAATAAATTACTTCAACAGTTTCAAGTATAAGTCACTTAAGCATTTTTAAAATTTTACTACTAAAAATGACAAATATCATCCTACCTTTACATATGCAGGTTGTTTTTCAAGGATTAAATCTGCTACTTTTTTAGAGACCTACAAAAACATGCAATCAAACAAAGAAGGTAAAAGAAAAAGCCACATGCTTTCTATTCCAGTTTACATTTTAAATTTTTGCAATTTTGCAAGAATATTCCATAGGTCTTCCCAGTAACTTCTGCAGCATGCTCTGGGCTATGAAATTAGTAAAAAAGGTATAACAGAGAGCACAATACTTGGTTCTTAATAGAAACTCAATAAATGATCATTACTACTGTTAATAATGAGCATCATCTGATTTAACTAAATATTAGCACAAAAGTATAACATCTTTAAGGGCACAAGATTTCCTTTTAAAAGATGAACTTGTAAGATAAATATCTAATCAGCTGAATTTATGGAGATAATATCTGGGAAACAGAGAACATCCTGTACCCTTTACATCCTCTATACCACATAAAAAGACAAACAGTAATTTGGTCCTCTACTTCTGAAAACTGAAAAACATGTTTTTGGATTTTTGTTTTTTTGGAATGTTATGTACATACCTAAGGTTTCCTTGGTCACATTTCATGAAATATGTCAGTATGTTAGGCAAATCAGAGTTATAATGATTTTGAATAAGAGATTCTTATTTCACAGTTTCAGGGACACCTACTGGCTACACTACAGGTACCATGGAGCACGGCACATCCAAGACATTTTTAGCCTTGATGTGATTTTTGCTCAAGAAACTCCAACTCTTCCCCTTCCCAAGCCAACTGAGAACAAAGCATTACACACACTTTCAACTATTGCATTAATCCTTCTAGTTTTCCTTAACTGCTTTGAATTTGTATAGATATGAATTTGTATAGATGTCCCCAGACAGAAACTCAGCTAATTTTACCAAACTGGGTTTTTTAAAAACATAGTTTAAAATAGGGGCACCTGGGTGCTCAGTCGGTAAAGGGTCCAACTTTGGCTCACGTCATGATCTCGCGGTTCATGAGTTCAAGCCCCACGTCAGGCTCTGTGCTTACAGCTCAGAGCCCGAAGCCCGCTTGGTATTCTGTGTCTCCCTCTCTCTATGTCCCTCCCCTGCTCGTGCTCTCTGTCTCTGTCTCTCAAAAATAAACATTAGAAAAATGTATTAAAAATACATACATAAATAAATAGTTTAAAATAGACGATGTAGTTATTAGTCTGCACTGTGCCTGGCAGTGTACTAAGTGCTTTCCCTATATTATCTCAATTACTACTCATGACAATCTATTAAAATGCTTTCTCATTTTCCCGATGAGTAATCTTAAATATAGGAGTAACTCACCCATAGCCTCCATAGTAAGTTACAAGGCTGAGATTCAAGACCAGGTTTACCAAATTCCAGAGGTTATTATGCTATATGGCCCTTGCATTGGGGTTCTTTCCCCAAAGACTACTACCACATCAAGTACAAGGTAGATGCATACATATTTAAACATGCTGAAACCAACAGAGGCCAAAAGATGCCACCATCCACTGAAATCTAGTTCTCCAAAATCATAATACACTTTTACCACACAACCCTCTACTGGTCAAGTCCCATTCCTAGACCACTGCTGCAACCCCCAGGGGGATCCCAGCACCCACTGAGACCGCTGAGTATAATACAAAAGAAAGAGAAGTACATCTTCCTTTATTTGTCAGGTGTATTATTAAAAATCACATCTTAAATTCAGATACATTTATTACTAATTCTCCATTACTATTTAAAAAATTAACAAGACCACATACTAACATTAATCTTCTACAGTGTAGTCTGAGTATTATTAATGGAGTTCAGCCTAATGCAAGGAAAATCACAGAATCAAAGAATTTTACAGCATTAAAGAAAGTGCAGGCCTAACCCACCACTTCACAGAGAACATGAAATAGACTTAGCAAGGCTAGGTGACTTGCCCAATGCTACACAATTAATCAGTGACTACAATTCAGACTTTCTGAATCTTAGCTTTCTGTCGGCCTCTTTCAATTAGAAGCGAGGGCCTTTACTTTGAGATAAGATACTGTAAGTGGGGAAAAGATACTTAGAAATCTTTAAAAAGTTCAAAATTCTTTCATCATATTTAGGATTCCAGAGAAAGAACTAGCAAATTTATATAAAGGTAATGTTAGAAGCTGAATAAATTTTAAATAAATATATCATTGAGTCTGAGTCATGTTAAATAATATCTGTTCAATATATTAAGTTAAACCATAAAATCTTCAAACATTACACCTCTCTGCTGTGTCTCATTTAGTTATGCCAGAAAGAAAGGTGTTTTTTACTTACTGCAGCTTGCTGTTGTTTCAATTTGTCTCTGTACTCCTCTAATTCTTGCAAATTGAGAACAGGAGGAAGCTTCTAAAAAATATCCATAAATAAAGAGTAAAAAAATAGTTTACTTTTGTTTCATTTACCTGCACACGTCTGACTTATAAACAGTGTCACATTCCCATTCCCACCCACTCCTCTTGGCCTTCCAATCTCCCCACTAGACTTCAGACACAAAAGCCTACACATCTTTGTTAGCCAACCCTTTGGTGCTCAAGTTCCATCCCTCACATAGCCCTGAAGGGCTAGTTAGAAAGTTCCTCATTCTAACCACCGTCTCTACCAGCCACAGAAGAACTCAAAATATATTTCCCTTCTGAAATACTATGAATAGTAACTATGCCCTGCAGTGTGAGAGTGACAGTTGCTGGAGTACATTCTAGATTACACATCAGCTTTCAGAAGACCGTAGCGGAAACTAACAAAACTGCATACCACTGTGTATATCAGAAACTCCAAGTTAGACTCCAAGTCTCAACAGATTGATGAAATTTCAGAATGAGTGGGGGCTGACTATGTACATACTGCATATAAAGTATGTATGCAGACTGAATTTGGTTTCATCTAAAACCAAAATTTATTATTCTTTTTTGAACTTCCTATAAATTTAAAATGCCAACTTTATAAACATTATGGCACAGAGGTCTTTATCATGGCTAAACAATTATGTAAAGATAACATTCATGAGGGGCTCCTGGGTGGCTTAGTTGGTTAAGTGTCCGACTTCAGCTCAGGGAATGTTCTCATGGTTCCTGAATTCAAGCCCTGTGTTGGGCTCTGCACTGACAGTGTGGAGCCTGCCTGGGATTCTCTCTCTCCCTCTCTCTCTGCCCCCACCCCAACTTGCTCTCTAAATAAACAAATAAACAAACAAACAAACCAGAAAAAAAAAGGATACTTTCATGATTGAAAGTCTTAGAGCTTTTCTAAACATATTTACATAATATAAGATAGAGGCAGCACACCAACATACTGTAGGCTAAAAATTAAATACGAAAAATACAGAAATGTTTACTGGGCCAATATTCATTACAGCAGCTCTTAATTTTACATTTTTTAAAATAACTTCATTTTAAAAACAATGTGGACAGTTCACTTAGTCACAATATGGTCATCAAAGACTAGTCCTGGTATTAAGGCAGGCAGACAGAGAGAGAAAGAAAGGAAAATAAAGAACACCCCTAAAAAGCATTCAAGTCTCATCCATAAATTCAGCCACTGAACAAAAAAGAGTTTAGATAGGTTTTAATAATTTTTTTTACCTCCAGCTCATATTTAACAATATCAAATGAGTCTGTAGAAAAATATACTTCTTCAATACTATTAATTAGTTCTTGTTCAGCTTGAGGGTCAGTAGGCTGTTCTCGAAGTTCTCGGAATTCCTCCTTTAAGGAAAAAAAAAATCACAGTTACAGTAGTTGTAGCTGTTGTAATTCTACCTGCATGGAAATAATCATATGTTTTAACAGTCACAAATCTCCTGGGAACCATGCTGAGCAAGGAGACAAACTGACAGAAACCAGGAAAGTTCATGGAAAATCAGGGCTACTGAAACACTAAAAACTATTCATCTACTGGAGAAAAAAAAAAAACGAGTTTAAAGATTCAGATTTCATTTTCAATTCTTTTTTGCCCAACTGGTAGGTGAAAAAATTTAGGAGTTTAGCAAAAGGAAAAAACGAAGTGCCTATGAAATCTATCTTACACACATACCGCATATATACATATTCTCATCTCACATTCTAAAATCTGTCTCGGCACAGATAACCAGGGAACGCAATGACTTGCGGAGTCACAGTCAGCATTAGAACCCTGAGCAGAGCCAACATTCTTCCCTGTGCTGGCAATCTCACTGCTCGGCTAAGACACACTGGCTCCAGAAAAGACGGCAAAAGTTTAGCTCGGTGATCCTATCAGGCTTCCTTCAAAGGGTGCTGATACCGCAGTTAAGGATCTGATTATGAACCTAAAGCTCTGTATTTGATAAATACACATTTATATAAATTAAATAAAATTAATTGTAAATATACATTATATACAAATAGAAAGAAAATGCTTTCTTTCTAATGATATAGAATGGGGCTTCTGTGGTCTTGCCCAACTAAAAAGAGCTTGACAGACAAATCCCTACCCCTAATGTCAGCATCCTTATCCTCTGCAATTTTACTGCATCAGTGGATAAACCTTCAGTTAACTGGGAAGTTTCATTAATTCAGATAACCCCCACTCTGCCACACTAATTAACCAACATATTATTATATTATATAACAACTTAGTCCTGCAACTCTTTTATTCATATTAATCTCAAATATATTTAAGAACACAAAAAATTAATATTTAAAATAATTCTACAGTCACTAAAATAATATTTAACAAAAAAGCCTAATAAATCATCAATTAAATATGCAAAATATTATTTTTCAAATAGAGAAACTATTTTATTTTAGGGCATAGTTTTCATTTATTAAAAAAACCTAGCTTATATATCTTTTAGACTTTAAGTTATATTTTAAATACGTAAAGTGATTAATTACAAAATTATCTCCTCTTAGATTCAAGATAAAAGAAAATATTAGAGCAATAAATCTGAAACTCAAGAGAAAAATTAACTTTAAAATTCTGATAAATTTAAAAGAGAGAGCAAGGGGCGCCTGGGTGGCTCAGTTGGTTAAGCCTCCGACTTCGGCTCAGGTCAGATCTAACATTCGTGGGTTCGAGCCCTGCGTCAGGCTCTGTGCTGAGAGCTAGCTCAGAGCCTGGAGCCTGCTTCCGGTTCTGTGTCTCCTTCTCTCTCTGCCCCTCCCCCTCTCATGCTCTGTCTCTCTCTCTGTATCAAAAGTAATAAATAAAACATTAAAAAAAATAAGAGAGCAAAGTCACACAAAAATCAAATCTGTATAATTAAGAGTGCATGGAAAAGAAAATGCCTCTTCCATAACAAAACTCAACTTATAAACTATACTAACCAAAAAAGGTCAAGGACACAGTCATCACTGATATAAACAGCATGCAATCAAATACTATAAGTAAAGGAAGAAACCCAGTGTCCTAACAGAGGGAGCTGCATTCCTGTATGTGAGTGGTGGGGTGGGGGTTGGGGGGGGGCCTCTATAACAAACACACTAACCTACATAACACCCTGGACAACGGCGCTAAGGAGCAGACCAGGTTTAAAACCATACTACTTACAGAAAGGTTTCCAACTAACCTACTCATGAGCAACCATCAAGCATTTAATAAATGAGTGAGACATGAGACAGAAAACGAGATCAGAAATTCCTGGCAATCTCCCTCCCGAAAAGTCCATGGGCATTTGAAATACCAGCTTCAGATGCCGCAAGCTGAGGTAGGGAAAAAGACCCAAGTCAGGATATGGCAATGTTTCCTCCCTAGGACTTTCACAGCAACACTAACAGACAAATGTATTTGGTATCATTCAAAAACATTTTTTTGAAGATTATAAAAACTGGTAGGATTGAAAACATCAAATACGAAATCAAGCAAAAAATTCAAATAAACTGCAATGAATAAATGCTTTCACCTTAAATGTATAAATGCCAATGGACATTTAACTCCATGCTAAAGTTCTTTATACATTACCTAATTAATTGATCTGAAGGTAAATACACTTAGATTTTAGTTGCTACTCTAGTATTAGCTCTGGGCAACTTAGTCTCTCTGTGACATTTTTTTTCATCTGTAAAGGACAAACACACATGTATTCTCTCTCTCTCTCTCTCTCTCTCTCTCACACACACACACACACACAATGACAGAGAAACAAATATCCAAAGTTATTAAGAATGTCAAAGGGAAAACAATTTCAGTTATCAATATCCCACAAGTGTACATTCCACAAAATGTAATGAATCTGTAAAAGGAGTACAATCTGTATATGTATATAAAAGGTCAAATGCCATTCGTTCTTGGAGAACTAAGCAGTTATATCACAGAGAGCAGACAAACACAGAATTTCAAAGAACAGACACGTAACACTCGACACTCAAAGTATCCTAGACTAAGAACAGGCATAAAACCTGGAAAGGCAGAAAAAGAAACACAGCACCCAAAGTAGAATTCAACCAAAGACAAAAGCCCACTGCTTAGCCCTATAAAATACCCTCTCCTTTCAAACAACTTAGTGGTTCCTGTGTGAAAACAATACATCTCAATTCATTCAGACAAACTCCATTGTGCCTACATCCCGATCACCTTGTTCCTTTTAATCTCCATGCACCTGCAGGCTGCGAGACTCCGCTTCTACCTAATCATTCTCTAAATGTTTCCCTACTGTTCGTGCTGCCTGCTCAATTCAATTACACACCTTTGGAGAACTGAGATTTCTCCTTATTCTCCATCATCATGCTCAAGTGCCAAGGCACACTGTAGATCACAATCACTAATCTAACTAAAATTAATTTACACAGTGAACTGTATGAAAAAAAGAGCAAAAAGAAAGGAAAAGACAATATGTTGTTTTGACAGTTAAAACTTTCCATAAACTCTTAATAAAATGTCTCTTCTAACTAGAGATAATAATAAATGTTAAATCATTTTAGGGATACTTTAAGCATGTAAATTAGAAAAACAGAAACAGCTAGATTGTACATTCTTAACACAAATACTCCATAATTTTGTCATTACATAAACTGGTTTCCTAAGATTAGAGATGTACAAAAATACATAATTCTTCACCTCAAACCAATTTTACAAGCCAATCTACATGTATGAGGCAAAACTTTACATAAATAAAGTGAACAGAAGATTTCCTACAAAAAATTAAATGGCAAAATCAGGGGAATAGAATAACAAATGAAACTTTTTATACCATATAAAAATGTGATTTTTTTAAAGGTTCAATAATATTCGATACTTACACTAAGTTTGAGAATAGAATATTTCAGTCTTACAGACTGCTATTACTAATAAAATTCTTTATAGGATTTTATTTTATCTTAAATTTTATGTCACATGGTAACTAATATATATGATCATTGAAGTGGTATAAATGCCCATCAAACTTGAAAATCCAAAAATAATTTGTCAGCGACACCATCAAAATGTGCCACAATTTGCTTGTTAATGATAATCCACTACACTTCAAATAAAGAAAATTAAACAAAAATACAATGGCAAGAACAGAACAAGTCTCTCTTCCATAGTATTTTAAGACCTAACTTTCAAAGCTCTACTATCATTCATTTCTCCAGCAAGTCACATATTTCAATGTAACATTTATTTTAATTCCCACTATGTAAAAATTCTCCATACTAGGTTATACAGAAACAAAATGGAGTAAAGAAAATAGAGGCTAAAGTAACAGAAAAGGTCAGATGAGTAAACAATGCCCCTGCCAGCATTACAGAAGGGAGTACAAACAAAATACAGGGGTACCAAAGGGCAGTGAGTTCACATCTGCTGGAAGAGGTACCATTTAGAGAAGACAGACTAGGCCAATATTCAAATTTGAGAAATGTGGGGGAATAAGGCAATAAATACAAAGCAAAGCACAAGTAAAAGCTGTAGCAGGAAAGCATACAACAGGTTAAACAGGAGAGAGTGGCTGCACGGGGTAGAAAAATGTTATCAGGAGTATTCACATATATACCAAGAGGCAATAAAATGCAACAATTGAGATTTCTTAAAACCCAGTAATATATTTTTATATACAACTGATCCATAGTTTTCCTTCACAAAAATAAAATACCTTAACATAACGCTGCACCAGATGCTATATCAAAAAAGTAACCATAAATATTTGAATATTTTCTTAACATAATAAACTAAGCAGGATTATTTTAGGAAAGTGGTAGAAAACAAAGAAATTAGTCAATATTTAAGAAGCTGTCTTTTCCAGCAGTCACAACACACTGTGGAATTGCCTCTAATTCTACTAGCCTAGTTTTTTCCATTTTGATCCATCTCTGAGATAAACTGATACGAACATACATATAAAATGCACATCATAAATGTATCTATGAAAAATGAAGAAAAGCAATCATAACAGAAATTTAAGTGAACATCTTTGTTTCAGCCAAGCCATTTTTCCTCTCGACGTAACAACAAAAGGTTTTATGAGAACTGGGGATTCAAGTCTATAAAACAATTGGAGCCCTCAAGTGTAAGGTGTTATAAAACATTTCCAGTATATTTATGGTTTCTAAGGAACTATGCTATAACTTTATAAAGCAATTTCCCACTTAAGAGTTCATCTCTTAAAGGAATATATTCAAGTTCAGGAGAACAAAAAGACCACAAATTTTGCATTTAACCACTACTTTTAAATCATACAAAATACCACACAAATTAAAAATAAAAACTCAAGTTCAAATTTTTCAATTCTATTCACCTTGTAAGTGTATAAAATGAGTTATAACAACTTCACAGTTCTCCTTACCATTATTAAACTCAATTTTCTCTTTAATTTTGAAAAGCAATTTAACCTCATTTTTAAACTCACAGATCAGCCTGGAAACATAATCTTCAATAGTAGATTTTTATTCAATCAAAAAAGATGAATGCAAAATCTTCATTGTACAAGTTGCAAAACCCCCAAAAAATGTACAGAATAAAAAACATGAAATGCCAACCAACTTCCATTTCTGTGCCTGTTTATTAGACTATGGCTTACATTACATATCTGGAAGGCAGACTATATTGTGTTGAGAGGAAGTAGAAAAAAAAGAAATTTTATTCTTATAAAGCATGAATTGGGATTTACCAAGATGAATCCTATCAAGGGTGTTTGTGTGGTTTTTTTTTAATTGTTTGCACATTTCTTAATCAACTTAAAAAGCTACTCTGTTATAATAAAATTCTAAAACTGAAAATTATAGTCTTATCAAACTTAGTTATCACCTTAGAGCTCGAAATGAGAACAAAAAATGTTTAGCTACCAAAATCTAAACAGAGCTAAAAGAACAAAAACATTAAGTTTTCAATATGCAATCAGTGTTATAATAGGTTTTGTTTCAAATGAAAAGGATTTAAGATCAGACGCCCTAAAACTGTACGTACACCATGTAAATTTGTAACGAAACGGCAGACGTTGGCTTTACGTGGGGAAATGCTACGTTTTCTTAAAATCCCACTAGAACAGCAATAATGAGCCATCAAAGCAGCCAGCAAATTATCAGTCTGTGCTTGTGTGTTTTAAATAAAACACATCTTTTAAAGCCCACCTGTTTTTCTTTCCCCCGGGCTTTCAATGCCATCTAGTGGAATACTGGTGAGGTTACAATTTGAAGGGAGATTTTGAGAAAATGATTTATAGATTTTTCTAGAGGGTTATTAAAGTGGTATTATTTTAATCCAGCTTTATAACATATTTAAATGATTGAAATAATGTATTTTTAATCACTTTCTACATCATAACAGCATTCCAAAAGGACACATTTGTTTTTAAAGGAAAAGGCCAAGAATAAGTACTGCTTTTATTCACAGAAATATAATTATTAACATACACTAAAAATACAAAACTAGAGAGAAAGCCTTTCATGTGCTACTCTGTAAAATATTTATATTTGCTTCTCTTACTCAACTGTTATGGTTTTAACAGGCATTTCTATAAATTTATTTCTATTAAAAGGAAAATATTAAATAGCTTTAAAGACATCAATTTTTTTAAAAAGCTATCTTTAAAAACTCCTCAACTTCAACGAGCAACATCAAGCTGTCTGCCACATGCCTGTCCCTTTGGAAGTCAATACTAAGAAAGACATATCACAAACTGAAAAGAGAAAAATCCAGTGTATATTCTAGATTCTGTTTTTCTTGTAGTTTTAAAAACATTTCATCAGGCTCTTTCTCCAAAAGAAGAAATGCTATGTATTCTGAGAAGAGACATCACAACACTTTCAACCTGACGGTCTAAAAACTGCAGTCCTGGGGTGCATGGATGGCTCAGTGATTTAAGCATGGGACCTTGGCTCAGGTCATGATCTCGTGATTTCTGAGTTCCAACCCCACATGAGCTTTGTGCTGACAGCATGGAGCCTGCTTAGGATCTTCTGTCTCCCTCACTCTGCCCAGCCCCTCCTCACGCTCTCTCTGTCTCTGTCAAAAGTAAATAAACATTAAAAAAAATAAATTAAAACACTTAAAAACTGCAGTTTTTCCAATATCTTCACCTTCAACGGCCAATAAAAACCCTCAGTACTAAATTCTTCTAAAATGTCTCAAATTTAACCCTTCACCATTTCCTAAATTTCATGTTCTTTTCTTCTTAATCTTAGGCAGTTAAAACAAATTTAAGAAGCTGAATGTTCACCTCAACATTTGAACCTAGCTCTCTTGACTCTTATTCTAGCTTACTTTCCTCATCTCTTGGTAAAGTTCTGAAAACGAAGCTCTGTAGTTAGTGTGTGGTTTGAGGATTCTTTTCATGGTCAAGTCAAATCCATTTATCTTACTTCACAGAAGTATTTTACATGTGAGAAAACATTCTGCACAAACTCTCAGAACGTTATGTAAGAGAAGGTATTCAATAAATATTTGTGGAATGCATTAAACATACAAACAAAAATACTTTCTTATATTTAGACAAATGTATTTTCAAGTTTTGACTGCAACGGATATTTCTTTTGTCCTCATAGCCTGTATTTTTTCTTAAATGAAAAAAAATCAAAGACATAGTTAAACCAACCATGTAATAGTAAACCTAGCTGAATCCTACTTGTATTTATAAGTTAGGAAAATCAGAGCCTTAAAAATAGACAAAATTTATCTTTAGAGAATAATATCAGAAGGTGGAAGTTCAGAAAAATTCATAAAACAATATTAGTATCAATATTTTTTATCAGTACTTTTTTTTTGGCAAGCATTATGGAAGAACTATGGAAAATGTTTACTTAAAGTCAAGGTATAGATTTATAAGGTTCCAAATATTAATATTTTTAAGTAGGATTCAACAAATACTCTCAAATGCAATCCTAATAAGTTCTGTAACTAGTAATCATGTGGCTATTGTGATTATTACATATCATACTAAGTTTTGGTCTCAAGTCTTCATGTCTTGTAACCAATTAAATTAGGTAAAATCTTTCACATAATTAAAAAAGTATAAATTTCTTCAAATGAAGAACAAAATTAGTCAGTAAATACTATGTAGATTAATGTCTTATATCTTTGCCTCAACATGAAAGTGGGAGACTGGAGGGGTAGAAGACAGAGAGAAGACAGAGAGAATCCCAAGCAGGCTCCACACTGCCAGCACCCAGCCCGACACAGGGTCTGAACTCACAAAGCCTGAGATCATGACCTGACCTAAAACCAAGAGTCAGACATTTAACCAACTGAGCCACCCAGATGCCCCGTACCAGAAGATTTCTAAGGTTTCTTCCCACTCAGAATTTATATAGTTTTCAAAAAAAACAAAAAATTTAAAAAAAGAGTCCTTTCTGGATTCTCAAGTATACCTAATGCCCTTCTTGTTTTCTTTCACCAACTGTCTTTCTCTAATGAGTTGTACCATATGAAATTTGCCAGTATTAGATTATTTTTAACCTAAACAAACAGCCATTTCTTATGATTCATACTAGTATTTCCTTTCTACTTATTCTTTGTACCAGAACTTTTAACATAACACAACCCAAGGTAAACCATTTCCTTCTTGAAAACCCCCTGAAATCTCAATTCCTTGTACAACTTAGACAAGAAAAAAAAAAAATGGGTCTATACCAAAAGACCAAGGAGGCCTTTTTTAAAAATGTTCTACATACATATACTTGAGGTAAAGAATTAGATGAAGTTAATGTTTAAAAATTTCTCCATATAAGTATTCACACTGTCTACTTAAGTAGCATAAACTGGATTTTTTACTTCTGGCATTAGAATATCAAGGGAACCCAAATTAAGACAATGAGGTCGCTTTTTGGGGGAGGGGTTTTAGTGGGGTTTTTGGGTTTTTTTTTTTTTTACTGATGATTCAATATTTGCATATACTGCAATATGATCATCACAGTAAGTCCACCACCAGGTACACAGAATTTTTTTTTCTTGAATAAGAACTTTGAAATCTACTCTCAGGGCGTGAGTGGCTCAGTCGGTTAAGCATCTGGCTTTGGCTCAGGTCATGATTTCACAGTTCATGGGTTCAAGCCCCACATCAGGCTCTGTGCTGACAGGTAGCTCAGAGTCTGGAGCCTGCTTCGGATTCTGTGTCTCCCTCTCTCTCTCACTCTCCTCTGCTCATGCTGTCTGTCTGTCTGTGTGTCTCTCTCTCAAATAAATAAAAACAGTAAAAAAATGTTTTTAAATCTACTCTCTTAGCAACTGTAGAATATGCAATACAGTATTATTAACTATAGTCACCATGCTGTATATTACGTCCCAAAGACTTCTTTATTTTGTAACTGGAAGTTTATACTTTTCGACTCCTTTACCCATCATGTCCCCCCTCCCCAACCCCCTTGCCTCTGGTAGCCACCACTCTGTATCTATGAGCTTATTTCTTTGTTTTGTTTTCTTTTTAGATTGCACATATAAGTGAGACCATATGGTATTTGGTCATATGGTCTTTCTGTTTGACTTATTTCACTCAGTAAAATGCACTCAAGGTCCATCCATATTGTTACAAATGGCAAGACTGCATTCTTGTTTGGGACTAAATAATATTCCATCCTATGTGTACAACAACACTCTTGTTTGTGGCTAATATTCCATTGTATATGTACAAACATACACACACACACACACATTTACTTTACCCATTCATCCATCTATGAACATTTAGGTGCCCCATGTCTTGGCTGTGGTGAATAATGCTGCCACGAACATGGAGGCGCATATATCTTTTCAACGTAGTTATTTCCATTTGCTTTGTAAGTGGAATGGCTAGATTATACAGTAATTCTATTTTTAATTTTGTTTTCCATAATGATTGTACCAATGTATATTCCCACCACACAAGGGCCCTCTTTTCTCCTCATCTTTGCCAACTTGCTATTATTTCTTGTCTTTTTGATAACAGGCAGTGTAACAGATATAAATTAAGTTCAAAAAAAAATCTACCCAAGTCAAAGGATTGGGTAGCTTGCTTTTTAAACCTAGTAATATACTGCAAGCATTTTCTCTGCAATATGCTTCACTAAGTTTAAAACCCCAGCTTCAGAATAATTTATAGGATGCCACTTTTGAAACAGAAAAGGAAAGAGGATCCCACAGGGACTACTCCACCTGCAGGAGCCTCCAACTTCACAGGCTACCTCACCACCCTGCTTCCTTCATAGTATTTGTCATACTTTGCATCACCTTGTTTACTGCTTATCTTTTCTCTACTTAGACCTACTTAAGCTCCCTGGCAAAAGATAAGTTTTATCTTTTCCACAGCTATATTCAGTCCCTAGAGAATGTCTAGCATAAAAGAGATGCTCAATACATTTTTGAATATGCAGGAGGAAAAGACCAGAAGGCAGAGTTAACCTAAACTGTGTTGGTAATTTTCGTGACTTTTTTAGGGGTCTTTTTCTGTTTACCATATTTTCTATTCACAGTACATATTACTTTTTATTACAGGAAAAGGTTATTTTAAAATAATAATTTTAAATTTGTGTGTTACACTTTGTTGAAATACTTTTAACAACTTAAAAAACTCAACATAAAGGTTATTTTTTAAAGCCATAGAAGTTCAATTATCAAGAACTAACTGTGACACTAATTCTAAGGCAAATGTATAAAAATAAATCATGTAAGGGGCACCTGGGTGGCTCAGTCGCCTAAGCACCCAACTCTTGATTTTCAGCTCAGGCTGTTATATCATGGTTCATGAGTTTGAGCCTCCAGTGGAACTGTGCTGACAGTGCAGAGCCTGCTTAGGATGCTCTCTCTCCCCCTCTCACTCTGCCCCTCCCGAATGTACACATACTCTCCTCTCTCTCAAAATAAATAAATGAACTTTAAAAATTATATTAAGGTGGAGCCAAAATGGCGGAGAGGAAGGGAGCTCTATAAACTCCCTCCGCACCGTTTTTCGAACTGAGAGGGATATTACGTTCAACTGAGAGAGCGGAAGGAGAAAATACGAACTCCAGAAGGAATAGAACCTCAAGGATATCTGAGTGAGTGGGGGCGAACGGGGGAGATCCGAGGACGGGCCAGCCCGGACGGGCAGGGGAGGGAAGATCCCCAGCCCAGCGTGGCACAGGTGCCGGGCACCCGGGAGACAAAGGGAAGCGACAGAGTCGGAACGCGCTCATAGAACTGTCTC
>NC_043701.1:79268953-79280534 GCF_006229205.1 Suricata suricatta | reverse complement strand
AAAAAAAATTATATTAAAAAATAAATCATGAAAAATATATATCACCATTACTCATCATCAGGGAATTGCAAATCAAAACCACAATGAGATATCATTTCACATCTGGTAGAATGGTCATCCTCAAAAAACAAGAGATAATGACTTAAATTAGTGAGGATGTGGAGAAAGGGGAACCTTATGCGCTATTGGTGGGAATGTAAATTCATACAGCCACTATGGAAAACAGTATGAAGGTTCCTCAAAATAATTTAAAAATGCAGTAATCCCATTTCTGGGTATATCTCCAAAGGACAAGAAAATAGCATCTCAAGGAGATACATGCATTTCCAGGTTCACTGCAGCATTACAACATTCAAGGTATGGACACAACTTAAGTGTCAGTCAACAGATGAACACATCAAGATGTAGAACGTATATACAAGGGAATATTAACTCAGCCATAAGAAAAAAGGAAATCCTGCGATTTGTGACAGTATGGATGAACCAGCAGGGGCATTATGCTAGATAAAATAAGTCAGATAGAGATAGACAAATACTGTATGATATCACTTATATGTTGAATCTTAAAAAGTCAATCTCATAGAAACAGAGACCAGAATGGTGACTACTGAAGCTGGGGGTGGGATAAACGGGGAGATGTTGGTCAAAGAGTACACACTTCCAGAAAGAAGATGAATAAATCCTGGGTATGTAATAAAAACTTAATTTATGACCTAACTATAGAGTAACATCTAAATTGTGAGGTTTTGGTCTTTTGAGAAAGAGACAAAGATAGACCTGTACAAGCAGGTGCAAGCAGGTGCAGAGAGAAAGGGAGATACAGAATCCGAAGCAGCTCCAGGCTCTGAGCGGTCAGTACAGAGCCCCACAGGGGGCTCGAACTCACAAACCTTGATATCATAACCTGTGGTAAAGTCGGACCCTTAACTGACTGAGCCACACAGGTGCCCAAGTAACACCTAAATTGTGAAACGTATACTCAGCATTAAAGTTATACCAAACTATGCTGTATAAGGGCATTTCTGAACATGAGTCTTCTTAACTCTTAATGGGAACTTCACTCACATCAAACATGGTGTACTGACAGAAGTTTCACCACTCTCTGGACCCAGCAATTCTTAAATTCTCAAAAATATCCAGAGAGGGCAGCAGCAAGCTCACCCGGTAGCACTTGTGATGTTTCCAGAGAATGCACCGAGGAAACAAGCACAAGGAGCTTATGAGCTTTCTTGTGTAAGGCTACCTTTAAGCCCAATGCATTGATACCAATTTTACTATTAACTGTTTTACAATTTAACTTAGCTTCTTAGTGGGTGTCAATCAGACCAATGCCCCAAACTTAGTTATCACCTGAATCATTTACATATGCTGATCTTGTGATCCCAGACTGGCCTCTCTACCCAGAGCAGTCATCTCAAATTACACACCACCGGCCACTGATAGGGCTGGGGAGGTCAGTGAGAAGACTGAGTAATGAGATCATTACAAATTCACTACCGACCACTACTGGAAAAATATCAAGGTGCACAGTATAAAAGACAACAGAGGTGCCTAGGTGGCTCAGTGGGTTAAGCAGCAGACGTGGACTCAGGTCATGATCTCACAGTTTGTGGTTTGAGCCCATCTTGAGCTACTTGCTGACAGCTCAAAGCCTGGAGCTTGCTTAGGATTCTGTCTCCCTCTCTCTCTGCCCCTCCCCTGCTTGTGCTTTTTCTCTGTCAAAATAATAAATAACTATTAAAAAAAAAACAAAGTTCACAGGGCTTAAAAATGACAGAAATTTCTTATACAATACAACATCTAATGCAATCTAATTCAAGGCATGTTTATAATGCATGATAATCTTTTTTCTTGAGTCAAAGAAATAAAAAGAATTGTCAATTTGGATTTATGGTTATTGCTCAGTTCCCAATTTCATCACAGGCAATCATCTTTTATAACATTATATAAAACTATTCAAAATGCCTCTTTAAGGTTTTTGTCAGCCACTTCATGCAAAAGGGCTGGCTGAAATATTATCATATTTGGAGAGTCTGTTTGGGTCTGCTCCAAAATAAAGCCTAAGCAGTAAATACAAAATTCACATTAGGGGGTAAGGCTCCTCACGGGGGTGGGAAATCACTCTCCTGAGCAGCTGACACTGAGGCATCACGAGAGGCCTATGACTGCTGACCAAGAGAAACAAGCCCTATGTATTAAGTTGCCAGACACAGAAAATAAATAGTATTTTCAAATATCATCCTCAAGTGGAAAATCACAAGAGGAGACATTCAGAAAACGATGCTTTGAGCTGTGATGGAGCTGCTGTTCACCGAGGCAGCTTCAAGTGGCAGTACCCCAGAGTGAGAAACAGCAGGGTTTGGGGGGTTTTCTCCACAATGGTTAATAATTTTCCTGAGGGAAAGCCAACTAACTTTCAAGTAACCCCTACTAAATTTGTAAACTGAGAGGTTCACGCGAATCAGGAGATTAAAATCTACGATATTCATAATTTAGTATAAACTATGCACTAGCTACTTAAAAATCTCTGCTCCATAACAAAAATATAATTATTATTTTTGGCTCACAATGTTGACAGCATAAAAAGCAAATTATTTCATTTTATTTCTTTAAATTACAGTAGATAAATCATTAAGTTTCACATATACATGTATAAAACTGCTTTCAGGCTAAGGATCTGATACAATAATAAACTCTAAATTTATCAATTTTGCATTTTTCTGTTTCATATAATGAATCATACTGCATCCCAATGAGTAATAAAAGCAAAACCAAGCCCCAAGCCTGCTATACTATAAAAATGTACCTAGCTTTATCATAACTACCATCTGCCTGTGGGAAGGAAAAGCTTCTGTGAATCAATTATTATCCAAAGGCAATATTATTTTTTAAGAAAGTGAAAAGTTACGCTCACACATATAGATCAATACCTTTCCAGGGACCCGGAGACTCTCAATGGCACCAAGATCACTAAGGCTCTCCGGAGGGCTTTTCAGACCCTTAAGAAAATAATAATAAAAAGAATTTTAATTATGCTGCAGAACTGTAAAATAAAAATCACCATTAAAATAGAAATCACCATTAAAAACAGAACTTTTCCTGCTTTAAACTATATAGAACACATGCTCTAAAAACAACTGTCACTTAATTCATATAATACTATTATTAAATAAAGGTGTACTTTTGAAATTAAAAAATATTATATGACATCTTCATAACTAATGGCTGAAGTCTAATTTAACCATAGTTTTAAAAACAACCAAGAGAGGGGCGCCTGGCTGGCTCAGTCCGTTAAGCATCCAGCTTCAGCTCAGGTCATGATCTTGCAGTTCGTGGATTTAAGCCCCGTGTCGGGCTCTGTGCTGACAGCTCAGAGCCTGGAGCCCGTTTCAGATTCTGTGTCTCCTTCTATCTCTGACCCTCCCCTGCTCATGCTGTCTCTCTCTATCTCTCAAAAATAAATTTAGAAAAAGCATAAAAAATTTTAAAAAAACAAAAGAAAATTGGATGACAAAAGTTTTTCATTCTATGACAAGTTTTTCATTCTACGAAAAAAAACTTATCTATTAATCATTACCAAATTCTCCTGATAAGGAACAAGTATGATTCTCTGATATAATACACCAACCAACTGAGCTGATCAAAGACTTTTAAATACTACTAATTGTTTAATTAAAATGTAAGGAAACCCTTGATTCTACCTGATTATTTCTCACCAATGCAACCAATTTATACTGTATAACAGACACTTAATCTCCCATCGTGCAGCTTTCTACTGTTTAGCTCCCTGGTACCTGGGAATTTCTATATTCACATCAACTGAGGGATTCTGAAAGTCTCATTTGTACTGGGGAAAGTGATCAAGACAGAAAGAAGTTAGCAATCTAACTTTTCTTTGAGAGCCCCTTTTTAAACACAGGCCACTCAGTAGATAAAGTCCCTGTAAATATTAGTCTGTGAGGGGCGCCTGGGTGGCTCAGTTGGTTAAGTGTCCGACTTCAGCTCAGGTCATGATCTCACGATTCATGGGGATTCATGGGTAAAAATCCCACATGGGACTCTGTCCTGACAGCTCTGAGCCTGGAACCTCCTTCAGATTTTGTCTCCCTCTCCGCCCTTCCACTGCTTGCTCTCTCTCTCTCTCTCTCAAAAATAAATAAACATTAAAAAAAAGCCTATGAGCAAAATTAGCTGATATATAAATGTGAGGTGAGTTTTGTCCCTTAGGTACCTTATATTGATCCTCTGATGTCCTCAGTACTCAAATAATATGGTATACTTAGGTTGACTATTAGAGACTTAGAGCAGAACTTGCTTATTTTTAAACTATAGAGCCATGTATTCTATCTCCCCTATTATAAAACATGGCCAGTAATAACTATAATTTTTTATGCAACAGATCTTTGTCTCACTCCCAAGTATTCCATTACTCCCAGAGAGCCTCACACCCAGCTTTCCCTCACTTTCATTCTCTCTCGTATTCTATCTACCCCTCTTCCTCACACTCTCTCTCACACACACATATACACATACATGCACACATACACATGTGCATGAGTGTAAAACTCATAACTTGATTCAAAAACATGAGCACCCCTAAAATATATTTTAAAAATACAACTGCCGTGCCTTTTAAATAAATATTTTTAAAATTACAGATTTGTGTAATCAGTCTAACAGAAATTCTTGGAGGACTATATCAAATGGAATTCTCTCTGTCCCCAGAGCTACTCAGTAAAGAAACAAATGCCTTAAATGTAAAGTGATAATACACCAATATCTAGGAAAGGGCCTTACCTCCAGATTAGTCACCTCATACAATAATTTAATACTATATGGCAACTTTCTACCAAATGTACAAAATAAAAGTTGTAAAATTGGAAACCCTATTACACGTTAGGAAGCACAGGAGCTCAGTGATTCAGGGGATGGGCTCTGTGGTCTTGAACAACTTACCTACCTTGCCTGTCCTTATATTCTAATGATGGTGACAACAATACAGAGGCCAATAGTAAGGAGTAAAGGAGATAATGTATGTGGGAGGCCAAAATCAGTGTCTGATACATGGCAAGCATTCTTTAGGTGCTAACCATTATTCTGATTATTACTGTGATCACTGACAAATACTTCTCTTTAATCAAAACAGAAATGAAGAATTACATAAGTGTGTCAGACATCTGACACTCACCTGCATTTTTCACATAAATGTCGCAGAGCACATCATCTGACACTCACATGTATTTTAAGATTAGCAAGTTTATTAACAAGTTTATAAATTTCTACTCACAAAAATGAAATCATTTTTATCTCTACTTCTCTAAAATAGGAAGTCACAGTTATAACTGTAGTACTCTGCTTTTATGAAATTGAAACTCACTGTAATCATTAACCATTATTTGATTTTCTTTTATATTTGGTATTTGTTTTGAAATTTTCCTGTTTAAATTATTTAAAACTCAGCATAAATAATATCTGCCCCTACACTTTACTTCTTTGCCCAAAGCAGAGTTTAACACTTCAGACTACTTCATTATGTCTAAATGAATCTTCTATTTCCATTTATGAGACCAGCAACTAAACGTCCCAGTGATCAAACGGAGCATGTGAAGTGATTTCTGCCTCTTTTTCTTTTCAGCAAAATTCAACACTGTGGTTATACACTCAGTCCTCAGTTCCTCTGTAATCCGCCTAACCCAGCCTTCCTCCCCTCCACTTCTTGAGAAGTGCTGCTGTCAGGTCACCAATGGCCTCCATGCAGCTCAGTCCAAAGGCTCATTCTCACCTTCCGTCACTCATCTGCTGCAGCATTCAGCTGGTCACTCCTTCCTCTTTTCAATTCTTTATGTGGCTTCCGGGACCCGCTTTACTTGGTTGTTCTCTTTGTCCACCATTTATCCAACAAATATTTACTGAGCGTCTGGTAGGGGATAGGTGGTCTTTGAGATGCTGCCGTCTTACCTCACTGGCTGCTCCTTCTCAATCTGCCTTGCTAGATCCACTCTAACCTTCTAACACTGAAATCTCAAAAGCTCCAACCATGGACCGTTTCATATCCATGCTCAATCCATTGGTGAGTTTAGCCACTGTATATACCTTGTATATGTTTTTAAGTCCCAAATTTTTATCTATATCCTGTGCTTCTCCTCAGAAATTCAGACCCTTAGCCAACTGCCTATTTTTAATCTTGCCACTTAAATATCTAAAAGAAGCTTTCAAAAAGCAAGTCTAAAAACTTTCTGCCTTCCCTGAATCTGTTCCTTCCTCAGCCTTTCCCATTTTGTTAAATGGCAATTCTAATTAAGGGGGCCAAACCATCTGGAGTCAACCTTAATGATTCTCCTTCTCTCCCAGCCCAAATCTGATCTGTCAAGAAGTCCTGTCAACTCTAAATGTACAGTATACCCGTGGATCCAACCTCTTCCCAACCCGTCCACCACGAGGACTCTGTTTAAGGCCCATATCCTCTCTCATTCAGAGACTGCAATCGCATCTTTATTGTTCCCCCTGTTTTTGCTCTTTTCCCTCTTTAGCCTATTCTTTAAACAGAGGCCAGTCTATGCTGGCAGTGGGGAACCTGCTTAGGATTCTCTCTCCATCTCATTGCTGCCTCCCAAGTAAATAAAAAAACATTAAAATGAATAAATAAAAAATAAAAAGAGGCCAAAAAGATCTTTCTGAAGGCCATGTATGTAAAATGACATCACTCCTCTGCTTGCTATTTCAATTAGAATGGAAGCATGGCTTTGGTTTTAGTAAGGAGAAATGCAGTAAGAGATGAGGTCAAGATGAGGTCCTGTGTGATCTGGCTTCCTGCGTTCGGCCATCATCCCAACCTCATTCCCTACTATTTTCTCCTCACTTGACTCCACCCACATTGGCCTCTTGCTGTTCCTCAGCCATGCTCCTGCCTCAAGGCCTCCACATTTGCGCTTCCTTCCATCCAGAATGCTCCTTCCCAAATATCCACGTGCTTTGCTTCCTCACTTCCTTCAGGTTTTTACTCAAATGTCACCTTCTCAGTGAGGCCTCTCACAGCCACCCTCTATAAAATTATAAACAACCCCAAACTGCCAACATCTCCCAAGCCCCCCATCCCCTGTTCCTCCAAAGCGTTAATCCCTACGTCTGTCTGCCTGAGCACTTGTCTAATTTGCTCACTGCTGCACACCCCCAAACGTAGAACAGTGCCTGGCACATAGCGCTCTGTAAACATTTGTTGAATGAATTGAAAGAACAGAGGCCAGCATAATAGAGAAATCTGAACAGACCTCATCTAAAATAAAGAGAACTAACAAAGCCCACCTTCCCACTCTTTTCCAAACCAAGATCCTTGCAAAGCTGAAATGCAAAAAAAACCCCTAAATTTCATAGACCTTTTATATCTCTCCACATTAATAATATTATTAGCATATTCCTTAGCCTCACAAAAAAAGAAACATCTGTGTGTATATTTATTTGTAATACTGCTACATTTAACCCAATAATAAATGTTACTAAATAGAAATCTTCCAATGTAACTCCAGGCAGCACTCTATTTTCATACCTCAAAGATGCATGAAATGTGTATTAGTAACAACTAAACATGTGGAAGTCAGGCCATAAACAAATATAATTAGGATGACTTTTAAAATCTGTATAAAACTTCTAACTTTATTTGACTTTTTACACAGTACAGTTCCAGTTTTTTATTGTGTTCTTCAAGGTTTTTCTATCCCCACTAAGCACTGATTTGAGCTGCTCAAGTTTAATAAGTAACTGATAGAGGATGAAGAGTCACCATTTACACAACAATTTCACTACATTTAGGAGATCTAAACTAATCACCGGTAGCTAGACATGTGTATTTTTTTCTCTCCCTTCAGTATTACAAAATGGATTAAAAACCAATAAAACAACCAAAGTTGCTGTACAGGGATGACTACACTGAACTGTATGGCAGGCAACATGAAAGAAGACCAAGCTTAGCTAATGCACAAAAATCCTAATTCAGCATTCTAGAAGCCGTTTAGGAGGAGTAGTGGTATAATGTACAAAAGTGCATATTGTTGTAAAAATTAAAAAGATACTAAAATCAAACAGACACCAAAAGTGAGCCTGAAATCATCTATTGTTGTTACTGCAACAGCCTGCTTCCAGTTTTCCCGCTTTCCCAGCATCGGTGCAGCCACTGAGAGGAACTCTGTGATCAAGTACTTCCTTCCTAAGACCCAAGAGCTAGCTGTGTGAACTCCTTTATCTCTTTACCTTCATCATAGCACCATCAATCTGACACCACGAGACACATGTTATCATTCCTATTATGGAGATGTGTTAATGCTCAAAAAAGTTAAGTGACTTCCTCAAGGTCACATAGCTACTACATAGCAGGACCCAAACATCCTCGAGTAACAAGTGGTCTGAACCATAATACTAGTACGCAACAAATGCGAGACATCGCGACTTAATTAAATCTTTTATTATTTTTAGAACTTTCAAATTTTATTTTCATGACATTAACAATATAATTTAAGAGGAGTAAAATAATCACATTTATTCTTCACATTCTTCAGGTATCTCTCAAATTCTGAATTCTCAAATAAGAATTTAATTTGGAATTTGTATTCTAATCAGCAACAAACCTACCTCACAAATGAAACCTTCACTAAATGACTATTCTCCAAAGTTCTCAAAATCTCTAATTTACAACTCTAAATGAACTATTCTCATATAAAAGTAATAAAGTATGACCAATTCTGGTGAAATATTAGAGTTGAATAAAGGTATCCAAAACTAAGTCATAATTGCTTGCTTGAAGGAAGCTGAGACATTACTAGGAAATCCATAACATTTATAAGGTGGAATAAAAAACAGCAATTATTTTGCCATAACAATGATTTTTTTAAGTATCACTTCACATGCATTAATTTATTGGTGACTCAGAACTGTAAGATAAGATTAACAAAAATTATTATTATTTTCATTTTAACATCTAGAAATTTAAGCTATAAGGTTTGGGAACTTGCCCAAAGTCATAAAGCTACCAATTCTGTCTTCAATTCATCCGCTTTTTTTCACTCTTTCCATGTCAGCTCTATTGCACAAACCTCACCTCCCTACCCAGGCCACCTGCTCAGAGACAAGACAGCCTGGATAAAGGGAGTCCTCCAGGTAGCTGGAGCTGTCACTGGAATGATGGCAAAAGAGAGAGGAAGAAGGGAGACAAAGAGAGCCTTCCCTGAAAGTTCCTCAGTGACCTTCTCTAAAGGAATGTTTCTGGGACGCTCCCGCCCGCCTAAGCAGGGCTCCGATGAGAGCTGCTCAGGTGAGTTTTCCAGGGTATGCCCCGACTTTCCAGTGCCCCTGCCACCTGCCACCAGCCATACCTTAGGTCTCCGCCCGCCCCGGCCCAGAGACAGAACATCTAGACTCCTCTACCAGCGGAATCGAAGGAGGCCTTTGCTTCAGCCTCTGCGACTTACCTGTCGGGTCATAAGAGATTTGATTTTTTGCATGTCGAAATCGTGAAAGGGGTACCGTGCGGCAGAGACCTGACAAATCACGCCTAAACACCAGACAGCTGGCCCGTACACAAGGAAGCCATAGTGAGTAGTCACGTGGAGCTGCCGACCCTGGTCATCCTCTCTTGCCCTGAGCATGCTGGGAATTGTAGTTTTTCGACTACCACCGACACCGGCAATGAGGAGGCGAGGACGGTCCAGGTACTACATTTCCCAGCAAGCAAAACAGTGGACGCTTTGGTTAAGCCTTCAAGTCTTGTTGCTCTGAGTGACCCGGACGACCGCCTGTCTTAACAGAAGCCTTTGCTCTTGGTAATTCCACTTGATAAGGCGAAAACCTAACTCGTAGGTGACCAGGCATTGAGCGACAGGAACAAGCACTGAGAAGCCAGTATATAAACCAGACTGACGTGATTCCCCCAAGAATATAATGGAGGAAACCTCTCCTGACCGAGAAGGGCGGGGTGGGAGGACCTGAGACCGACGTGACAGGAACTCCAGAGAAGGCACTCTCCGAGAAGTGACCTGAGAACCTGGGACTCTCCAGCTGGCTCTGGGCTTGGCCTGAGGAAAGATGTGGTCCAGGTTGTCCAACAGGCAGCTGTCCAGGGTTAGGGCTGTTCTTCCTCGGTCTTGGCATCCACGGCAAAAACTATAAAACCCAAAGATTTAACCCCCACCTATCATTTCACTGCCTTCCTAATCTAAGGCAAGTCAAGATGGAAAATGCAACAATAAAAAGACATGTCACTTTAAAGTTATCATTTCAACTTTTAGCAGTTTAGGTAAATTGAGGAAAATAATAGGAGAGTCGATTGGGGGTTAACTTAAGAAAGAACTTTCCAGGGGTACCTGGCTGACTCACTCGGTGGAGCATGCAGCTCTTGATCTTGGGATGGTGAGCTCAAGTCACACGTTGGTTGTAGAGATTTTAATACTTAAATAATATATTTTTTTAAAAAAAACAACCTTTCTAGCTATGAGAATGAGGGGCAGGGGAAGTGACCCAGAACTAACAACAGGTAACACTTACTGAGAGCTTACTACATGTCAAGAACTCTGCTGATAGCTTTACATATATTATCTCATTTATTCACATAGCATCCTCTGGGGTTGGTACAATTATCCCCATTTTCTTTTTTTTTTTTTCCAAATATCCCCATTTTTTTTTTTTTGGAGGAAAAACTAAACCTATTTATTTTTTAAAACTGAACCACTAGGAAAATATATCACAGCCTCGAAACACCAAACACAGGCTATATTATCATTTCAAGTAGTAAGATGGTAAAAAGACAGTAAGTCCTTATCAAAATGAAAAGGTGCTAGAGCTGGGGCAGGAACACTGCTTGTGGCAAACGCCCCAGGTAAAAGTGGCATTTGGTAATGGGGGGGTTGCCCCTCTTTTGCTTTAAAGGAATCACAGCTCACCCCTGAGTTGCTTACTTTTTCTCCTTTGACCTTCCTGTTGCCTAAAGACTGCCTCAATAGGGCTCTGTTATTTTAGGAGGGAGAGATAAGCAATACTGAATTTAGGATTTCATTCCATTCTGTTCTATAAAAAACTGGTTTTTCCAAATCCAGTACTTAATAATTCTCTTAATGAAGAAAGCAACAGTTCCTCCTTCAATGTTCATTCCTGGATACCGGCATATAGTGCAATCAACCCCCCACTTTCCTACAAGGGAGAGTATCACTGCAAGATTGTCCTGTCGCTCTGCCGCAGATACTCTCAGGGGCCACCATGGCAGCCAGTGAGAGGGAAGGTCTGCTTCCCATACCCAGTGTAACATCGCCTCATGTTTCTGCAGGGTCTTCCAGCTGAAAGATGTAATGTGTTTTTCAAGAAATGCATATCCACATCTTCATTGGTAGAAATGGATATCCATAAGAACTGTTCTAAGTTCTTATCCAAACTACCTCTCCCAACTCCACATCTTAAATCAACGTCATGCCCTAGTATATAAAATAAAACCAAGAAAATAAGACCCAGAAACCTTTTTTCTCTTCTAAAATTAGTGACCTCATGGACTTTGTTTTACAGCCTATAGAAGATGATTTAGTGATCCTTTTGGTAAACAGGAGGT
>NC_043701.1:79260717-79268853 GCF_006229205.1 Suricata suricatta | reverse complement strand
CATCTTAAATCAACGTCATGCCCTAGTATATAAAATAAAACCAAGAAAATAAGACCCAGAAACCTTTTTTCTCTTCTAAAATTAGTGACCTCATGGACTTTGTTTTACAGCCTATAGAAGATGATTTAGTGATCCTTTTGGTAAACAGGAGGTTGGCAACAAATAGCAACACCTCTGCTCATACCACCAGATCCCAGGAGGGTTACAGGAACCTGCCAGCCTGTTGGTACCTGTATACTAAGGAAAATATGGTACCTTGGAAGGCTCTGGCTTGGTACAAGGGAAATCCCTAGTGTCAGGACAAGCACGTGAAATTTAAGCTATCAAAAAATCTCCTGTGCTATCCGTGACCCAAATTTTAGCACCAGTTTTTTTCATTTCACTTTCCTGGGTTGAAACATAAAGGAACCAGTGTCCAGAGGCAAGTGACACATGCCTCAAACTTGCTGCCATCCTTAACTTCTTCATAAACTTCATATAAAAGACCAAAACTTCCATTTCTCTTTTTAAATAGATTTCTGTTGTCAGCTCAGATGGCTAATTGCAAAGACTTCTATTTCCCAATGGACAAGAGAGACTCCTTCATCTTCCTGATCATGGTCGGGATGAGGTGCATGTGGTCATCCACACACTTGGTCACACAACTCTCCAGCTGCTGCTTCACCTGAGGCTCTTTACTTCCCGCATCTATTGAATCTTTGGCTTTGTCATTGCAATGCATGGTGCACCGGGCCAGGTGGTCCTGGAACTTCTCCAACTCAGTGGTCACCAGGGCCTGGGCTTGGGCCAGAGGGGCATGGCAGCGTTCAATGCACTGGTGGTATGGAGAAACTAAGTAACTTGCCTGAGATTACTGCAGACATGCAAGCAGAAACTAAAGGACTGATTATGCAGATGTTGGGTTTTTAAGTTTATTTATTTTGAGAGAGAGAGAAAGCATGAGGAAGTGAGGAGCAGAGAGAGGGAGAGAGAGATAATCCCAAGCAGACTCCACACTGTTAGCTCAGAGCTGGACACGGGGCTCTAACCCACAAACCGAAAGATCATGACAGGAACCAAAGTGGACCACTTAACACACCGAGCCACCCAGGCATCCCCGCGATATTGCTTTAAGTAAGAGTTTCATGTATGGTGTTGAAGAGTGAGTTCTAAAGGTGGTACCAACAATTCTTTTTAAATTTACTTTTAATTAATGTTTATTGGAAACCTCTGATTTCAAAAATATTTATTAGGACAACTGAAAAAGTGTTGAAGTGAAACTAATGAAACTAATGAACCAAACTAATGAAAAATATTCAGTAAAAAAAATAGTATGGTTGGTAGTAAGATATGGAAAAATAATAAAAGTAGTTTGCAAATGAATAACCTTATAGAGGTTATTTTCAGTTCTGAAATTGTTGTTTGACCTCACATAGTCTTGTCATTTGTCTTTGTCTCATTTTTACAAATGAGGTTGTAATATTTGACCTAGGGTTTTTGTAAACATAAATGAGATGATGTAGGTGAATGCAATTTATAAATTGTAAAACACATTACAATTATGAATATTCTGCCCAGTTCTCTGCTCCAAAAGAACCACCCTGTGCACACTTCTGGCACTGTGCTTAAAAGTTCCTTTTGAAATTATGTTTACCTATATGCTTCTCTGTTATTTCTAACCCCGCAAAAAATTCCAGGCACTTTTGGGCAGCCCTAGTTTAGTTCATTCTTTACTTGCTCTGGTCTTTATTGCTAGGCAGTTCTTATTGTATGAAAATCTTCAATATTTAAAAGTCACTGAAAGCATCAAAAGAAACAAACTTCTGACTATATTAGCATGTAAAATGAAACCCAATTCAGTTTTTGATTGTTAGACATTGGGCAACACTACACTAAGCATTTTAGATTACTAACATACAGTCTTGGTCCTTAGGGAGTTTACAATGTATTTGAAAAGCATAAAGCTGATCCAAGACCATTCAAATTCACCTGAGGAGTATACTATTGTTAATGTTTTCTTTTAGGTTCTTTAAGATCCACAGTGATTTTTAAAAAATTTTTTAATATTTATTTTTGAGAGAGAGAGTGTGAGTTGGGGAGGGACAGAGAAAGAGGGCGACAGAATCCAAAGCAGGCTCCAGGCTCTGAGCTGTCAGCACACAGCCTGATGCAGGGCTTGAACCCATAAGCTGTGAGATCATGACCTGGGCCAAAGTCGGACACTTAACTGACTAAGCCACACACGTGCCCCTAGATCCTCAGGGATTCTTATAGGTAGTCAGCTCTAGAATTTCAAATCCATTCTTTAAAATGAGAAAATTTATCTATCTCAGGTTTCAAGGTCACACATTTTAAAATTAGACCTTGAGTCAGAACTAGAACCCATATCCAAACCCAGAGTTTCCCACTTCATACAGTCAATACACAAAGTTACAAGCGACAAAACAAAAACCTTGTTTCTTCCATGTGTTTGTCTTTTTCTATCAGCCAAATTGGGGAAATGAGTATTTTCTGTATCTCCGTGACCCTGAAAAGTCAAGAAAGCATTAAAACTTTTTTTACTCTAATACTCTTAAGTTTTAGTTTATTTCTTTTAAATTAAAAAGAAATGAACAATCCAGACTTCTAAAAGTTTAATGGTTGTAACTATAATGTTGAAAACAAGTAAAGAAAATCAGTGCTGTTGTCTAGATAAACTATATTTTCTAATTCAGCATACCCTACCATGATAGAAAATAATTGAGCCATACACGATGCATTTTTTTTATTTTTTTAATGGTTTTTATTTATTTTTGAGAAACAGAGAGAAACAGCACGAGTAGGGGAGGGTCAGAGAGAGAGGGAGGCACAGAATCCAAAGCAGGCTCCAGGCTCTGAGCTAGCTGTCAGCACAGAGCCCGACGCAGAGCTTAAACCCACGAACTGTGAGTTCGTGACCTGAGCCGAAGCCGGAAGCTAGACGCTTAACCAACTGAGCCACCCAGGAGCCCCCACAATGCATTTTTAACTCCCTAACTAAACAAACAAACCTAGGGTCCTAAAGAACACTTTTTAAAAGGTGAAGCATGTTATCTCATTTCCATTTTTCACAAATTAACGTAAGGCTTATTTAGGACTTTCACCTTTGCCTGAAGGACGTTGGTGGTAGGCCAGAGCAAACTAGTGGGAAGTTTGGATGGCCTGCCAATAAGTCTTAAGAAAAGCTTCCTGGATGGTAGTCCCTTGGTAAAGGAGTACCAGCCGCATTTTTGCACATTGGAACATCAGGGCAAAGAGTTGAGGTTGATCTGATTCAAGGCAGCAGCATTAGCAGGACAGTGGGATAAGGGCATATTTCTGTTGGCCCAAACAGAAGGAGCCTCTGGAAACTTAAATAAAAGCTGCTTTGATTAGGAAGATATGTTTCAAATCATCCTATAAACATGAATGCAGCACAAAGTTGTGGCCTCCCCAGGATGAGGTAACTACACTTTCTGAGCAAGCAGTAGCAAAAAAGCCAAAATCACTAGCTGAAGGTAAAGGTAAAGCAGTGACCTGGAGAGGAGCCCAGAAAGGAAGACTGCTACACAGTTATTTAGCAGCCACGCATGAGGAGACAGAGGCTTGTGAGAGACAGCCCTTAGACTCAACTGCATAGAAGTGAACACAAGCCCAGGCAGAGGCGGTTGTGAAGGCCTCCAGAGACCAACTCTCTCTGATAACCTGTAAACCGTAACCTTTCCTAGGACCTATCTAATTACAACATAAGACTGTGCTTTCTTTCACCGGTTCTTAGTCCCCGCTATTCTACATTGACCTTGGCATTGGCATTTTGCCACTTTTCCAATTCTTCTCACCATTCCAAAATATTCATATGCTACTAATAAATAATGAATGCAGGTGTTTGAAATGCATGTAGCAGACTGTTTGCCTTATGAAACAAGACCAATGTTACTTACAGTTTAAGCTAGGTGATAGTGTGACATGAGAAGCTACAAAAAAAAGCTCTGTTCCTTCTCTATAATCTCCCCGCAACACAGTGGCTCCTTTCATTGTTTGAAACTTTATTATTATTATTATTATTATTATTTTATTTTAGAGACAGGAGAGAGGCAGAGAGAGAGAATCCTAACCAGTCTCCATGCTCGGCGTGGAGCCTGACCCAGTTCTCAATCCCATGTCCCCGAGATCATGACCTGAGCTGAAATCCAGAATTGGGCACTCAACTGACTGAACCACCCAGGTGCCCCTCATTGTTTGAAGTTTAATTTCCATTGATATAGATTGATTATTGCTTAAATTAATCAGCCTTTTCACTTTAAATGTAAATATAACTATGATCAATAAACAGGCTCCTGAACAGTATAGTAGAGCAGAACTCCTCTGTGGGTTACAAGTCAGAGGTGAGACATTGATGATGGGACGTTTCTTATATAATAATAAAGCACTTTAAACCATTTTTAGCAACCATGTAAAAACTGACAACAGTTGAAGTTCTATTTTAGCATTACCTTGTAGGCTTACTGTGCAAACATCCTGTACAGAAATTACTCGAGCACGCAGGAGTTTATGCCTACCACCCGCCACTAGAGGGCGCCTTGTCATGCATATGCCACGTAGCACTTTCCCCGAGGCGTTTGGTACGGGTGGTGCCGCTTTTTTTCGTGTGTGCCATGACATGAAAAGATCACAACTATGATTCATTTTCTCAGCTATTTACATAGTGTCTGTTATCACCTATGTAATAAAAGAAAGGACATTTTAAAATATAATACAAAAGAAACAAAAAAAATCTCAGAATAAAAAACATCCCTTTATATTGAGTAAACCTAAGATTTATGGGGGAAAAAATCACGGCATTGTCTTCACTTCTCTCATTTTGCCTAGGACCCAAAAAGCTTCCTCGTGTGCCAGCACTGGGTTTGAAAAACACGGGGAAGAGCTTATTTTAAGAAGACAACTAGAGATTAATATTGATTTGAAAGATATGAGGGGGATCTATGTGATATCTATATTTCCGAATTATATTTTGTACAAACTAATATTAAAACTTATATGCATTTCTTAACATCAGCTGAGAATCAGAGGACATGGGCCAAGGAGCATTTGGTGTTTATTTCTTAGGGAAGAACTTAACAAAAATACTAGTTAGGCACCAGCTAGGTGCTAAGGATCCATAACGAATTCGGCTGGTTTTCTGCATTCGAGTTGCCCAGAGCAAAAATAAACACACACGAACATTAATTGAGATTAGTGAGATAAGTGCTGCAGTAGGTGCATGTCCAAGGTTTAGAGGCAGCAGAGAAAAACTGCTACAGTAATAACCTGGAGGGAAGCGCTAGCTGTTTTTCTGAGTCTTGGAGAGATCATAAATGACCTCTGGAGAGGCCTCAGGTTTTCCAGAATTCACTTACATTCTTTGCCTATAGAAGCACTTCTGGAAGTGTTGGGAGCCTTAATGGAAAAAGGGTTCCAAAACGGATTCCAAAATAACTATCATTCCTTTTTTTTTTTTTACTTTGATTACACTTGATGAATCTCTTTCCTATTACATTAAACTCCTTCAGTGAGCCTTTACTGTTAAAAATGATTTATGCAGGGAAATTTTGATGGATTTTATGCCTTTTTTGTCATATACTTTATGGTATATGCTGCATGTTACATGCTTTTGTTACAGTATGTAGGGGAAGGCTTGGATTAGAGCCTTCTTGCAATAAATGAAATGAAATGGGAGTTAACTTATAACTTAGTAAATTAAGTGGAAGTGCTAGGCCTGCTTGCTCCCCATGGTGACGAAGAGGCCAGGCTGAAAGCTGTAGCCCGGACACACCATAGAGATATAAGAGCTTCTCTGGGCCATTGGTTTACTTCCTCTACGCTTCAGCGGTGAAAATGTGGCTTCGGATATTATCTGTTTTCGTTATAATTATGCATGGTCCATGATTCACTGCCACTTGGAAACACACCTGCGGTTTGCTTTTAACAATAACATGAATCCATAGATTGAATAAAACCATGCCAGACATTTGTAATAGAAAATAATACATAGAAAAAATGAGTTTTAAAGATATTCAGGTGCTCTGTTTTGATTCTTTGGTATAACTTTTACATGTATGACTTCATGATGATTTATAACTGCTTAGCAGATATATGAAATACTTCAATTTTCATGAAAGAAGAATTCTAATTTCAAAATAATGGCATAGTTTTGCATGATAGGAAAGCAACTTAGGTTTTTCAGGAAATTTCACAATATGCTCTCATTATGAACGCATGCTATTTTTCAGTAGAGTCACCCAAAAGGATGTTTTCCTTCATGTGATTATTAATAACTAAGAATGATTCATGAAATACATTGACAATTACCGATAGTCTGATAATCGCTAAAAAGCTGTTCTAAAGTCATAATAAGCCTGTACTCCTGCTGAGCACATAACAGGTGTTCCCACTCACTGTGCCCTTTGTATACACATTCATTCTGTATTCAAATCACAGAACCAAGAGACAGGATAGGGTCTGTTACCTCACTGCTAATTTCCCTAGCAAATAAACCACCAGCTGCTGGTCCATGAACCAAGTTGCCACCGGGAACAGGGCACTGTATGCGTGGGACAGGATGCTTTCATGGAGTCCTTCAGCAGCACGGTTGGGATCTTTCAGTGCCAAATATACCTCCTTCTCTTAGGTAAGGCACTGCATGAATTGTGTTTCAGCTGTTGTTTGGGTTTTCTTTAATTGTGGGCATAAGGTCAATATTTGCTTTAAGCTGTAGATTCACTCAGATAATTGAAAAACAGTTCGGAACCTTTTAAACAATAACACACTTTGTTCCAGCAAAGAAGCAGGAACATTTAGGAGAAATGAGGTTCAATAAATAGATGATTGTGGTTTTCTTAGAACAACATTTATTGTCAACAGCACTCATTAAAGTCAAGACCTTCTAAAAAATCTAATGAATTTCTTCTTAAGAGTTTACACATAGATTTCATAGTCTTTAATGCATTTTATTTTGGCAAGTATTCACATAGGCCATGACTTTGTGACCATTTTTAGTGAAACTTGAAACAATTTATGAAAATGGTTTTCATTAAAGATAGTGTGGCAAACTGTCAGCTCTACTTCGTTTTAAGTTACCCATCATGAAATGTGGGAAAAGGTGAGTTTTCAAAATTACAAAAAATATTTTATACGCAATAGGGAAAAATGTGTTAAGTATTATTCCTCCAAAATACCTTTAGCCCTTCTCTTTGCCCAGTGGCTAGTCCTATTAAATTATTTTTTCTTGACTTTACTGTTTTCCTTTCATTCTCCTGTTTTCCTTTCATTCTCCTCTTTGGTCTTAAAAAGTCTTTCTCCAACATTCCTACCCTTTTTATGTCATCTTTTTTTCAGTAGGTGTTCTTTTTTTCATTCTTCCTATTTATTAGTTTTAAAAGTCAAGTTCGTTTCTTGTTTTATCATCAATAGAGACTCAAAAGACTTTATTCTTTAAATTATAAAAATAGATTAGCTAAATAAGCAACTTAAGTTTTAGACTTTTTCAGCAGCTTACAGCCTTGCTTTCACTGCGATCTTTTGTTGTACTTTTCATTGTAAATGTGACTATTATTCAAATTTATAACTAATGTATATATCCCATGTATTTGCAATGTTCAGTTTGTAAATTTTTCTAAGTGTTTGAGTTTCCCATAGTTGTGATTGTTCCAGTGTTTATGTTGCCAAATTCAAGGCTATATAAATTTTTAGTTATTGAAATTTTTAGAAAAAATAATTACTGTAAGAGATTTTTTTTATCTTTGTGCATTTTTCTGGGCTCTGAAAGTATCCTATGTGTTGATGTCCTCACTTACTTTTAACTTTATAGCAATAGGAATGCTGTCATTTCATAAGTGATATTTTTGTAACTGGCTTTAAGAAGAACTTAGAGACAATTTATTTGAGGATTTTGAATAAAATAAAGTTAAATTGTACTTCAGAGAAATATTATGTTCATAAGTAGTTAAAGCGGTTATCCCTTAAGTTCTTATGCAAATTCACTTTTCTCCATTGATAGTGTGTTGTAAAGACCATATGTAATGTGGAAATCATTTTGCTTTTAAAATACTGGATATCTGGTCATTTTTTCTTTTCTTCATTTTTAAAGTTTATTTATTGGTTTTGAGAGAGAGAGAGAGAGAG